>NW_004567103.1:74001358-74037726 GCF_000260355.1 Condylura cristata | reverse complement strand
CTGAGCCTCTGGCCTGTACCCCAGTTCTGTATGCACAAATAAATCTTTAGAAAAAAAATATATAAACTGTCAATCTGCTTAGGGGAAAATTTAGTAATACATATCACACCCTGATTAGCATTCCATCTTAAGGAATTTTCCTCCTAAATAATCAGATATAATCAAGAATATACAAGTTTCTTCATTATTGCTATAAGAAAAAAGAAAATCAAGTATTTCATGAAACAGGAATTGTTAATAACAGTGCATTCAAAAGATAGGACATTAACAGAGACTCGAAGTATCAAGGAAGTATAATGACAAATATTCTAAAAAATTGAATGGAAGAGGAATTAGGATTTTGACAAAAAACCTAGTGTTAACTCAGAATTTTTTTTAATGTGTATAAAGCAGGTCACATGCATACAAGAGTTGAAAAGTTCTAGTTTTATACTTTGAGATGTTTTGGTTTTAAAATAATGAATATGTATTCATTTACAAATCATAAAGTGTTATTTAGATTTTTTTTTACAACGTATTTTCAAGATTCATAAAATGGTAAGTGGTAGGGATCCAAACAGAAGCTGAAGGGCCATCATTTAGGGGTTGTAATAGAAATGGGATTGGGGGAGGGGTTTCTCCACTGGGGAAGATATTATACTGGGGGTTATATTGGACCAAAGGTCATTTTTATCTAGTGGTCAGTCCAGAACTTCATAGAAAAATAATAGGCATGCAGATTAGAAAGCCCATCTCCCCATTTGAGTCTCAAACCAAAAGTAAGAAATATGCATGGACTGGAGAGGAGTGGGACCTGGTCATATTTTTTCTTTAAATGTTCCTGTTTCCTCAGTTGCCCAAGAAATATCTCCACTGTGAATATCTCCTGATCTATTCTTTAAGAACCATTGGGGGTTGGGGGAGGGAAACTTCCTCAATAAATCCATCCCAATCATCTCAACTCTCTAAAAAAATTTTTTTTTAATTCAATTACTACTTTAAGGATTTTTCTTTAATTCAACAAGCTGCCTTCTTTGGAACTATATCTAATAACTTGGCTTCCCTCTGGAATTGGAAGGCAAATAAATCAAAGTAATTATTTCTGGAAAGTACCTGGGTATGCAAATGTCTTTTCTCCCACAGTAAGATTTTTCAACACACACAAACACACCTCCTTTAAAATGAGCTGAACAATATTATAAAGAGAAACTGAATTATATACTTTTCTATGTTTCTTCAACATGCTTTCTGGTCTGGGAATCAACAACTTTTAATCACTCATATTGTAACCTGATTTTACTGTAGCAAAGGGATTAAGGTAGTTTAACATCTGTTCTGTTTTGCCATTTAAAAAATCCCCTTTTGGCCCTCCCTGCTGGCGCAGCGGGTTAAAGCACTGCACTGAGAAGCTAAAGCCACTTCCACATGAGTTCGATTCCTGCCTGCCCCGGAGGAGACCACATGGTGTGGCAGACCTCTCCTGACCCGCCCGTTGCTCCCCTCAGCAGTGTACTTCGTTGATCTGCCTGTTCTGCTCCCCACTCTGTCTCTGGTGAAGCCTCTCGCCTCCCCTGCACCTCTGGCCTGTACCCCAGTTCTGTATGCATAAATAAATAAATCTTTAAAAAAAATCCCCTTTTAAAAAGGCCATGGAAATATGTACTTAGGCTATTATCTTAAACCTCTACCTAAATAATTTCTCATACAAGTATCTACTGCTCTGCTGGAGAAAGGCAGAGAGGCTGAGGACAGAGGCTGACCAGAGTAAAATGGTATGGGCCAGGGCTTCATATCCAAAACAATACACAGGTTCCAGGAGCTGTATAACCCCTCCCCAAACAGCTCTTAAGGTTAGTCTTCTTGGGCAATCATAGGAACTGGTATAGAAGATTGCTCTTGGGCCCTCCTTGGTGGTACAGCGGATTAAAGCACAGCACGAAGAAGCTAAAGCAACTTCGGCATGAGTTCGATCCCCGCCTGTCCTGGAGGTAACCCACATGGCATGGCAGACCTCTCCTGACCCACCCGCTGCTCCCCTCAGCATTGTACTTCGTCATCTACCTGTTCTGCTCCCCATTCTGTCTGGTGAATCCTCTCACCACCCCTGCACCTCTGGCCTGTGCCCTAGTTCTGTATGCATAAATAAAATATTAAAAAAAAAAAAGATTGCTCCTAATTCTTTCTCCCAGTACCTTTCATTAGCTATAACCTCCCTCCTAAGCAACTTTACTTTTAAGGATTCAATATTTTCAAAACAAATTCAATAAGGAAATGTGTGTTTGATACTGAATGTGCTTGCTGCTGCTTCATTCAGTCACATTT
The DNA here is from genome assembly GCF_000260355.1 of Condylura cristata. Classification (NCBI taxonomy): domain Eukaryota; kingdom Metazoa; phylum Chordata; class Mammalia; order Eulipotyphla; family Talpidae; genus Condylura; species Condylura cristata. The sequence goes on along the minus strand of NW_004567103.1, from coordinate 74,035,425 downwards.
CTGGAAATGCAGAATCACGGGTTAATTATGTGAAGGGCAGACCCAGCTTTGTGTAGTCTATTGTTTGTAAGCCTGTCCCTGGCTTTAGTTACTTACAATACTTGGAACAGCAACCTAATACAGACCTGCAGCTGGGCCCACACAGTGATGGGCGCTTAGGGAATACTGCTGGCTTGCCATGCATATAAAATAGGTGAGCTTACCATTCCCTGCATATGTTCCTCATTCTCTCATGCATTTGTTGTTGGCAGCATTTCCAATCAGAATGGCCACCCCATGAGCAACTAAGATTACAGATCAGTGGCAAACAACAGCCCCACCATACTTGTGGATTGATGGGCTCTTGTGTAAGGCACGCTCTGTCCAAAACCAGCTTCTACCCCTATTCAGAATACAAATTGAACTGGAATGCACTTGGGTGAAGGGTTTTAAATTCACAATTTAGTTGACTGTCATTAAAAATATCCCCTGTATGTCTCACATCTAAAAGAATACACAAGGTGATACATACACAGAGATTCATGCAAGAGCCTTAAGCAGCATCACAGCTTAAGACAGCTAAAGCTGGTAGAGCCCAGATTTCCTAATAGGGGATTGTAAAATAAATGATGATATAGCTAGCTGCAAAAATCCACAAAGTTATTAAATAGAATGGGCTAGATACACAGGCAGATTTTAAAATGTCCTTGGTTTTGTATTAAGATTAAAAAAAAAAAGCAGATTTCAGAACAACATACACAGAAAGATCCTAAGTGTATATATATATATAAAGCATATGGGTGTGTTGTATTTTATTTACATAAGAAAATTCTGGAAGCACACTCACAGCAAACTGTTCATGATAATTACCTTTTATGGGGGAGGGAGAAAAGGAAGAGGGGCAAAGTAGGAATGAGAAAATACTTGCACTTTAGGATTTATATTACTTGAAAAGCATCTGTTCTACAAATAAGCACCACAATGACAATCAGTGAAATGAATAAAAATATTTTCATTTTTAAAGTAACAATATAAAGCCTCCCATAGGAACAGCAGAATTCCCTCATGACAAAAACCACCTGAGCTCTCCAAAATTAGCTGCATAATCAGTTCACCTTACTCCTACTTTGTAACTTGCCCAAGGTTCCCTACTGTTCTTAAAATCAAAATTCCTCCTAATGTTCTCAATGACCTGACTACCTCCCAGCTCATATATATACCCTTTGCCACTCACTATCTGAATCCAGCTAGTGGAACCTATTTTTCTGATCCTCAAACACACCAAACTGGTTCTTACCCTTTAGTCTTTGCTCTAATACCTGTCTCAGGATGACTTTTCTCCAAGTTCCTTCCTGTCTCATATCCATTCTGGGGACTTTTATTTATTTATTTTGACTTCTGACTTTGGAGAACCCTCTTCACAGTGTTACTTTGCCTGAGTTGAGTTTCTTCACAGCTCTTACTTCTCTCTGCAGTAACTTTATTGTCTGTTTCCTTCTTTCAGGTTCAGAGTAGGAGCTGATCTCTTTGTTTCTTAGAGCCTCAAAAGAGTAGCTTGTCATAGTGGACATTACTTAATCAATAAAAATATCTGTTTTAGAAAGAGCATTTTCTCATAGAAATATGATTGGAAAAACTGGACATGATCAAAGCAAAATTTACCCTCTCACATATGAAATAAAATATACACTAAGTGGACAGAACACCTATCTGACCAGAAACCAGGTGACTATTTCATAATTCATCATGTAGAAATACAGATTGCCTAGAAAATTCAAGATCAGAATGAGATTTTAATTCATTGATATTTCATAAAAGTCTCAAGATCCATTCATGAGTATTCACAATGCTTAGAAAAGTCAGGAATGTCATTTGCGGCAACATGGATGGAGCTAGAGGGGATTATGCTCAATGAAATAAGTCAGAAGGAAAAAGAAAAATCCTGGGTGGTTTCACTTTTAGGAGGAATATAGAGGAACTAAGAAAAAAAAAGGCAACTATAAATCAAAGATATTCTGCAGGGGGGGGGGTAGAAAGGGATCAAAGTGAGCACGGGAAGAGCACAAGGGACTATGGAGATGGTGCATGGGTGAATTGATGGTGGAATTCTATGGGGACTAAACCTGGAAAAGAAAGCAAGCTCTGTACAAAAATGAACAATGATATAAAATATATATAAATACATACATTTTTTTAAAAAAGTCAGCAAAGAACCTCTCTATGACCAACTATCCTGGGTTGTCAATCCAACAGCCAAGTGGTCTCAATGATGCCAGTAAAGTATCTTCCTCAAGACAGCAGGAAAAAAGGGATCTAGAGATACAGGGGCCTGAATCTGTCATTTTCCAAACTTCCATCTGTTCTCTCGGACAGGACTTGTCAACAGATCCTTCACACTGTTGCTATTTTTGAAGGGCATTTATTTCCAGGCTCCAGCACTGGAATAACTTCACCTATGACTGTTCTCAAGGCCTCAGCATCAGTCCTCTTGGAAGAATGTGAACTTAGATTTAGAAGGAGGTAAGGTAGGTGTGCTATATACCCCTTATAGATGAGCCTTTCACAGATTTTTCTTGTTAAAAACTCGTGCATGGTGATGGCTCATGGGTGATTTGGTGATGGGAAGCCCAAGGGGATTGCAACTGAGATGAGAAAATGCACAAAATGATGTAAAAATAAACTATTATAAAAAAATTCATTCATGGCAAGCAAAAGATTTCTTGGCTGAAAATGCCAAAAATGGGCGCACTAACACCCACACCAAAGATTTCTTTGCAGCAACAAATACAACAGCATCACAGAAGTTTTGTGTGCCCTACAGTCACCTAGTTTTATCTTTCCCATGATCTTACTGGAAGGGTGATCCCAGGCGAAACAAGAAATATTCGGTGGTGTCACTTATCTGTGGAATACAGAGAAAGCAAAAGATCAAATGAAACCATCTAATAATCAACCCTAAAAAACGGACTGTAGACTGGAGGCTATGAGAGGGAAGAGGGAACAGTGGAATATGCTGGAGAACTATGGGTGGGGATGTGGATATAAAGAGGTATGCCTCTGCACATACGATGCTGTGAACCATTGTTACAAGAAAAAAATTCTCCCACTTAAAATTTGGGAAAACCTTTCTTCCTGGCTATGTAGAAAATCCACTCAGAGATTTTACCCTCTAGCAGCATGTATTTAATAATTTAAATTCAGTGGGGAGAAGCAAAAGGTGCCTACATTTTCAGCTGCACAGTCCTGAAGACTGCTATACAACAGGTGCCTCCAGTTTACAACAGCAGGTCACGCTCTGAAACACCTGCTGAGGTAGACCTTCATGGGAGATATACTTACCACAATAAAATACATATTTTTTCAAGAACTTAAGTCAATCCATTTCACTATATTTACAAAGCTTTATTATTTTTTTTACAAATATTTTACATATTTACTTGTATGTTTTGTGTACAAAGAGAGACACTTTTCAACTCTACAGAACATGTTCTCTTCTAACCCTTTTCTTTGTATTTCTAAAACAGGTAAGATGAGCAGTTTTAATTTTAACCAAACAGAGGAGAAAATGAAAATAACAGGTAGTAACATTATACTCATGGAACAAATCTAAAATGCAAATTTTTCTTGGTTCTCAAACTGGGAGAAAGATTTCTTTCTGAGGTGAGGGGAAAAAGAGAAGCTGCCATTCCTTAGCCCCTTTCAGCTAGCCCTCCTCTGTGAGCCATGTTTGTGGGGTGACCGAGACATAGGCTCTTTACAGCTGTTCTCTCCCTACACCTTACTGCTGACTCCACAGTCATGCCTGTCACCAGCACCAAATGAATCAAGAGGGTTCCTACCTGCGCAACACACATAGAAGTACTTCAAATGAAGGCAACACTAAGCTGTGGAGTCTAACAGGACTCATTGCAAACCACCAGCATAAACACAGATCCACAACTCGGGCAATTCACTGTGTCACATTGTACCGCCATTTCTCTTATAAAAAAACAGGAATAGTGATACCTGCATTTCACAGGATTGTTTTCAGCATTAAATGAGATAGCACATTCAAAGTGCCCAAAACAGTAAGAAAAGTCAGCAGTCCTAAGAATTAAACTTTTAAATCCAATCTATCAAAACAGGTTGCTAGGCCAAAGGGATTGCCTGTCATATACAATCCACAGTTACATACCTAGGGCCTGAAAGCACTCAGAAAATTTGTGATAGTGTCAGCATGGGGAAGGAAAGTTCTTAAAACAGAAAGGAGGCTATTTAGCTAGAAAACACAAAAAAAGGTGGTTATAAAGGTAAATATGGTAGAACACACCAAAGCATGCTGCCTAGTAAAGAATATCAGCCAGTGTCCAAGTTACAAAGGTAGTTGGTTCTTCTTAGGCCCAAATAGCTTCTCTGCTACTCATACTGACAAGTCAGGCTTTCAGAGCTTGAGGCTATTAAATTGTATTACTCTAAGCCCAGTTTTTTTCCAATGCCCAGGAGTCTACCTACAGAAGAAAAATGGAAAACACCACATGGATATCCAGACAAAGGCTTATAACATACATTTTATTTATTTTTTTTAAAGATTTATTTATTTAACATACATTTTAAATCCATTTGTGTTTTTACATGCTGTTTCTACACACCAGGTCTGTGAATTCGAGTTTCTAAGCTCCTTGACTTTATGTAATTAAGACCAGGTTTTAAATGCAAGGTCAGTAGGCTGGAGGGGTAAAGGGCCTATTGGAGGATGCTTTCTCTAGACAAGCTGCTTTACTAGCAGGGACAACATAACTTGTATAGCATCTATGAGAACCAGAACCAGAATCAAACATAAGACAAAGGCCATTTTTTTAAAAGCCTAGCAACTTATTCATACCCCTGAATTGGCAAAAAAAAAAAAAAAAAACCCACAATGTATAGAATGTATGTAGAGAAGTTGGAGCCCGCATACATTGCTAGTGAGAGTGAAAATGGTACAATCAACTTAAAAAGCATTCCTCAAATATCCAACACATAGTTACACATAGATTCCAACAGTGCTACACAGAAACCAAAAAAGAAAAAACCTGAGAACATAATTTCCACACATCACTTGCACACAAATGTTCAGTCATTAGTCATAACAGCCCAAAAGTAAACAATCCAAAAGGCCACCAGCTGTATAAATGTATACATTAAATGTGGCATATCCGTATAGTGGAATATTACACGGTCATAAGATATACTGAAGCATGCTACAAAGTAGAGGGTTGTTGAAAGCACTTTGCTAAGTGAAAGACTGAGTGAAGGAAGAAAACTAGGTTAAGCCACAAAGGGCCACATACTGTATCATTCCAGTTATATAAAAGTTCCAAAATAGGCAAAACAATACGGACAAATATTAAGATAAGTACCTAGGGATGAGAGTGGAGAAAGGCAGCTGGGAGGGATGGGAGATGTTAGAGTGGTGGAAGCTACAGGGAGTGGATAATAAAATGGCCATAAAACTATTGTAAAATTTATTGTGGTGATAAATATCCCTGTGAATATACTAAAAATCACTGATTTGTACACTTTACGTGCATAAATGGTATACTATGTAAACTTTGCTTTAATAAGGCTATAAAAAAATACACCTATTTCTACTATGCCTGGAAAGCTTAAGCTTACTGTTAAAATAACCATATTTATCAAATACTTCCTATCTGCCAGACTCTATGCCATGCCATTTACCCATACCATGTTTCTAACAACATCTCAATGAGATAGGGAGCAACTACTCCAAAACAACAAATTATACACAAAACCCCTCAAGTATTCCTGTAGATTCCTTGTCTGCAGTGATATGGATATGAGAAAGAGATGCTGACAAAACCCATGTTGACTAAAAGCTCGAAAGATGCAACTATTTAGAGAAAGGCAGGAGATCAGGAGGAACGATGGCCAGAATGCCATGCACTGCAACTTTAGATTCCAAGGCCAGGCTATGTGCACTGTGGTGGGCCCCCTCAAAAAGGAAGTGAGCCTGGATAGCACCAGTTGTACTGATGGTAAGTCCAAGAGCACCCAGCAGGGTAATCACAGAAGGTAGTACCAACATAGAGGAGAGGAGAGCTCTGTTCACTGTTCCCAGACTGGATTGCTTTTTCATATTCCCCAAACGGAGAAAAATATGCTTGGTAGAAAGACAAAAATAACATATGTACCTTGTAAAATATTTTTTAAAAAGTGCAAAGAAGGAAGGAATCATCAGCTATAACCAACATCATCATTTTGGTGTTATCAGTCAACAGCAAGTGCTACGCAAAACCAAAGCGATTTTAAAAAATATATTCACCACCTCTCTGAGCTCAGACCCAGTTCACAGTGACTAAAGTCAAAATCACTGATAAATATGGGAGCTTTTATGGTGCCTTCCTCAGGAAAATGGTGAAGAAAAACTGAAATCAGTATGCTTGCTGATACATTTGCTCTTTCTGTGGCAAAATCAAGATGAAGAGATGAGCTGTGGGGATCTGGCACTGAGGTTCTTGCATAGAAACAGTAATTGGTTGTGCCTGGACCTCCCATAGAATCTGCCATCAGAATAATGAAGGAACTCAAAGGCCAGTGTAAGTTCCACCAATTCAAACATTACTAGCCTATAATAAGTGAGTTAATTTATGTAATACAAATTAAAGGTTCAACAGCTAACAAATATACAGGACCAGTTCTAGGGACTGTAGTGAAAAGAAATATGCTATTAAAAACTCTGACTCGGAAGCTCTAACGGTAACCATGGAGAAACTAAGCCCACAGAATTTTCTTCTGAAAATAAGACCCCTCAGAGAAGGGAAACAACCTACTAAAGCCACAGAGCAAAAAAAAAAATATGTGAATATAAAAAGAAAAGGGCCTTACTCTCTTCTGTCTGCTGCAAATCTCACCAAGGAGAGCTCCTGAACAAAATCTGTTCACCTTAAAGCAGAAGCAGTATAGTGTGGAAGGTGGAAGTACAACAAACAGTGACTTCCAGGCTCAGGCTTTCAAAAGATGATCATTCTCAGGGTGAAAAAGAGGGGACTAATTTTTGCTGGGCCCTGGCATTCTTAGGAACAGAACATTCTTCACTCAGCAAACCTCTGTCCTGGCAGCAGGTGCCAGAGAAGAAGTCAAAGCCTCCTCTAAGTTGCTATTCTTTAATGGCAAAGCCAGAATCATCAGCTCAGGGTCCTTAGTTGTGATCTTGATCTGAAAACAGGAGGCAAAGTTTCAAAAAGCAGGGGAAAGTCCAGGCCACAATGAAGACAAACAACCCTCATTTGCAAGGCCTTTGAGCTGCCATGCTACTGTACTTGTCATGATAGGATTTGGCAGGGGACTTGGGACATGAATGCCAGCTCCTGGCAATGCCAGCCCCATCCCTAGACTGCCCTGCAGTGGCTCAGGCAAATAACCAAGACTGATCCAAATAACCAAGTAGTTCTCCACTTTCCAGGGTTGGAACCAAATTCCAGAGCTGCATTTCAAGTTAGATAACTTTTTATTTCATAACACCAATGGAGCCACAACCTTTGTCTCCAATTAATTTTGGGTTGCAGCTAAGTGCTAGAAAGGCATGTACCCAGGAGAAAGGGAGAAGGGGGAGGTGTCAGAACAAAAAAGTGGTAATGCCAAGGCATGCAAATGATAATTTGGAGAGGTAGCATTGCATAAGTGTGATGAGCAAATTTCTGAGCAATCTACTTAATGATGAGCAACTTAATGAGCAACTACTTAAATCCTTCATGTTATTCTAGGGATTGAAGACTTAAGAGACAATCAAGAAATACCCTTGCTCTCCTCATAGGTTTAAAGTCTATAAGCATGGGACCTTCCCAGGTGGCACAATGAGTTAATGCACAGCCCTGCAAGCTAGCAGCAGCCAGCCGTTGTCAGCACAAGTTCCGCATAACCCTGGAGGTGACCCACATAGCACAGCAGACCTCTTGGTCTCACCCGGTGTTCCCCTGAGCTGTGTACTTTGTCAACCTGCCTGTTCTGCTCCCCACTCTGTCTCTGGTGAATACTCTTACTGCCCCTGCACCTCTGGCCTGTACCCAGTTCTGTTTTTTAAAAAACAATTATATCAGTACATAAATCAAATATAGGTAATTGGCTCTAAAGGGAAGAAGAGGATGGTTGGGATAAGGTAGGAATGACATGGTCAGTTATTAAGTTGGATACCCTCCATCAGTTAAATTCTAAGACACAGTCTGGGAAATGTCCCAAAATGGAAATAAAGGACTTTTCATTCCCATCTGAAATTTGGCAACCCATTTCCCAAAGGAAATACAAATGCCAAAAATGCATATGAGAATATGCTTAACTAGATTAGTAACTAAAGAAAGGTCCATTAACAAGGAGAATTCATTTTCCCACCTGGTCCAGTGGCTCAGCTCAAAATGAAGTGTCAGTGCCAGCAAAGGTCAATAAACAGACATGCTCACCCCCTGCCAGTGGAAATGTAGATGACTTTGCCCTTTCTGAAACATAGTTTGACAATGGACATCAAATTATAAGTATGTATATATGAAAAAAATGTTCAACACCACTTGTAATAAGGGAGATGCCAATTAAAACCACAATGATATATCACCTCATACCAGTGAGAATGGTACATCTTAAAACAAGTAGCAACGACAAATGTTGGTGAGTATGTGGAGAAAACCTGCACTGCTGGTGGGAATGCAAACTAGTACAACCACTATGGAAAACTGGAGGGTCCTCAAACTGCTAAAAATGGAGCTTTCATATGACCTAGCACTCCCTCTCCTAGGTATCTACCCAAAAGACACAAAAACACTGATTCAGTAAGACACCTGCATCCCCATGCTGCTTTATTTACAATAGGAAAGACATGTAAACAACCCAAATGCCCAAAAGTAGATGACTGGATTAAAAAGATGTGATATGCTTACAGACTTTTTTATACATGGTGGATTATTACTCAGCAATCAAAAGAAGATAAACATATACCTTTTGCAGCAACATGGATGGAGCTGGAAGGGATCATGCTTAGTGAAATTAAACAAAAAAGAAAAGGAAAAATACAGGATAGTTTCACTCATAGCAGGAGTATAAAGGACCAGGAGAGAAAATAGTAATAATAATGAACAACTATACACAAGAGACATTTTACAGGGGTGGAGTGAGGAATAGGATCAAAAATGGGGTGGGGGAGTGCATGGGACTATGGTGATGGCACATGGGTGATTTCAACTGAGATGGAAAAAGGCACAAATTTATTTTTACATTAACTATTATATTATTTTTAAAAAATTATAAGTGTGCATATATTCTTTAACCCAGTCTTCTAGTATTTATCCTAAAGAAATAAGCACTAAAATACAAATGGTAAGGACTGTTATTTTGGGTTTCTTACCCTAAGACATTGGAAACAACCCACATCTTCTGTGGAAAATTGCTTAAACAAAATATGTTAAATCCATACATAGAATACTGCATTGCTATAAAAAAAAAAACTATATCCTAAGATTGAAAAATGTTCAAAACATGGTGGTAATTAGAGGAAAAACCAGTTTGCAAAAGGACAAATATAGATCATTTTATTTAGATACATTTTTTAAAAGATTAATGTGCAAACAGGCACATTCCTACACACACACACACACACACACACACACACACACGTATTTAATGTTAGCTCTGGGCCTCCATGAGAGGCCTCATAACCATTGAGTTTACTGTATTTTTTGTACATCTATGAATTTCCTCAACACTCTATGATAATTGTGTATTGCTTTGTATTGCCCCACATTTATCAGATTTGTTTTCAGAGTTAAGGTAGGACAGAGAAATAAAATCAGGAAATTGAAGAATAGTTTCCCATCATCTCACTGTGCTACTCCCATGTCCCAAGGTTGAAACCAACTTTCTAAAGATGTAAAAATATGTTTGCAGTTTTCAAAAATTTTTTTACAAATTCTTTTATTTCCAACTGGAAAAGCAAAATAAGAGCAAAGGAATTCAAAATATCCAAGTGTAATTAACAAGAAAAGATTTTCAAAACTCTAGGGACAGAAAATAAATGATCCAACATTCTGGAAACATACATCAACAGTACATACAAAATCAGGTTCAGTTTTCACCATAGTGCCATTCGCTCTCACACAGTGGACACACTCTCACACAGGCCCAACTCCACAAATGGGAAAACCCAAGTTTTGAAAAATTAATTAATAAATCACTTAAGGTTCTAGAGTGGGTTAAGTGGCAAGGTTCAGACCTGTTGGAAGGCTATTCTCAAGCACAATATTGGTTCTCTGTGGCTTCTATAACAAAGCATCACAAACAGGGAGCTTCAAACAACAGCAGTTATTCTCTCTCCATTCTGGAAGCTAGAAGCCAGCAATTGAGGTGTCAGCAGATCACGTCCCCTCTGACACCTTGCAGGGCAGCATCTTTCCTTGCCACCTCTACTGCTGGTATATACTAACAACCCCTGACATTGCTTGACATTAGACGAGTCACTGCAGTCCTGCCCCTCACTGTCATATTTCTTTGTTTTGTCTATTCTTTTCTTAAATAGACCTGAGATAGGTTTAAAATCTCATCTAAAACCCTGTTTCCCTATAAGGTGACCTTCTGCATACTGAGGGTTAGGACATCAAGACATCTTTTTGGAGATACAACTTAACTCAAAACAGGGTCCATGGAAAACCACACTCTGTCCTCTAGCACCATAACCCACTAATGCCATGTTGTTTCATACATCCTCTTCATGAGAGTTGAAGTTAACTCCTGCTTCAGGCAAACTGACTCCGAAGTGCTCAGGACAGACATACCACCTCCTGCTGTGAAGGCTCTCCCTTCTGCCCTGGCTCTTGTCAGCCCTTGCAGGCATCTCCCAAGTTATCTATCCTTTTAATTAAATACTGACTCATGAGTTAAAAGACAATCAAATGCTTTATAAATTTTCAAGCACTAGACAAATTTGGAGAAAACTGATTTGTTTTCCCAAAGCTTCTGATTCAGGGTTAGATCAAATCTCATGAACAGAACGGGGAGACATGGAACCACTTTAATATGTTCTTGGTAGAATCCATTGTCTTTGTAGTCTGCTTAGATTGCAAACTACTACCCCAGTATTTCTTGATGGAATCAGTTACTTTTTTGGAGCAGTTTCCAAAGCAGTAAGGGTACTGCTGAAATCAGTAATCAAAAGACTATCAAGCCATCCTGTCAGATGGTAGTTTCCAGGCCAAGGCATTTGACTCAGCAAATTGGAAAAGAAAACAGAGCAAGGACGCTGCCTGGATGAGGACCAGCATGCCCATCTATTTCACATGAGAAAACAGAGTTTATGCCTCACTAAGAAAGCCCACCCTGGAGCTCTCAAGTTCACTTTCCAACATGCTGCTGAGTGTAGTGCCATTCGGAGGGACTACTGGAACAAGAGAACCACCTCCTGGGCTGTGTTTTTGCCTGGTGTTACAGAATTAGAAACCTGTAAAGGTGAATAACTGCCCATCTGCCTCCACCTCTCTGTCTCAAAAAGTTGACATATGGCCCAGAGAGACAGCTGGGCCTGGGGAGCCTTCATGGAGCCTTCCACCTGTACTGCAATCATATTCAAAATGTCAGAGGCCTCCAGTGAGTATCAAGCTGTACCTTCCATGGCAAGCACCCCAATGGCCCTTCACAGCTGACAGCAGTGGGAAGCTGTACTTCCTATGGTGTTACATGGCACACAGCACTGAGCATGCAGAAGACAGGCAAGCATTTCCTCTCTTCAGCCTTGCCAAGTTCTTCCCAGAGTAATCTCTCCATGCCCTCCACCTCTAGTACCTCCTTTTCTCTGTCAAGATCTTCCCTCATTTCCAAAATCCAGAACTCTGACTTAACAACTTTGTATGGTTTTTAAAAATTGCTTTGAAAATCATCTAAAAAGGTCTGATATAATAGCTACTATTCATGTTTGACTAGTCACATTTAAATTAAATAAAGTTCCAAGTCCAGTTCCTCAGTCGCTCTAGCCACTCGTTCAGTGGCCACACGTGACTAGACACCATACTAGACAGTGCAGCTAGAGAACATGTCCATGACCACATCAAGCTATTGGATAATTCTGGTCAAAAGGATACAAAGAAAATGTCTCCCCTCCCAGAGGTCATCCTATTTAGCTCAGCTCCTTTCTATCTCCGCAAAGAATTTTTTTTCTTAAAGATTTATTTATTATACATACAGGAACTGAGATGTAGGCCAGATATACAGGTGGTGAGAGGACTCAACAGAGAGAGTGGAGAGCAGAACAGGCAGATCCACTGAAATATACTGCCTAGGGGAGGAGTAACGGCACAATAGGAGTGGTCTGCTGTGCCATGTGGGTCCACTCCCTAGAAGACCAGGGATCAAACTCATGCTGCAGTGGCTGTTGACAGCTTAATAGTGCTGTTTTTGACCCTTGCACCACCAAGGAGGCCCAAGATTTTTTTTTTTAAATCTCCCCAAACAAGTATGTTGGATGTAAACTCTTTTATTAAAACGCATGAGAATGATCCCATAGACTATCTTGTCCCAAACTTTCTTTCCTTAATGAAACTTGACTATCACAATAGTAAGTGTGCAGATAGTGCTCCATCCTTTTGAATGGCCAGTTAGCAATGCACAGTGGCCAGGACTGCCAGGCATCATTATCATAATCACCTTTCTCAGTCCCCCCCCCGCTCCTTCCCCTCCCAACATTTCCATCCTATTCCCAGTCTCCAAATTCTCAAGCTCTTTCCTGAGCTTTCTATTTGCTTCTTATGTTAATAAAAACGTTGTTGTTCCTGGAGGAAGATGACTATCTTTAAAAGAGAAGCAGCACTTTCTGTCTCATTCACATCCTCAATACCTATCTTCCTCCTGGTGAATTGCAAACTATTTCTCTGAATTCCTCTGGCAGCACTCCCAGCTGTCCTAAGACTAAAGCATCCACTAAAACTCCTTGTCATTACCCTTCCTGTACTTCTGCCATGAAGTCTTCCATTCATTGACAACAATGGCATCTGCTTCTTTGCCTTTATCTCCTCCTTGAATTCTACAAACATTCTCAGTTTCATTTGGATCATCCAGCCAACACCTAGCTTCACACATGTCCCTAAACATTGATGTTCATCCTACTTCAGCCACCTACACCCACTAAAAATATACCCTATCACTGTATCACCCATGGGATCCTGGTCTTTAGCACCCCACTCTCAGTGCCCCACTGCTGACCTAATCAAGACTTCCAGCCACAATGACTAATCATTAACCTTGGCATGCCTCCTATCCTTCCTTGCATAGTCTGGATAGTCTGGTATATTCTTAGAACCACCCCCCTCCAAGCAAACAAACTTGATTACCTTGTCCCTTCTATCATACTCACCTGTTGAAAACCCTATCAAGTCAAACCTAGTGTTCTGCCTTCTCCACATTTCCCACCACAGTAACAGTAAGGTGACTAACGTAATTTGGAACTTTTGAAATAGAAAGCTAGTGGTAGGAACACAAAATGGAACAACTGATGTGGTAAATAGTACAGAAGATCCTCAAAAAATTAAAAATATTGCACTATGGCCCCAAAATCCCACTTCTGGATATATTTCCAAAATAATTGAAAGCAGGATCATAGAGAGGTATTTGTATACCCATGTCCATAACAACACTACTTATAAGAGCTGCAAATTGGAAACAACCCAACTCGCTATCAAAAGATGAAGGGAAAAGCAAAATGTGGTTTCTAGGTGCCCTAGAATATTACACAACCTTTAAAAGAAAGTAAATTCTAACACATGCTAGTATATAAAGGAACCTTGACTATATTATGCCATATGAAATTAAAGTGTGATGTCCACACCAAATTCTAAACACTTTAGCATGCTCACACACAGTGTCAACATTTTATTAATAACTTTTAAAGTATTGATGAATTGATACAAGAAAAATTCAAATATATTGGATTAAATGAACTATTAAAAGTGATTTTACTTTCATTTACTGCCTTAATAAGGCTTATAGAAAGTTTAAGTTATGTCACAAAAGAACAAATACTATGTGAGTCCACTTATTTATAGAAATAAAAAGTGGTCACCAGGGCCTGAGGGAAGGGGAGGAAAAAGGGGGAGTTGTATAATGTATATAGCTTCAGTGGTGCAAGATAAAAAGGTTCTGGACATCTGTTCACAGCTGTGAGCATATCTGATGCTAAAGTGTACATTAAGATGGTAAATTTAATGTTGTTTTTTTTTGTGGCAACAAAAAAGCAAAACAATGGATCATGTTCTATGGTGACACACAAGGCAGACCCTTCTTGGGAGCATCAGACACCCTGTAACACCCACTGTTAACATATACATCACAATTGCTAACGCTGAGGGTGGTTTCTATCTTTTTTGTATTAGCAATTGCAAGAACAAGATTCATTCTGAATCTGAGCCATATTAGGAGAAATTAACTAAAGGCCATTAGAAGTATTTTCCATTTTATTAACTATTAATGTCCAACAACTAAAAAATAAACCAATGACTTCTCTAGCTCTGCCTCTCATAATTCATTCATTCTCATTAATATGCAAACATTAGTTTCTCAGCTGGCAGTGATTTCATGAATTTTTAATTTACATGGGATGAGCCAGTGATTAAAACTTTACACAAAGTCAATCTATAGAGAATTGTACATGTCATTTAAATCCCCAGATTAAGAATCTCCAAATGAATTCATTGGCATTCTCACATGAACCATCACTGGGAATTATCAAAGCTATTCCTCTGTGAAGTTTTGCCTTTTGAGTATTACTACTTAGATATCTATTTTTTTTAATGTTATTTGTTTAGGGATCATTAAAAACAGTAGAACCAAAGTCATTTCTATCATCAATCTTAATCTTGGAAAAATTTCATGTCACCGGCTTACAGAGACCCCAACATAATAGAAAAGACATAGTAGTAAAAGACAAATATGTAAGAAACACATTTCAGCATAAATGCAGTCAGGTAAGAAAAGCAAGTTAGAGAGAAATTGAGACATATTAAATACAGTTCCTTCTTGAAATGCAAATCAAATTTAAGGCTATTAATGTCAAAGCAAGAGAGAAAAGACTTTCTCTTAAGAGTAAGGATAAACAAATATGTCACATACGAAACTTAAACTTTCTATAAGCCTTATTAAGGCAGTAAACGAAAGTAAAATCACTTTTAATATTTTATTTAATCCAATATATTTGAATTTTTCTTGTATCAATTCATCAATATTTTAACAGTTATTAATAAAATGTTGACACTATTTGTGTGTGTGTGTGTGTGCGTGTGTGCTAAAGTCTTTGGAGCCTGGTGTGGACATCACACAACACCTCTTAGTTCTGTGCAAACACACATAAGTACTAAAAGGCCACTTGCAGCAACCACATTGGACAACAAAACTATAAAAGCAAAGAAAATGTGTTCTTATAATTGGACAGGCGAGTGCTTAAAATGAGCACCTATCTACAGACTGCACTCTAGTGTGTTCTCATTGGATTCCTCAAATAATCACCAGCAGCAGTTTAATTTTACAAAATCAACTTACTGCTATTGTGCTCATAATTTTTTAAAACCATAAATTGAATCATTTAAAAAAAAAAGCATATCTTACCTTAAACAATATATCTGTGATATCACAGGTCTGATATTTTAATTATATTAATTAAAAGAGCTAAGACACATTAAATATTTAACACTTAAAAAAAGTTTTGTGGGCTCTCCCTAGTGGTGCAGCACTGCAAGCAAGACATAACACTTCAGTGCAATTTCGATCCCTACCCCAAAGGTGACCCACATGGCGTGGCAGACCTCCCCTGCCTTGCCCGCTGCTACCCTCAGCAGTGTACTTTATCAATCTGCCTGTTCTGCTCCTTGCTCTGTCTCTGGTGAAGCCTCTCACACCCCTGGCACCTCTGGCCTGTATCCCAGTTCTGTATGAATAAATAAATCTTTTAAAAAAAAAATTCTAATATTAAAAAAAAAAAGTTTTTGTGCTCTACAGTAAAGCCAGCAGCAAAGTAAATTACAAATTGTTCTCATTCCCAAATCAGTTATGGCATCATCTTTCTAAAGCTTTCCATCTGGCACAACAATCTCAGATAAATGACTCTCTGATACCCTGGCTCTGAAGAAATGCACATTTGTAAGTTTCAGTGTGAAACACCATCTTCATCATGAATAAAACAGACCTTTCCCTTCTGTCTGGCACCACCACAAACCACAGCAATGGAGCATTCACTCATTTGTATTCAGTTGTTTAAAAGCTGCAAAGATGACGTAAAAAGCTTGCCCTACTAACCAGTGGTGACTCAATCCCAGGGGACTCCACTTAATAATAATGGCTACTGAAGCTTACTGAACTTAATATAAACACTGGCCTAAGTGAACATATATCATTACATCACTGTGATGGTTTATATCACGATATATTAAAAGATGTGTTTCTCCCCAAGGGGATTGCAACTGATGGAAAAACGCACAAAAATATGTAAAAATAAACAAAAAAGATGTGTTTCTCTATATATAATGACACTATAACCCTAGAAGGAGGAACTGTTGTTCTCTGTTCTTCCAAATGAGGAAACAGGAGTAGCTCTCCCCAGTCACAGAGCAAGCGGTGGTGGAGGTGAAATTCAAAGTCAATGTATCTAAACCTAGAAACTGTGCTGGTATCACCCTAGGGATTTCAAATGCAATAAAGATACTTATTTATGGTCACAAATAAATCCCTCACAGACTCATGGTATACAGAGACTGAGCAAGGAATAGTCACTAACACAGGTAGGACCGAAAGACAAGGAGATTAAGTTAGAAAGTCCTAAGAATCCTGTGTAAATTACAGTGAAGAACTCATTCTACAGAATAAAGAAAAAGACATAAAAATTCCAGGGAACAAAGATTCCAAAAACAGAGAGAGAAAAAATATGAAAGGATGAACAGACTGACATATGGCAATAACGATGCATCAACAGATTGATACAGATGGACAGACAAATGAAAGCACAAACAAATATTCAGATTCAAGAGTAGATGATAGGGAGAATTATAAAGGGACACCCCACTCTACTAAACATCCCAAGAGGGCCCTATTACATGATTACTGTCATACCAGTCACTGGCAAAGGCATCTTGAGAACTGTATTCTCTTCACTGGGATTAAAGTTGCAGGCAAGCTGTGCTGACAGCCTCATTATGTGGCCTCACATGTGCAAGGGTTCTGCAGCCTGGAAGAAGATGACAGTCCACTTACATGTACTCCCTATGGGCAGAATGCACAGCAGCAGCATTGCTGTAACGCCACAGGACAATCGCTGATGACAGGACATCGAGGATGGCATCAAACTAGGAAAAGGAGACATGGCATTAGTGGTTTTCCAAAATTAATAGAGCATGACTATGAAGACATAGGGCAAATGTGCTGTGAGGTGGACCGTCTGACCAGTGACCTTGGGACAAAGAGGATGCAGGCCATTCATCACCCTCAGAGTAGAGTAGAAAGTGGGATGCGAGGGTCAGGGCACCTCACACAGCAGCAATACCACAGCCTCTCCTTAAGCCTCACACTACCTCTTCAGCTTGAAAACCCACACTCTGCAGGAAAAGGGTGTGGGCTCTGCTCTCAGATCCTCACACCTAGCTCTCTAAAGGGGATTGCACAGTTTGCACACATAGGGAACTGGTTTCTCCACAGTAAACAAGTTCTGCATTTTCCTGATAAACGTGTGCCAAGTGAAAGATTCAGGGTAAGGATTCCATATTTCTGTCTTTCAATGGATCTGTTCTACCTAGTATCTAAGGGTGAGGGTAGGGTTATGTAGGAGCTCTTGAGTAATTTGCCAACACTTTGAAATTGTTGCTTTTGTTGGGGTAACTGAGTGAATGTGTGAGAAAGAAGAAATATAAAGAGGGAAAGAGGAGCACACACACACACGTGTGTGTGTGTGCGTAACAACATTTTTCTGAGAAATAGCTACATCTTTCAAAAGATACTGAAAAGAATCTGCTAACTCTCAAACCACTTATTTCACATAATTAAGGGGAGAGTGGGTTTGGGAACATGAACACATACCTTCAGGTACAGCAAACACTTAAGCTACACAGGAGAGATATATAAGGACTGTATACCTCTGTGTATGACTTACTGCACCAACCACACTTTTCATCTGGAAAACTGCCAGCACATCTTGAAAGGATGTGGGGAAAGTTCACAACCAAGTTCTCAACATGATTAGACTTTCAACAACTGAGACCTGCTTCTATAATCAACTTCCACCAGGAAGCAAGCTAGATCCCAGCTTACCACCAATCGGGCTACAGAGAAATTTATCCTAAGACCAGGAGCCTCATCTTAGATCCCAGCTTACCACCAATCGGGCTACAGAGAAATTTATCCTAAGACCAGGAGCCTCATCTTAAATCCCAACACTTCTGCTGCAACCACCAAATACTTTGGTGTGTGTCTACTTTCAAACCTACAACCTTGAAAGGGGGAAAAGGCTGAAACATCCTCTCAAGCAGTGTGGAAAATGTGGCTCTCCTGATTTGTTCTGGAAAATTCTGTAGTGCTCTATAATGTCCTTGCAATGTACTTCTGTTAAAATGTGATTTTTGTATAAACTATTTCTATTAAAAGTATGGGTGTCACGCTAAGCTCTCATCTGCTAAATGCCCTCTTCACTGATAGCCCAAGGTGGGATCACAGACTTGGGGAAAACCGTGCAACACTCGATAAAAGTACATTTTCAGATTACTTACTGCAAACCCAAAAGCAGAGGCGCTGTACCTCATAACGGAGACAGCTAAAAAGAAAGAAAATATTATTCAGAATGTTTTAAAACCTCATGGATATTTTTTCTTGTATTTGAGCATATTAATATACTTGATATGGCCTCTTCGACATCAATGGAAAAGTTCCAAGGAAATTAAAAAATTCAAACTATACTGGTAACATCTGTGGATTTTAAAAAGGAATGAAGATTCCAGATTTCATCTACAACAGTTTCTCTTTCCAGTGTGTTCTGAAGAGCCAAAGGACCAAACTTCAGAATGCAAACACTTAGGCAGTTGTCAAATGACAGTTAAGATTTTGAGAATTAATCAACTGGGTATAGAGAGATGGGAACTATATTAAACTTTTACATGAATGTGATCCATTCAGCTGTTGCCACTTCAGGGTCACTAAGACACTTGTCATTGCTAACATCATGGGAAAAAATTTCTTGCCCACCAGACCAATGTAGATCTTAAAAAGACCAATGTAGATCTCAATAAAAACAGTTTAGAAAAAAATAAATTATCTTAAACAGTAGATGTCAGCAAACATAGGTGCCACCATAATAATGAAAATATTTCATTCAAAAATCTGTGGGCAGTGACAGGAGTTTGGGCTAGGGCAGGAGGTAGTCTACTGGACAGCACTTCTGCCAAATTCTGTAAGCTGTTATATGCCAAAGAGCCTGGTCTCCATTTAGCTTAATAAAGGTAGGCTTTCAAACAAAAGCCATTTTTAAGCAGAATTTGCTCTTCAACAAAGAATGGCACCTACCCAGTGAGTCAGCAAAGCTCTGAAGTAGACTGTTTCAGGCTTGGGTGCTGCAAGTTCTCACGCATGGACTAAGAGAGGCTTGGGTGTGGACATTGGAAATTAATACCTATTTGGACCCACTCACTTTGTCACAAGTACCTTTTCTGGGACCCACTCTCCACCTTACCCACTAAGTCCAGTAATAGGCCCCAGAACAACTATAGTGGGATTTGTGCTTCTGCCCCCAGTCTTCATGCAGTCATCTAACTCCATGTCAACCAAGTGCATTTCACTTTAAGTGAATTAGGAATTGTGAGTGAGAGTCCAACTGGACAATATACATTGTTGGAATTGCAACTTGTAAACACTGGAACTAGGGTTTGCCATTATTATATAAACTGAGGAGTAGAGACAAGCATGTGGTAAACACAACATGGGAGCAAGACTGAAACACTGGGTTCTTAAAATTTCTACTCCTTCCTACAGCAACCATATTCCAATCCTCTGGCTGTGTGAAGAGCACTTAATGTAATTCACTAAATTCTGGACTGTTTTAACATGAGCCATTCCAGTTTTCCTTGTACTCCCAGAAGCATAGGGAGAAGGGCAGAACCAGTTGTGTGCACTGACTGCTGTAGCTTCATAGAAAACACAGGTGTAGTACTGCAAAGGCACATGGGACCTTTGAGAATAATTAAATTCAAAGGCCACTCTGGTATGTGCAAAAAGCAGATCCTAGCTAGGATACCCTGAGCACTGGGATGCCCTAAAGGATGATGAACCTGGTTCACAGTAAGCAGTAAGCACTAAGTTTTCTATCACAGAAACAAGTCAAAATAAGTATTTATCTTTTCCCTTTATAACCTGTTAACAGAATATGGTAGCTTTGGGCTTTTTGTGGGTTACTTTATTAGCAATCGAACCTGTTTTAAATCCATCAACCTTTTGTGCAGACTCAGCTTATAAACACAAGCAGCATGGCCGGAGTCCTGCTGTTTCTACCTGGGTAATACAGACTGGAGGGTGCCGCTGGGCCAGTAGGTCATTTGCCATCCCAAGACACCACCTGCTTCTCCCCCAGTAAACTACCACTTTAAAATGTTCCAGTCACATTACTTGATAACACCAGATATTTATACAGTGGTCTACAGATTTCAAAGAGGAGGACACCCACTTTATTATATTGAGAAACACAGGGAACTTTGTCTCCGAGAGTGAAATCCAACAAAAGTTATGGCCACAAAATGGTGGGGTTTCTCTGACTCAATTGAGTCAGTGTCCATTATTCCAAACAGTTCCACAATTATACTGTGAAGTTCTCTTTGTGTGAGTGACTTAAGCTTGCTCAGTTAATGAATAACTTCAAGCACAAGTAGAGTATAATTAATATTATTCTATCCCCCATGCACCCAAGGAAATATGAGCAAGAGGGCTCCAGGTTAACCCAGAATCCTTAGTGGAAGGGAAGGATTAACATGTATTTAATTACAAATTGGCTCTATCTAATGTCCTTGATGAGATGGAAAGGGAGAAAATGCCAACAATTGTGAAGGGAATTGAGGATATACTGAAAATTCCTCCAAATACTCGAGGTCTAGAAGCTTCCCTATGTAAATGACTCCCCAAGATTAAATAACAAAACAAAATCATGAGCACAGGACCAGAATAATAGATAGAAGCTAGCAGATTTCTAAAGTGTCAAATAATAACTTCATTTTTTGGTCTATAATTCATCAAGACATCCAAATTTTAGGAAACAGACTGAAAGGAAAAATTCATATTGGTTCAAATAGTCCCCTACTCACATGGAAAGAGTACAAACTGTGGGGTTTTCATCACCTTTCCAAATTCTTTCATGCTAAGAATGGGTCCTTCTTCGGCAACAGCAAGCCGAGGCCAGGAAGACCCATCAAAGCAGAGATTACAGGTAAGACACCTTAGAACCCCACGAGTATGTGACCGAGAGTACTAAAATCCACCCTGAGGTCAATAAAAGACCAGAGGAGCCCATAAGGCCAGGCTAGATCAACCATGGACAGCAAACAAGGGCTCTTTCAGCCTCAGACAACTGTACTGCCAACTGGCAAGGCCCATGAACAGACAGGCTGAGAAGTTCCCTTATCAAGGCAATACTTACTCAAGGCAGAGGCTACAGAGCTGATGGTAGTGAAATCACCATAGTTGTCAGTAACAAACCCCGCAGCTGCTCTAGAATGTAGTGCCTCAAGAGTCAGCACATTACAAATTCTTCTGGGTAGCACTACTTTCAGAATCTCTTAGGAATAGTTTCAAGAATGCTTTTGTTCCTCACCTCTACAATTGCCTCCACCACTCATAACTTACAGGTGAATTTGAGAGCTGGTGGCTTACATGTAACTTGCATTGAATTTGAGAGCTGGTGGCTGTCAACAGCTTGCAAGGCCTGCAATTACTGCCCATGGAACCCCATGCTGATCCCCCAGAGTGCTGGGACCATGAGTTTTCCCATCTTACTCCCTTGTGATGTGAGTGCAGGTAGACTGCCAACTGATTAGGCTAGCTTTACATACACCAAAATGCACACCTGCACTGCAACAAAGCACCACTCGCTTTCCTTGCTTTTACTTTTTATTTTCTTTAGCTTAAAAAAAAAAGAGTACTGTGCACGTTAAAATGTTCATAAATAAAATGGAAATCTATAATTTGGGGGCTGTCTAATATCCATTTCCCACAATAAAAGAACCCTCATCCTCCTTTTCCCTGCCCTCAAGACTGTATAGTTTGGATGAGATGAAAACAATTAACCCCACTAATGACTTAAAGATGGCTTAGTTCAACTTGAAACATGAGCAACTATTCAAATTTTCATTGAAAATATGATGGAGGGTATCTTACTGGAAGGAGATTATAGAGTTGAAAGCATTAAAATGGAGCTGCAAGAAGCAATTATTTCCTATATGGGAAAGATGACCTCAGAATGAAGCCACACAACAAAAAGCAGGTATTACAGATAGATACAATTTAGACTGCTGATGACTAAATCTCTGGAATTAGTCAGCCTGAAGTATGTCCCTACAATTTTCAAATAAGTTAGCCAATAACTTCCTTTATTACCCTTAAGCCAAATGAAAATTGAGTTTATATCATCTGTAGCCAAATGAGTTTCAATACAGTATATATTGAGACAGTAACCCCAAAATTAACAATCTCTTTAAATGCCTGAGAAACAGAAAGGCACTTCTTATACAAAAGGCCATAGTAGGTTGATGGACTTTGTAATAGCAAAAAAATTGTACACAACCTAAATAACCAAACATAGGATGACAAATTATGGTCCAAAAATTATGCAATTAAACTATAGTCCAAAAAATAAGCTGTATGCAGCCATTTATATATGCTTACTTAGAGTAGCATAGTAAGGGAAATGAAGATAATAAACAGGCAGGTGTTATGTTTGCTACTACCAATATTAAAAGTCATGGGAAAGGATGGGTCTGGGCCAGGGGAATTCTGTCAGTACAGGGGCAAACTCAATAGGAAAATCAGAAGACATTTCACTGAGAAGGTGAACTAAGACTTAGAAGAAGTAAGGGATTGACTCATGCAGTCACCTGAAAAAAAGAAAATGGGAAGTGTTAGTGGAAAATGTGAAGAATTCATGCAAAGGCCCTGAGGTAGAGCATCTGATGTGTTTTGAGGACATTTTATCTGAAGTAAAGAGGAGCTAAAGAAAAGTTATAGGAGATAACAGATTTCTTAATTACACAAGTAAAATGTTAGGTAGAAAGGAGAAGATACAAGATGATATGTATAATATACAAGCTTTACAATACAACTCCCTCCCCTTGCCCTAAAAAAAGTACATTGAAAATAATTTCTAAAAAATCCTTCAAATGCTAAGTGGTTAACCATTGATGGGTTTAAATATTTACATACTCTTTCTCTCTACTTCTCCCATTGTCTGCATTTTCTACAACCAAGCTATGTGACCAAGTCAAAAGGAGAAAAATATTTTACTTAGAAAAAAAAAATTACCCAGCTCATAAAAAGAAAGCTGAAGATCTAAGACAGAATAGCAGAAACCGATTTATGATGGATGCACACTTGTAAGTGGGCCGTACTGTGAATTCATGAATGCTTCTAACAGAAAAGTATACTGTCATACATGTCTTTATTTTCTGAAATCCAATCTTCTACACCAAATCACCTACATGAGAGGATTGCTAATGCCCCAAAGAGTTCATGGAGTACCACTGAGGGCTTGGCAACCTGGGGGGTATAGAACACAAGCAAAATGTCACACCCTGTTTATGGGACCCCCTGCCTCTCAGGTTTTTGCTTGTTCTACACTCTACTTTCATTTATGTGTCAATGGGGTAATCAAAGCTACACTCCCAGAAGCACAGAGACAACAGAAGTCTTAAATAAATATTTATACAAGCCTGGTTAAAGACCAGAACTTCTTTAAGTCGCACTCAGTCCAGAAAGCATGTCAGCTGGAAACTCAAATTCAAATAGAAAGACAGCTGGAAAATGGAAGGGACCCAGGCAACCCATTGTTAGGGCAAAGCCAAATGCAAATGATGCAGCTGAATAAGCAGCAGGCTCTGTTAGAGGGCAATGCAGGTTCAGACAAAGCGCCCTGGAAATACACAGAGGTGAGAGTGCCAGCAAAGCAACTGAGGGTCCATGCCTAGCCCTTCAACAACCTTAAACAAAGAATGCCATTTCAATGGCAGACTAGATTTATACCAACAATAAGGACCCATCTGTCATTCTCTCCAAAGTCAGGCAATAATTACCTCCAGCCTTAGCACTCTTTAGCAACACCCCAGGCCCCATAACACATCCAAGTTGCTAAATTATGTGACCAGTAAAGCTCTGTTAATAAATCAATCCCACTTTAATTAGACCATCTCTGTCAGTCAGAGGCCTGGAAACAACCTCAGCAACAACCATGTAACAAGCCCAACTTGAGAACCCATTTCTGCATCATCCACCTTCAATCTGAAGAGTCTCATGAGTCCTGCAACCTAGGCAGAAGCAGGGCTAAGAGGGGTCAAAATTAAAAGGTTTATGTTTTATCTCATCTCACCAACAGAATATCCAATAGCTTCCAGACCTCTTTCACCCATTCAAACAACATTATAATGTACTATAAAAAATTACGTGAGAGGAGGCTGACTTCAGTCATCACAAAAGGAAAAGAGCAAAAAGCAATTTGAAAGAGAAGTCAATGAAACTACTATTCAACCCGTCATGACTCATTTTAAGCTTCCCAATCAACTTTTTGGTTTATCTGTCCAAACCAGAATTTACAAATTAAATCAGAAGTTTGTGTGACTTACATAGTATTATTCTAGTACCAGAATAGGATATAAAATTTTTAAATCAAGGACTTCAAAAATTAAGAAAAAGCAAACACCTTACTTTTTGGTTTTTCTCCAGAAAACTGATCCACTAGCACTGGGTTGTCCCTTTCTCCCCACAATGGCAGAGCTGCACTGGGATGGGGCATGCACTCCTGGGTACCCGCCCCTCTTACAGCATTAGCCCCAGCTGGCCTCGTTCACTTGCCTACCCCATTTGGGTATAGGAGATCTGGTAGACGTGCATGTGGAACTTTAGATGAAGCCCATGAGCAGTTGAAGGGGAGGGTAGTACAATCGTGCCAAATAAGAAATATTACTGTCAATGACAGACCATGTGCAGTGATCTCTATATGGTGATCCCTATAAATAGGGTAGGTGTGCAGGAGGTCATGCTGCCAGGGTTAAACTCTATAATGTTTAGACAATGATGAACTCTCTTAAGCTATATTCCCCACAATGTATTCCTTTGTTAAGTGATGTGTGACTGTAGCTTCCTCATCTCTGCAGTTCCCAGCAAAATGTCTGCTAAATATTCATTGCACTGCATGGACAGTAGCCTCTGGTGTCTCCTTCTGTAGGTCTGGCTCTAAGCCATATACAAAACTGTGCTATGGACCAGGTCCTCAAAGCCTCTATCATCCTTTGAGATCCTAATCTAAGAGCCATTACTGAGCTCCATGCAGGCACTGTCTACCCACCCTCCAGTACTCTGCCAGTCAGCAAATCCTGTCCAAGAGCTCAGTGTGAGTATGAGTCTCTCTTTCTCTTTCGCACAATGAAGAGGTAGTTGACTGTGTTCTCATAGTGCCCCTAAGATCCCTCTCCCATATTCCCACTTTCAACCTGTATAACCCACAGAAGTGGTAGGCTTGAAGAATTAAAACCCTTGAGCTACTACTTTGGGGTCATGGAGTGTCAATTTAGATTACTTGCTCTCACTAGATCACTCTGCCATGAAGGTACATTTGCATTCAGGTTAAATAACAGGAAAAAAGCACCAAAAGTGTGTTGCCTAGCCCCCTCATTGATACCTTCCTATTGGTCCCCCTGCCTAAAACTATACTCCAGTTTTGAGTGGAAGTCCAAGTTATTCTAAAGTATGAGCCACCAGTGCTGCCTCCTCCCCTATTGCTACAGTGCACAAGTGAGGAGTGCCCAGGGAAGTTAAACTGTTAAAGAGAAAAACCTATATTCTTGTTCTAAGGATTTGGGTTCACCCATATGCAAAAAAAAAAGCTAAGTAATCAAATTCTAGTGTGTGGAAAGACTTTTACGTGGCAAGAGTTTCAAAGGAGATAGGGTAAAGGATTTCAAAATAGAGACTCCTAATCAAAAGTCTGAAATCAACCACATACCTCACCCCTAAACATTTAGCCTAACAGGAAGGGCCCAAAGCAAAGTGGCCATGAACCCAGAGCAGAACCTCCGGAAGAAGTAATCTCCAACCTACCAGCAAAAAAAAAAAAAAAAAAAAAAAAAGAGGTTGTGCACAGGGCCCAAGGGGCTAGATGAAAAAGAGGGAACCAAAATTCAGTGGGTTGGGAGTGGAATAAACAGGTGCAGCTGGTACTGTAAGAGATCAAGTTGGATCTACCACAATATTGAGATGGTGGTCACCATAGTCTCTCAAGAAAACATAATGAAGCCACCTACCAAAGTGCTAAAGCCAGAAGAGCTGCAGGTGTGAGCCTGAGGCTGTGTATGTGAAGGGCGTAAACAAAACCAGAAGCCCCTCCCACTAACAGGAGTAGCAGGCTGAAGTGGGAACACAGACAGGACCCACTATCTTTCAAATTCTACCCTGAGGCTCTATGCCACTTGCTTTTCCCAGCTGTCTTCATTTAAGAAATTAGGTGGGATGGAGAGATTCACAACTTTCTTCCAATTTCCCCAGCTGGCTTTATTCAAGAAGGAGCCTGAGACTCAGGGCTCTCTTACACTACCAGCTGCATGTGCTTATTTCACGCCCATCCCACTGAATTCCTGACTGACATGCTTATCTCCTCTGGTCTTTGCTCAAAGTTCACCTCAGAGGCCTGCCTTGGCCATGTCTTAACTACTGCAGCCTACCTCAGCTCACACATGTTAGGTACCTTAATTTGTGCTGTATTTTCTTTATCTAGCCTCTGTATCATCTTCTACCACTCTATTTGACTTACACATGAATACTGTGACTCATCTTCCCCTCCCCACAATCAGCAGTTATTTCTACAAAGACTGTAAGCTTTGAACTGTTTTGTCCTGATGTCTCCAAAATGCCTCAGCCAGTGCCTGAACACATGAAAGCAGATTGATTGACTGAAATAACACTATACACTTAGCTACAACTATCAGAAAGAGAAAGAGCAGGCCGAACTAAGTATCCAACACACCAAGAGGCCCAGCCACATAACTGGGTGGCCATCACCTGCACCAGGGAACAGAAGTCAGTGCTCTGTAGGACCCAAAGAGTAGCCTGCCTCTTTAAGAACATTATTTTAAGGAGAATGTGGAGCATCTGCAAATGGCAAGACCTAGGACAGTGGGCAGAGCAAGAACACTCCTGAAGCCAGGTTACCAAGAGCCAGCATGAATAGTACGTAAGAACAAAATCATAGTGAGAACTAGGGAGCATCTCCAACCTGGATCAGAGCACTCTCACCCCCTCTAACACATACCAGATATTTGCTCTACTTTGGTCAGCATAATACGAAATGCACCCCATTCCCTTTCCAAAGTGGGAATTGGCATGATTGGGACATGAGTAATATAACTGCGACTTACTGCCACACCTGGTTTAGAGGTTCTTGAGGCCCACAAGAGGCACCAATTCAGGCACAAAAAGCTGAGTCCAGCCTCCCATGATAAAGTTTCTTTAGCAGCACAGCACATTTCCTTGGCTTCTTCAATACACTGGGAATAAGGAGGCAGCAGAGCAGCCTGAAACCATGGTTACCCAACTTTTATGAACATTTATGGACCATGTTCAATGGAGTAAACAATCCACCATTCCTAGCTGCAATTTTGGTTTGAAAAACCTGATTTACCAGAAATACTGTACATTTCCAACCATTTCACTTAATACACTTTTTCTCTTCTCTGTGCTGTGGCTCCCTGTGATGCCCACCCAGTTCTCAAGAAAGCAGTCAACTACCAGTGAGTGGCAAGCCAAGTTCCTGACCTGGAAGAGCTGGACAGCTTCTGACCACATTCAGCCCTTGTCCTCAACCCACTGTGTCCAGGCCAACACAAGCAGCCTGAACTTACCAGTCATTCTTTCACTCAATAAACACTCATTGACTTCATGCCATATTGTGTTATGATAAGCTGGGGGTAGTAGTTATTACCCAACAATTTGATGAAATACTTAAGGCCCTTAGTCACAGAAGGCAGCTACTTTCAACAAGTAAATAAAGCACTCATTGACAGAAAAGAGAGATAAGGGAAATTTTACATAACAGAGAACTATTATGAACTGTCCTAAGAACAATGGCTGGGAATTTAAAGTTTGACTCTCATTCCATAATTTGTTAATGGGCTCTGTGTCTAACCTCTGAATCCCAAGCCCCCTTGTCCCTACTACCTCATCTTTACTAGACATAAATGATCCTCTGTCTTCTCCCAATCAGCTATGAAAACCTGAAGTCAAGGGTTACATCATATTCCACACACTATTCCCAGGGCCTGTGAAAGCACCTGCACACCGTTGGTGCTCAATAAATACTGGGTGAGTGATAAATGTGTAAGCCCAATAATTTCTGGTTTTCACTTAACACACAATGATTTATGCATACTAAAATAGCTGATGCCATGATAGCTAGAGCTAGCAATGGCATAGATACTACCACCCAAGCTCATCCTTATCAGAGCACTAAGACAGCCCTTAATGTGGCATTGCTGACACCACACCACGCACTGAGTCTCTTTGCTTTAAAGAACTGCTGAAGGAAATTTTTCAAAAACAGAACATATTGTAGGAAAGAGGAATGCAATGAATAAGACTAACAATTTGGCATAAAGAAACTGCTGAATAAATATTTACTCATTTGAGTTGAATCAAAGTCATTAGGAAAACATTAAAATCATTCAGAGAATAAAAGTTAAACATAATAGAATAAAGGCCTTTTCTTCCCTTCCTACCTCTCACTCACTTTTATAAAACCCACCAAAGCAACAAAATGCATGGAAAACTGAAGAGTACACTGATCTAAGAAACTAGGAAATGGCCAATACTAAATTCCAAATTATAAACCTATTAAATATAACAAAATGTACACTGCACTGGGGGGAGATGCTGAGAACTGATAGTGCATCTCAATCAAATCTTATGCAGACCTAAGAGTTTCCACAGTTCATTGGCACTGTCATCAAGAGTCCCATCAACTACCCCTCACGTGCAACAGAAGATTTGGGAATGAGCTGGAGCACCTATCCTTAAAGCCCTTCCCATGTTCTGCACACTGCAGAACAAGGAAGGTAATGCAACCAACGTTGTAACTGTTCAGACAGCCACTGCAACGACAGTGAGGCAGCTGGGAAGCCAATGGCATTTTCAATGAGAAAAGTAGAGCTTCTACTGTCAGCCATGCAGTCTTCTTTGGCTCAAAAGGCAGAGAGGTGTTTCCCAAGGTATACTACCAAGATATAAAGTGCCCTAAGAAGAGATACTCATCTATTAGTTACACATTGTGTCCTTCATTCCCCAGCTCTCCACATATGGGCAAACTGGCAGAACCAAGGAGTCAAAGGAATTTAGTAGTGAATCAGCAAGCTCACCAGACACAGATAACCAGTTACTTTCATAGTAGATACAAATAAAAAGATGTAATTTTTAAAAGATATTTCAATAGCATAAAGATTAAATCTCTAGAAATTAACTATGAGAAAAATATGTGAGACCTATCTAGAAAAGCAAAATATGAAGAACTATGTATCATGTTCATGAATTAGAAGAATCAGTATTAGCAGTCAAAATTGTAATAGGGTTTTTGTGTAGTAGAGTTGATGATTCTAGAGTTTACGTGGAACATGAAGAGTCAAGAATAACCAAGACAATACTGAACCACAAAACTGAAATAGTTACTACCAATTTATTGAGATTTATTTCAGAGTTACAATAGTGAAGGGGAAAGTACAGGTGTAAGGATAAAGAGGACCACCACTGAACAAAAAAAGTTCTATTCATATCTGGAAACATGACTTACCAAAAAAGTTATCCTGAAGTATAGGGGAACAAGGAAAAGTCTTTTCAATAAATGGTGCTAAGTCACACCATAATCAAAAATCATCTACAGATGAGTTGGAGATGTAGATATGCAAAGTAAAATTACAAAGGAGCTATCTGAATATAAGATAGAAAATTTTTTCATAATCTTTGGGGAAATAAATGATTTCTTCAACAAGACATAAATGCAGTATATATTAAGAGCAAGATGCTTAAGACCCCATTCAAGAGCAAATCACATTGTAGAAGATAATCATAACAGCTGTAACTACCAACAGACTGTACCAGAATACATAAATATGACCTGCAAATCAATAATGAAGACAAAAACAACCCAATAGGAAAAATGGGCAAAAGACTTAGTCTTCTCATGACAGATACATAAATGACCAGTAAATCTATAGAAATATGTTCATTCCCATTAGTAGGCACAGAAAATAAAATTACCACTACAAAATGATACCATTACATGAGAAAAAAAAAAAGCCTGATCATTTCAACATTATTAAGGAAATGGCACAACTGGAACACTTAATAACTATGTGACTAGTACAAACAATTTAGAAAACCAGTTGTCAGTATCTATGAAAGCTCATCATTTCTGTCTGACCTATATTCTGCTCCTAGATAAGTACCCAAAAGAAATGTATCCATAGGAGTACAAACATTGCAGAAATGTTCACAGCAGCAGTCTCTATAATTGTCAAAACAGGAAACAACCAAAATGTTCAACAATGAGAGATAAGATGGTAGTATATTCATCTGTTGGAAAATTATACAACAAAGACAATAAATGAGTTGTAGTTACTTGCAATTACATATATGAGTCTCAACAAATAAGGGGGAAGGAAGGCAAATACAAAAGCATTCATTGGACATGTAATCTATTTATGATTTTGTTTGTATAATGTTCACCACTGTGAACACACAGTTCACATCACTGTGTGGTGGTGAATTTAGCATAGTGATTACTTCTAGGGAAAGAGTAAAGATTGGGAGGGGCAGGAAAAGGACTTCTCA
Organism: Condylura cristata; assembly: GCF_000260355.1. Classification (NCBI taxonomy): domain Eukaryota; kingdom Metazoa; phylum Chordata; class Mammalia; order Eulipotyphla; family Talpidae; genus Condylura; species Condylura cristata. Next base: position 74,004,360 of record NW_004567103.1, on the reverse strand, counting down.
GGTAAAAATGAGTGAGAGCAGTGGTCACACAAGTGTGTTCATTTGTGAAAATCCTCCAATATTATCATTTGTTTCTCTGTATGCATCTGTGTGTCTATCAACCTTCAATTTTAAAAAAGACTATCTTCAAACCAGTGGTTTGTTTTTTAATAAGGACAAGAGCCTAAAGGAGCAATAAATAACAGACATAAGTCAATTTCAGAAAAAGAATCAATAAGCACAACACAACAAAATTAAAGAAATCAACAACTCCATTTCACCTATTAGAATGACAAAAATAAAAGGACTGAATATTGCTGAGGGTGTTAGAGCACAAATCCTCTCATTCAGTGTTGGTGGGAATCTTGAAAATGTTAAACAAAACCTAAAATTCACATTTATTGCGCCCAGCAGCTCTTTGAAAAACATATTTTATACTAGTACTGCCATAGTTGTTGTGTAAAGAGTACAATTAAGAGTGTTTATTACAGATATATAAAGGCAAAAAATTAACTACTCAGTCATCCATTAATAAGGGAATAATTTAATGGATTATCATAATCTATGAGATTATATTATCAAGCTTTTAATGACAGTTTTATAAATGCTGCAAAATGTAATGGTGGATATAGCAAAGGAATTAATATGGTGATCATTGAAGTTTGTGTGTGTACAGAAATAAATACACATATATGCAGATAAAATTTCTGCAAAGCTATGTAACAAACTCTGCAGGATGATTCCCTCAGAAGTGGACTGGTATTATGAGAATAAAAGGATGCTCCTGTTCCATTGTACATTATTTTGTCTGCTCTGTTTTTATTACTATATGTATGTACGTGCATATATTTCCAAGGTGCAGAGAGAGGTTTATGCACTGCAACAAAAGGAAGCTGCCTTGCCACCGTGATATGTCACGGTGAGTTAGTTAATACATATCTGCTTGCCACAATAGATTTACATTGGAGTTAAGTCAAAAAGAGTTTATGAAGATGGAGGTTCAAAGCTGCTGATATTTTAGACTAATTGGGCCTACAGTCAGTTATATAGTTAAAAAATCAAACAAGGCCACAAAATAAAAGTGTGAGAGATTTCTTGAAATTAAAGTCCCCAAGAGAGCAGTGATCACCATTGCAACAAAATCTTTCCTTTCTAGTCAGGAATGATGCTAATGGAGTATTAAGGAAAAAATGCAAATGTTTTCAATGATATAACTGTTTTTGGACATCCATTACACAGACACCAAGATCAGAAAACACTTTGTAGTGGCTAAAAACCGGCTATGTAGTCTCCTCTGTTAAGAGTTGAGGACATACATGTTCTTTTTTGTTTGTTTGTTTTAATTTGTACATACAGAACTGGGGTACAGGCCAGAGGCTCAGGGGTGGTGAGAGGCTTCACCAGAGATAGAGTGGGGAGCAGAACAGGCAGATCGACAAAGTACACTGCTGAGGGGAGCAGGGGGCAGGTCAGGGAGAGGTCTGCCACGCCATGTGGTCACCTCCAGGGCAGGCAGGAATCAAACTCATGCGCAAGTGGCTTTAGCATCTCAGTGCAGTGCCACATGTTCTCTTTTTTAATGAGTTGTCATGATATCTCTGGTAATTAATTGCTTAACTTTAGTATTCTTTCACCTGAAAATATAAAATTATGCCCAAGTAGTATTTATAATGGAAAAAACTAATTGTTTTAATAAATATGAATTACTTTATTTGAAATATGTTAACTAATATATCTGGGACACTCCAGCTTCTGTATTTCAATAAAGTAACTCCAGCTTTCATTAACTTTGAGCACAAGCAGAAATAAAGGGGGGGGGGGAACCTTGTCTTGTTTCTAAATGTATTTACACATTAATAACCTTTAAGCATCCTATTGTAAGAAGACAACAGCAAAGACATCATCAGGAGGTATCCAACATGGGGTTGATACAACTTCACAGGAGAAGCTGGAGGGATCAGAAACAAGAAACAATATGAAAGATATAACCCTACAAAGTGAAATTATTGACACTCCATGATGTCACTACGCCAAAGACACAAATAGCCTGGAAGGAGCTCTAATAGGATTTCACAGACATTTGTTGACATTTTAAATGAACCAGAACAATCTCCTAGTAAAAACTGAGCCATAAATCAAAGAGGAACTTATTTTCATGTCCCCAAAGAAAATAAAAATAAGGAGTCATGTTTTTTCTTGATCCTATGACAATTCCCTCCCTGAAAGGATCAGCTTTACGTTCACTCAATGCTAATAAATAACTCTTTAACAAGGTAGCAAGTACCAGCAGGTAAATCAAATGTTTCCAAGATCTCTGCTAAGCTTGGCCCACTTCCCTCAGTGATTTTCAAAATTAATTCCTTAGACCCTGTAAGTTTAAGACTTAAGGGGTCACACATGGTCTCCCAGTTCATTTCAAACAGAGAAACTTCCTTCTCACCTCCATTAAGAAATCCCACTGTTGGCAGTGATATAGGCTGATCCATTCCATATGGAACACAGTACGGAAGTTCCTCCAAATTCTAAAAATAGATGTACCAAATGATCTAACAATTCCAACCCAGTTTAACTATCAAAAAAATGCAAAAACATTAATTTGAAGGGATATATGCACTCTTATGTTATAGCACTATTTATAATAGCCAAGTTATGGAAGCAACTGAAATGCATAACAATACATGAGTGAATAAAAAATGCTGTATACATTCACAATGGACTACTACTCAGTATTTTAAAAGATGAAATCTTGCCATTTGCTACAACATGGATGAACTGCAGGGAACTATGTTAAGTGAAACCAATCATTATTTTAATTAAATTAAATATCATTATTTAAAGTATTTTTCACTCATGTGCAAAATAAAGAAACAGACAAAACTAAAAACTAATCTGACTGCAATATTGAGGTTATCAGATGGGGTAGGGTTGAGGATGGACACAAAGAGGAGATGCACAATGCGCACCTAGTTACAGGTGGGTGTTGTATGGTAACACACATTCAAAGCAAGGTGTGAACCTACACC
>NW_004567103.1:73987314-74001258 GCF_000260355.1 Condylura cristata | reverse complement strand
AAAAAATACAACTTTGAAAGTTAGGTTCTATGAAAATGTAACACATCTAGTGACCAACTAGGTTATGGTTTGACCACAAAACGGTCATTTCATCCAGTTCTTTCCCATTTGACTCCACCATGACATTTTCTCCTAACAAGTCAAGAAGAAAAAAAAATACAAAGTTTTGAATCATTTTTGTTGGTGAAGAAAAAAATCCAAAGAACCCCACTCAAAATATAGATGTTCAGAGAACTTCAGCGCACATATGTGAAGGATTCTTAATACCACCCTGGGTTAGATGACCCAACAGAAGCACTCATATGAATTGGAGTAATGCTGCATGTATGATTAAGGTTTATTGCAGCAAAAGGATGACTTTTGGTTTAAAAAAAAAAAAAGTCATCAAGGTGCATGGGGTGAAATGTAGAATAGACCAAGCGCACAAGCTTCCAAGTGTCCTCTGCCAGGGAATTCATGGAAGACATTGTAAAACCAGCAACAAGTTGTGACAACAACTGTTGTCTACCAGGGAAGCTTGTTGGAGACTCAGGACCCAAGGATTTTATGAAGTGCTTGTCACTTAAGTCCCTTCTGTCTAGCATGCACCAAAATTCCAGACTCCCAGAAGGCAAGCAGGTGTTCAATGCAAACCACAAACTGTTTATACAAATAGTGTAGGCTCATTGAGCCACTCATCATTAAGAGGGAGTTTAACACCAGTGTACAGAACTGTTTACTAGCCATGTGCCACCCAAGGGCCAACCTTGTGAGCAGGCTTTTCTAAGAATAGGCAGTGGGTGCCTCATATGTTAACGTTTTCTGTGCCAGATCAAAGCTTAATTCCCCACAATATTGTGAGAACTGAGTCCTAAGGCATGAAGTAGCTTGCCAAAACCCACAGCAAAGCTAGAACTAACACCCAGGTCTTCAGATTTATAGAGATGAAGATACAATCACCCCCACCCTTAGCCTCCAGACACATGTATACAAACCTTCCAAAGAAGTTCTCCTCAGATTGGCGATTAAAAATGAAAATATCAAGACAGTCAAATTTTCAAGTCACTATTTCTTCATAGCAACATTATAACATCCATCACTTGAAAGTTCCACTGGTAAGATAAATCTAACTTTTAATATCCTACCACTATCTCTCCACTTAGAAAAAAAGATAGCTCTCCAACTCAATTATATTTGAAAATACCAAGCTCATTATCACTAATTAAAAATCATACATTCACTTACAACTAGAGGAGTCCTGAGAGATGATCTACCTACTCCAACATCTTTATTTACCAGAAAAAGTGATGGGGTCCAGAAAGGGAAGTAACTTAACTAAGGACACCTTCCTCACTGTATCTAAATGCCAGGGTCAGAATACTCCTTTGCTGACTAAGCAATGTGTCCTTCTAGTGCATCTTCTTTGTCACCAGCCCAGACTCACAGCTCCGAAGGCAATGCATTTGTTAGAGTGCTTAATGATTTGAAATGAATTCCTCTTGGTGACCTGTTAAGAAATCTGCAAAACCCTGCAAGAAACCAATTTTCTTCAAATTTAGAGAACTAATACAAATGATTACTGCATTGGACATTTTATATGAAATTTAGATGCTATCTGTGTACCTCCTCTTCTTTTAAATATTCAGTTACCCAAAAGTACCATGTGATATTGAATCTGCAAAGAATTCAGCATGCCCAAGATATGCATGCCACCAGGTGACCTTCTGTTTAGCTCCTGAGCAAGGTATGTGTAGATGACTTTTTCATGTGACCAGAGCAAACAGTGATTTCAAACGCCCCAGCACAATACCATTATTACAGTACAAAGAGAGCCATGAAAACACATGAAGACAGAAAACTAGTTCATTCTCGACAGGACAGATTCTCATTGTGTGTAATCCATTCACTAGAAAAATCTAAATGATAAGAATGCTTCCTTATTCTAATGTAAAATAGAAATCAAATACAAAAATTGAGGACCAGAAGGGCCTCAGACTAGAAAGTCCAAGTTCTTCTTGGACTGGTCAAACAAACATTAACATCCTCACACATTTGGGGGAGGGAAAAAAATGAAGAAAAAAATCTTTATTACACAAGTAAGGAGAATTTATATGGCTGTAAATGCTAGAGCAAATGGGACTGTGGGGTTTTATTCTTGAGCTATGAATGGGAGAGAGTCCTGGGACACTTGAGGAGAGAGGAGAGGGCCACATGTAATGAGAAGAGGGTGACTCATGCCAAAACCAGATGCTCCAGTTATCTGCCGTGCCATAGAATAGGTTTCTCCAATGAAGAGTTTATTTCTGGAAATGACTAGATCTGGGTCATTTGCACTCTCCTAGGTAGCTGAGATAATAGAAACAATTTCTCTTGAAGACCTCGGGCCTCAATGACCTTAGCTCTGCAGGTCAAGGTGACATATTAGAAGAAAGTCTATTCTGGACATCATGGTGATAGCATTTTAATGTGGGGACCTTGGGTTCACACTGGAAAGGTTTCACCAGAGCTCCCTTTTCAGCAACACATGGCGAGTTCCCAGGTGAGTTTCTCCACAAGAGAAATATGTTAGCTATATTTAGGCAACAGGTTTATTAGGGGAAGGGACAGAGAAGTAAAGGACACTTGCATAGACACAAACAGGCAGGAAGAGTTGCTCCGAAAGGGACAACTTTGCTGACCCTGGCCTGCATGGTCACAGGCAGGCAGCCTTAGGAGTGTGGCCTCTGCAGAGGGAGGTCAGTAAAAAGAAGCCCCAGTGAAAACTGGGAAGCTACATGCAAAGAAATGAAACTAGATCGCTACCTTTCACCATACACAAAAATCAACTCGAAGTAGATTTAAGACCTTGACATAAGAACGGAAACCAGAAAATACCTAGAAGCAAATATGGGCCAAACACTACACGACATACACTTCAGTAACTTCTTTGTAGATACAGCACCCAATGCAATGATAGTCAAAGCAAGGATAAGTAGATGGGACTACATCAAGTTAAAACACAGACAGACATCCCACTGATTGGGAAAAAATTTTCTCACACAAAACTAGCAATAAAGGACTGATCACAAAGATATACAAAGAACTGATGAAACTCAACAAAAATAAACAACCCCATCAAAAAGTGGGCAGAAGAGCTAAAAAGACATCTTCAAAGAGGAAATGCAGATAGCCAACAAGCATATGAAAAAATGTTTGTTATCACTAATAAGGGAAATGCAAATTAAAACCACAATGAGATACCACCTCACACCAGTGAGAATGGCACATCTTCAAACAACTAGCAACAACAAATACTGGCGAGGATGTGGAGAAAAAGGAACTCCCTGTACTGTTGGTGGGAATGCAAACTAGTTTGGAGGTTCCTCAAACTGCTAAACATGGAGCTTCCCTATGACCCACTCCTAGGTTTCTACCCAAAAGACACAAAAACACTGATTCAAAAAGACATCTGTACCCCCATGTTTACTGCTGCTTTACTTACAATTGGAAAGACATGGAAACAACCCAAATGCCCAAAAGTGGTTGACTGGATTAAAAAGATGTGTTACATATACACAATGGAATATTACTCAGCAACCAAAAAATAGATAAACACATGCCTTTTGCAGCAACAAGGATGGAGCTGGAAAATATCATGCTTAGTGAAATAAGCCAGAAAGAAAAGGAAAAATACTGGATGGTTTCACTTGCAGCAGGAGTATAACAGACCAGGTGAGAAATTAATAATAATGAACAGCTATAGACCAGAGACATTTTATGGGGGTGGAATGGCAAATAGGAAAAAGAACAGTGGGGGGAGGGAAATGCACTGGATTATGGTGATGGCACATAGGTGATTTGGTGATGGGAAGCCCAAGGGGATTACAACTGAGATGGGAAATTGCACAAAATGATGTTAAAATAAACTATTATATAATTTTTTAAAAAAAAATAGCAATGTGAGAAATGTGGAACTTAGTATGTCTGTGTTAAGGCTGTCACTTATCCTAACTTAGAGCAGCAGCTTATTTATACTGCTTTAGAAAATGTGAAGACTACAATAAAAGATTAATCTTTAAAAAAAAAAAGAAAGAAAGAAAAAGAAGCTCCAGCATGATACAGGTCATGGGCAGACAGGATGCTGCTGCCCTGTGGAGTAGGTGGAGAGAAGCACCTGCACAGTCACAGGTGGGCAGAGGACTGTTGCCCCCAGCCAGTGCAGAGACTGCCCTGATACAGACATCTTCTCTTTGGGAGGGCCTCACTCCTTGTGAGCCTAGGTTTGTTGATTCTGAATAGAATCTGAAAGGGACAGGAGACCCCACAATGGCCTCCATCCCCATATCTTTATCTTTCACCTTTTGGGTCTGTGATAGACACAGCCTAGAGCAGACTGCCACCTGCTTACGTCTTCCTCTCTGTAATCCAGGCATTGGTGCCTGAGGATCTTAGTGTCTATAGCTGAGTCAATGGCTATGCTAAGCCCTTCTATACCCCCAACTCCCTGTGCGAGCCAATCTTGTGATGGCTCCTTTCTATTCCTTCCCCCAACAATGGGGTGCCATATTGAAACATTTGGAGGAGGCCCATCCTACAAAGATTATTAGAAAACTATAAAACAGTACTTTTCAATGAGTGCACTTTGGCTCATGCCCATCCCCACAGACATTTGGCAGTATGTAAACACTCCTGTCACAACTGGGGAAAGTGGGAGTCACTGTCATTTTATGAGTAAAGACCAGGGGGATGCCACTGAACACACTACACTGTGCAAGATATCCCTAAACAAGAATCATGTGCTGAAAATATCAACAGTGCCAAAGCTAAGAAACTCTGCTCTAAAAGGCTAATTCATAGTTCTTGATTATATGTAGATAGATTCTAAGCACACCATGCTGTTGCAGTGTTAACTCTGATGTTATATAAAGATATAACAAACATTAATATGGAATTAAAAATATAATCAAGGGATTCTGGTTGCCTTAAGTTGTAGACAGAGTTTATTTCACTTTTAAGGCTTATGTCTTTTTTCATTCTGATTAACTTCCAATGTCTTTGGCTTGAATTTAAGTGAGAAGCCAACTGCAGCTCTGGCTCCATTATCAGAGCCTGGGGAGTGAAGGACCCCAAGGGTGAATCTGGAGGGAGACCCCACAAAAATGTTTCCCTAGTCAGTCCTCATCTGTTATGTGTCCTTTGTGGGAGACCTCCAACTACCAGCAGTAGCTTGTATTTTTAATTACTCTTCTAAGGATTTAGAGTAAAACTTTCCAAAACTACTAAAAAAATGCTGGCAAATCTTACTAATTAGGAATGAGAAATAAAACCAGTATTACCAAACAGTAAAACAAGCAGCAGATCCTGGTAACTTAGGAGACAGTCACTGAATAAAATAAAGATAAATTAGATTTGCATAGTGTGTTAATTGAAGAAGAAAAAAAAAAGTTCAGGTTAGAAGGGAGTAAACAAAGCTGGAGCATAGACTATACCAAAAAAAAAAAAAAAACTGTTTAAATGTCACTTTCTCCAAAATTATTTAGAATTTGTCAGGGCCATTGGGTGTTCTTCCAATTTGTACCATGGAAACTCCCGTTTATTATCTGAAAAGCAAATGCCAGGATAAACTTATTAAAAGAAGCCTTTGTGCTTACAGTTTTCTGTAACAGGACAGGAACAGAATGTTGTGAGTTTAATCTTATGCAAGCCAGGAATACAGCTGTTGGCTGCTCACTGCCCAAGGACTTCTTGCCCAGGGGTCCAGCAAGGGTTGAAATCCAGGTCAGTGGGCTAGCCAAGCTGAGCACCCTGGGATTGAGGCCTCATTCACACCCAGAAGAGACCTTGTTTTCTATATGTGGAAAGGTGCCTCTGGACCTAGCAGCAATTAGACTACATGGTAAGGAAAAAGACAGGAGGTGTTTCTCATGCAAGGCCAGTCCAGTGTGATTCCAGTGGAAAAGAGAGCAATGTAGAAGAGTGGAGGGAAAGGAGGGGAGAGGTCATGACTTCTTTGGCCCTGCTGGATAGTTCTTCAGCATAGCTTAAGGGAAAGAATCAAAAGTATTAGAACACAGACTGAGGGGTACCCTGGAACCCCCAAACTTGCACACTATAAAGGGGGCCATCCATGCACACAGTGACAAAGCAAATCTTAATGTGAAAGAATTATAACAGGTTAGTGTGCACAGGAGAAAGGAGAAGAAAGGATTAATAGTTTCCCAATAAAATGCCCAAAGTCACCAATCCCCTCATGGGTATATGTCCAGCAAAACAGGGTTGGTCTGAATAGAGGCTGCTGAGGTGTAAAAGCCTGCCACAAGTCTAAGTCACCTTCCATGGGAACAATAGGAAAGGGCAGAAAGGGGCTAGGCAAGTCTGTGACAAAAGGAACTGCTGAGTGTGACCAGATATGGGCAGTAACACAAGGGCTACCTGTGTGACCATATATGGGCAATAGCACAGGCCTTACAGCCAGGTGTTGTAACAGATACAGGTTTTATGAACTCTGCCCCCCACTCCAGTTACTGGAACTACAAATCCCATCAATACCAGTGAGAAGCATGCTGGGATGTGAGGGAGGGTGGAGCTGAGCAGCCAGGTTAGGATAAAACTGGACATGTGGGCTCTGGGGGTCTCTTGGCCTGGTGGTTCGCTGCTGGGCGTTTTTGGCTCTCGATTAGTTTTCAGTGTGCTACTGGAATCCAAATCAGCAGAACTGGTAGGATGTTCTAGTTTACTTGTATTTCTCTCTCCTTTTTCCCACGTGAGGATGCTTCCTTTCCAGTTGTTTTTTGTTTTGTTTTGTTTTTGTTGTTGTTACTAGGTAAGCCAAAAGGCCTTTTCCAGATGAAAAGGGAAAATTTTGTGGAGTATCTCAGGAGCTCTACTGAGGTTCCAGTGCCACATCAGCTTTCTAAAACTGAACCTAAAGCCTGTATAAGAGACTTTCCCCTACAGCATTCACAGTAGCTGCGGACCCCGGCCTAGAGAGCTCCATCTCACCTGCTGCCCGGGAGCAGTAAACTCTACTTATTCAGCCTTTCTGCCTCCCAGACAGAGTGTCACAGAAATCCGGACAAAACAGGAACAAAATCAAAATACAAAGCAAGATAACTGTAGCCACTGGCAGACTCTCTTTGTCTCTTTCAAGCATCTTTATTCGTCTCAATTTCAAGTGTCTCCTTCCAAGTCCAAAATCAAGAAGAAAGGAAGCCCTTCTTCTCCACAAGTCTTTCAGAAACCCCTTGTTATCTAGCTTCCATGTTATATAACTTGCTCTGGCCACTCAGGTAGCCCATAATTAAGTGGGCAGGGGACACTGTACCTTCCCCTGTTATGGAGATGTCTCTGTTAGACCATCTCCATAAATGACCATAAAGCTGAGAATAACTTGATAATCAAGATGCTTGGCTCTGATCTTCCTTCTACCAAAGGGACCTATATAAGTAGCCGGGTCCATGAAATCATGGACAAAGCCCTAATATCTACCATGCTGCCTCTGTGCATCCTAAAGTGGGTGCTTAGAATTACCCCCACTGAAGTTCTGCATAGAATGGTCTGCCCCCTCCACTCACAGTTTGGTGAAGATACATAAGCATTCTCAGGATTTTCCCTAGCAATGTGCCATCCCTCTGTGTGACATTTCAATGAGGTACCTCTCCCTCATCACAGGCAGTCACTGCCCAGCCCCTGAGAAAGAATTCTCTGCAGCAATGCAGCACATGTAATCTGAGAGAGGACAAAAGATTTCAAAGATGAACCTAGTTCTAGTTTAACCCAAGCAAGATTTCAACAGATTAGAGGACGGGAACTCCCGTGGTTAGAAGAAAGTATATTTAGGGGGACACGGGCTCCAAAAGTGTTGACCTCAGTATTCACTCAGCTTAAGGAGACCCAGAAGCTTGGCCACCAAGAAGAAAACACAGAAATCTGAAAGGGGTGTGTCTGCGTGTGTGTGAGTGTGTGTGTGTGTGTGTGTGTTGGGGTGGAGGGGGGAGACACATTGCTCATGAAAGGAAAGATGAAGAAAGGCCTGGGAAAATGCCTACCTAAAGTAGTAGACAAAGATGGAAAGGTTGAAAATAAAAGGAACCAAGGAAGTAAAAAAATAAAGTTTGACAGTTTCGTGCCACAGTGGTCCAGGGAGGGATTCTTAGAGGGGCAGGTCACTAACAATGTCCATAGGCAGAGGAGCACCTGAAGAAGAATACTTGACTGGTGAGCTGAGGTTGGGCAGTGAGGAACGCTAAGGACCAGTGGAAAGGATATGAGGATTCTGAAAACTCAGTTCTTAAGGGGAAAGTCATGAAGCATAGCATTGTAGGTTATGACCTACCTGTGAAATTCTACAAAGTAGTTTTAGTCATACAAGAGCCTGTTACTGTTATATTTCTCACTAAGCCCCAAATTAGGATACCAAGAATATCAAAAGGGCCTTCTGTAGTCATGCTTTTGGGGAAAGCTGAGGCTCTCACTTTAAAGACTTGAGCCCAGATACGCCTAATTTTAGCTTGCAAAGTAAGTTCTCCCAGCATAAAATGGCCACCTATTAAGTGGCAATAAGAAGTTTAACCCTGAATAAATGGCACAGCAGGACTCCTTACCAGTCAGGCTGAATGCCTCTCCAAGGCCAAGGTTTCTTTTTAGAAGAGAAAGGTCTCCCTGACAAGCCAGCAGGAGCCAGCAGAAAAGGCATATAATGGCCAGGCCTCTCCTGAGTCTCTCTGCTTACAAAGCAAAGGGTTTGGGGTCAGCAGGAAACACACCTTTCTCAAAATCTAATGCATCTAAGTCCCAAAGGACAAACTCATACTTGCCAACAGGCCCACCTCTATTCTGATGCAGGAGGATTCCTTCCTTCCCCTGCTACAACTGCAGTCAGAGCAGGGGAGACAGTGAAAACCCAGTAAAAGCCCCTAAATCAAAGAATCATGAAATAAAGATTCTAATATTTACTCTCTGCTGACAGGCCACATGGCCAACTTTTTCTGAACTTTATCAGCACCTTTATCTGCATTATCATATCCTGCTCAAACTACTGTTTTCTTGTTCTGACGTCCCAAGTCTGGAAACTCCATAAGGGCTTCAACTATCTTGTTACTATTTGCAAATCCATTCCAATCCAACTTGCCCCAGTGTTACACAAAGAGACTAACACAATACAGGCATCTAATAGTTATCTATTGAACTTAAACTCTCCCCCGTTTTTTCAGCATTTTAGATAAATACAGATCTATCTATATAACATATACACACAGACACAAAGAGATATAAATGGTATTACTCTAATTTGGCTCCTCTTGAGAACCAACCATTGTACTGTCTCTGAGAATCATGTAAACTCTCTTTTGGGTGACCCTTTCCTTCCCTGGAGAATCTCCTGGGCCATATCAGTACCCAGGAGACACAGTAGTCCCTAGAAGGCACAAATGAAGAGATTCTACCTTGCAGGGTTAACGAGCGAAACTGGGATGCTGAGTTACACAGGAATGGGTAACAGTCTAAAGCCAGTTTCCTGTCTAGCGACTGAATTGATAAGGGGAGGAGACTGTCCCCAAAGCCAGAGGAACTGGAGCCCTCAAGATGTTCTGCTAGAAAGAAACTTATTAGAGAACCAAAGGCTCCAGACCAGGGCAGAGGGCAGGAGAGTGTCTAGCCCAACTCTGTCCAGCCAGTCAACTCCTGCAGGTGGCAGGCTCCCTAATACTCAGGCCACATCCACATCAGCTGCTCTCTCCCATCTGCCATCATGAGTCTCTCTGTTCGGCCCACAGGACATTTACTTATATCATAAATAAGGGGAGATTCTGACTGCATGAGTTTTTAACCCTCTAATTTTTCTCCTTTTGATAGTTTTATTAATTTGGTAATTTAAAAATAAGAGAGAGGCCCTCCCTAGTGGCTCAGTGGGTTAAGGCACAGCACAGAGAAGCTTAGGCCACTTCCGCATGAGTTTGATCCCCACCTGCCCCAAGGAGGTCCACATGGTGTGGCAGACCTCTCCTGGTCCACCCGCTGCTCCCCTCAGCATGTACTTAGTAGATCTGCCTGTTCTGGTCCCCACTCTGTCTCTGGTGAATCCTCTCACCCTCTGCCTCTCTGATCCCAGTTCTGTACGAATAAATAAATAAATCTTTTAAAAAACAAATAAAAATAAGAGAGAAAATAGTTTTCAGATGAGATGTGGTATTCCAGTAGGTATGTCATTAAAAGTCTTAATCCTTGGGCTTAGCTAGAGAAAGCAAAGTCCACATTTAGATTCTGCTCACACAATTTTGTGTTTTAAATTAGCCCATTTCAGACCAATTATTCTCACCAAAGCCAAGTGGAATGCAGATATACCCACCTAATGGAAGAACAGAACTTTCTGTTTATGTTAATACCTCCACTGCAGTGGTATAGTCTTTTTAGAACCTGAAAGTAATGTATGACATTCCTGACAGCCAATTATAGTTCCATCTTGCTACATGTACCCACCATTGTGGTTAGATTTTATATGTGCAATGTTGCATATACCCATTTAGAAAAGATTAATTTGAGAATGAATTGTAAAAGGCATCAGACACTTCCCCATGGCACAATTAATATGAAAAGCACTATATACATCCCAAAGTACTAGTAATATGCAGCTGTGATTACTCTTCTTTCAGCTTTTTTCCAAAAATCTGATATATAGTCTTGAAACAGACATGGTGGTTGTGATTATATATAGAATCTGAAAGCCTAAGTAGCTATACAAATATCTGTCTGTGTGTGTTGTGTATCCATAAAAACATAAATCCAACAATTTTTCTAACTTTTCCAGCTCAGCCAAGTGAACCCTGAACAGGATCACTGGAAATGGAGAGGTAAAAAGAAACCAACAACATACTGTATTCCTTCCATATTCAAAGTGCCCACCACAGAGATAACAATTCACTACCCTGGACCCAAACAGTATTTAAATGGAGACACAATAACAAAATAGAATGGCTCATTATTCCATAGGAATTCCTATGTATTGTCTATATAAGAGCAAAAGAAAGAGCAGAAGTTTCCAGCAAGTGCAGGACTCAGAAGGGGCCTATAATGAGTGGCAGGGTGGCATCAAGCCTTCCTAGGACCAAGGGGTCTCATCTCTACTTTTCTACAACAGCCTCAGCTGACCTATGACTAACTTGACTCAAGTCCATTCTGAGGGCACTATTAGACCTGCAAAGGGGCAAATATTCCCAGAAGAACTTTTGAAACATTACTGGTAAATTTAGCAGTTTATCAAAAAATAGAGAGGGGAGCATAAATTATTTTTCAAAATCCCACTTATTTTTTCTCACAATACAAAATAAAATGGATTTGAACCATACCACCACAAATCTATTTACTTAAAAGTAGGACTCTGAGGGCCGTCCCTGGTGCCGCAGCGGATTAAAGCACAGCACAAAGAAGCTTAAGCCACTTCCGCATGAGTTCGATTCCCCGCCTGCCCAGGAGGAGATCCACATGGCGAGGCAGACCTCTCCTGACACGCCCGCCCGCTGCTCCCCTCAGCTGTGTAGTACATCAGTCGGCCTATTGTGCTCTCCACTCTGTCTCTGGTGAATCCTCTCACCCTCCGCATCTCTGGCCTGTACCTCAGTTCTGTACGAATAAATAAATAAATCTTTAAAAAAAAAAAAAAGAGTAGGACTCTGAAACTACAAGTGACTGGCAATTTCTCATTAAATACTATAGATATATGTTAAGTTAATGTTTCTTCAATAATGTATTTGGGAGGAGAGTTAAAAAAATAAATAACCTCTGAATTGCAAATTCTAGATTCATCTAAGCTCTGAATGTTCCTGCTATTATCATCTTAATCATTTTCAACATTTTTTTTCCCTAGTTGCCCCCTTACAAGGGAGATGACAGGAAAGGCTAGCACACTTTGAGGGGTAGTGGAGTCAAGCAGGCTCTCCAAGGACTTGGGACAAGCACACCAAGATTTAAATCAGGTCACACCTCTTCCATCAGTCATGAGGATGGGAGTAGTATTATATATTTCTAAACTTCACTTTTCTTCTCTGAAACATGAGATAATAACTTGCAACTGTGTGAAACTTGGAAGGAAGGTATGGGAAATAATAGTCACAGTAAAAAATTTACTTTTTGTGATGTAAGCATTTTTTATAATTTCTTTAGCAAGTATTTCTTACTGAAAGATGAATTCCTGATCCTTGTGCAATGATAACGATTTCTCCCTTTACACATAACATGAAAGAGTTCATATGCTACCAAACTGAGAAATCTAGTCTTAAGGGAAAAAATGATGCAATAAACTAAAAGTACCTCAAATATCAAAGAAAGATTTCATACTTAAGCAAAACGCTTTTACCTAATAATATGATAAGAAGGGAATTGTCTTAAATTAAGAAGAGACATCGTTGTGGCACATTAAATGCTGCTTTTGGACCACAGTAACTTTTATAATGAGGGAAACAAAAGGTGAAAAGAGTTTGAATTCATTAAGGGTTAAAAATTAGTCGGTCTCAACCCCCTGAGTAATGGCCATCAATTTAAGAGACATAACACCATGCAGTGGATTTTAATTAGGAGGGTTACAGAACTGTTTAAGAATGAAAACCTAATTGTCAAGCCCAATTAAGCAGGGTGATGGAACATGCCATTTGATGCTATAAAGTGTTCCCTTTTGCAAAAGTGAAATGAAAAAATCCTTGTTCTTCTCATCAGCTTCTTCTCAAAATACACACACATATATGTAATTTTCTCTCATTTTGTGTAAAGGATGTCAGACTTTAGAACAAAACAAGAAATTAGTCAAAAAATGAATCCAAACTCACTGTGTACTAGTCAAAGAACCCTGGGAGAGAGGCAAGATGTAGATGGTGGTTATGCCTCAGGTGACTTTGATCAAAAGCCATTTCAGGAGTTTATGGGAAGACCTCTAAAAATTCAGTTCCAAAATCCTATAAAGAAGGCACACTTCCTGACAGTTACAGATGCGGGTGCCATAACACAACAGGGCAGGGAGTTGCTGCCTTAAAGTGAGAGGCACACTGGACAATGCAGGCAGATGAATTTGAAGTTCAGTGTATCTGTTAGCACCCTGAGACACCATATCTGGTAGTCTTTGTTTTCTTTTTTAAATCAAGTTTCTATCACCTATAGTAGTTATCTGAAAAATAACTGAACAGACTTCTCCCCTTAAAAATCCAATTTACTTTCTGAAAAATTAACTAGAAATGCATACTACAGGAACAATTTTCACACCCTCCTCATAAATGTCTACCTGCAAATAGCCTCCCCAATGCATCATGCCTGTCTCAGAAAATATCTCGAATTTTCCACTTCACTTTAGTGAGAAAAACTGAATGTCAACATTTGCATTCATTCCAGAACTGGATCCATTTCATCTAAATATAAAATAGCAGTTTGGCTGCCACTCTGGCTGCACTGCTCTTCCTCCCCACCTACAGAAGCCTGGGACATTCTTCATACTATCAGTAAGGGGAGTGCTTTCAAAATGTTAATGAGAGAATATTCTATTTTCAGTTTCTTCATCCTTTCCCATGGCACTTAATAGTACATATACACTAATTATACCATATTAGCCACTAAGAAGAAAACTCTCTATGGTGCTGTAGAACCAAACAGGCACTTATCCCTCAGACTCCCCTCCTATTTTTGGGAGATTAATTATTCATTTTACAAATCCAATGGCTCAAAATGCAGCAGACTTTGTTCCAAAGTCTGACATCCTTTACACAAAATAGGAGAAAATTACATGTATGTGTGTGTGTATTTTGAGAAGCTGATGAGCCCCTGAACAAGGATTTTTTATTTCACTTTTGTAAAAGGGAACACTTTATAGCATCAAATGGCATATAACTGAGGTCATGGTGTCATGAAGCTTTTGGGATGTCTGTCACCCTGAATGTGGGTAGAAATATCAAGAGATTCTTTCATCAGAAATACCCAAGTTTACACACTTATACACACACACACACACAC
>NW_004567103.1:73973205-73986034 GCF_000260355.1 Condylura cristata | reverse complement strand
ATAAAGTAATTTGCTTTTTGCTTACTCCTGTGGGGGAAAAAAAACTTACGCATTTCCACAGAATGTTATTATTGACATAGCAGTGTTGTTCAGAATTTCAGCTTTGGAACTCAGTAGCCTGATTGCTGAATCCCCTCACCCTTGTCAATTTCTTTAACGTCTTTGTGGTGCCTGGGGGGGGCTCTGCTTATAAAATAGAATAATATCTTTCTCATGGAGTTGCTCTGTGTCAAAGGAGTTGATCCATGTAAAGCATTCAGAGTACCTGCCGGCAACTTTTATAATTAGTTATCATCAACACCTCTGGACTCCCATATTAATCACCATCAGATAATAAAACTTTCAGAGGACAACACTCTGATAAAAGACTCCTACAGGTTGAATGAGAGAAATCAATCAGAGTCCAGGGCTAATGAGACCTCACACTGAAAACCCTATGGAAAAGGTCAAGGCACCCAGAGGTAAGAAGCCAGCTGGTCTGCAACTGAGATGGAATCAAGGGAAATGAAACCAAGAGGATTCTGGGAAAATTGTATCACCACACCTGCAGGAGCTATCTTCGGCCTACATTCTAAAGTTTTAATGGGTTTTGATTAGCCCAGCATTTAGACTCTCAATCACTCATGTCACCTCATGTCCACTTCTCTGCTGCAGCCACACTGGCCAGCCCCCTATTCTGAGATGCCCACAGCCCTCAGGGCATCTGCCTTGTTCTTCCCTCTGTGTGGGATGCTCTTCCCCAAGTATCTGCAGGTTGTTCCATCATCTCCTCCACATGTGTAACTTTTTCAGTGAGGCTTTCTCTGACCATATATTCCAAAGTACCCAGTTACATAACTGGTAATTCTGAACTTCCCCATACCCTTTCCAGCTACATTTTTTTCTAACATTACTCAGAATTGAATATGTATTTTATGCTGTTGACCTCCATAAAAGCACTAGCCTATCCTTGGGGTCTAGAACAGCCACCTGCCACACAGTATGTGGTGCACAAATGGCCACAAGCTTGCTGCACTGGAAAGGAATGCTTTTGTTCAAGATAAAGTTAAAATGATCAAACAAACACATCACTAAGCTCTCCTTGGTCTTCTAGGACGAAATCACATTTTTGGATGTACTACTTGATATCCATGTAAAATTTCTTAGCTGCTGCCAGGAGCACAGCTGAAGAACAATGCAAACCCTTGAAGAAAGAGCATAAAATTGTGCTGCCAGGAGAAGGCTGGATCTGAGAAAGGCATCAACATTGAACACAACCCTCCACTCACTGACCAGTGTGGTGTTCAAAGCTATAGCCACAAAATATGTTTGAACTGAGCAACTACACAGTAATAGAACAAGCATCTAGACAGTGCTCAGTAAGGCTACTAGGTGATCTGCACCACCTCTCCATAGTCACTCACACAAATATCGTTTGGAAAAACCCTCCCACAATCTAAAATACAACCCTCAGAGTTTATTCAGAAGGCAATGTACCCAGAACCAGGAATGTGTTGACCATTTGATTTTAAAAGGCCACAGTGAAATTACTTATTAAAAATAGTCTGGAACAAGGTAAGAGCCAAAGTTCTTGCTAAAGCAGGAAGAAAATTTTGGGCATAAATTATATTGGAGTCAAAAATGAAAGTCTGTTCAAAGTATCTATGAAGTAAAAGTATCAACAAAGTGCCAGGTACTAGAGTTTGGTGTGTAAAATATTTCCATATTTAGCTGAGAATGCTGGGACCCACCAAAAGCCATGACTTGTCTAGGATCACAGTGTTGGTAAGCAACAGAGTTTGAGGCTCAACAGTGACCTGCTCACTACTCCACAGACACTTCATGAATTGACACCTGAGCATATATAAGCTATGAACTTGAAAAACAGACCCCCAAATTACACACTCTGCCTGCAGACATTTTTATTCTATTCTCATCCATCACATACACAGGTATTTATTAAATATTTTTTAGATTTATTTTTATTCATTAATGAATACCAGAACTGGGTGTAGGCCAGCAGCGAGGGACAGGGGGTGTGAGAGGATTCATCAGAGGCAGAGTTGGGAGCAGAACAGGTGGACTGACTGAAATATACTGCTGGGGAGAGCAGTGGGTGTCACAGAAGAGGTCTACTGCACCATGTGGGTTAGCTCTCTGGCCAGGACCGAACTCATGCCAAGGTAGCTGCTGATGGTTTGGTAGCACTGAGACTTTAACCTTTGTGCCACCAGGGAGACCCTATTTATTAAATTGATACATTATATTTGTACTCCCCTAGAAACAGGGGTAGCAACCTAGCTTAATTTAATTCACTTCCTGGTAATGGTTGCAAATTGAGATCATTTATATAATCCTGGATCTCATCTCTACTTCCTACCTCAGTAACTTTGGGAAATTTAATCTGTTCCTCCATTTCTTCTTAGAAGGTTGATGTGAGAAACAACCAAGTTAATACAGTAACCTGACTGGAACAATGCCTGGCAAGTCAATGCTAAATAAGTATTAGTTGTTATTATGTTTAATGTTTTTCTAAACAAAACATACAATTGTGTTATTTCACTAATACACAGTAATCATGGAAAGAAATAGGTGCTTTTTCCTTTATTAAAAATAAAAACCAGTATTTTAGTATGAAAGCCATATCACAAATGTAGGGAGGATTTTTGTGCACAGGCTTTAAATGTTCCCCCAAAAAAAGAATTCAATGAAGTGTGTAAGGGAGAGCAAGCAAGGCTCTAATGACCTCTGCATGTTTTTGAAAATTTAGGTCATCAATTCTAACAAGTTTGACAATTGACTCAAGGTACATGAATGGTGCTGAGAGTTTACGGATGATGGTTCTTGTTAGGAAAAGGGCCATTTCCAGGGCAATTTCATTTTCATTTGGGATCCCTTAATCTCAGGTCAAGCTTTTATTTGTTGGCTAAAGCCAACAGAGTAACATGAATTAGGTGGCTTAAATAACAGAAACCTATTATCTCACAGTTCTGTAGGTTAGAAGTCTGAGATCACGATTCACTCAATGGAGTTTTGTGTGATGGGGTTAGTTTCTTCTGAAGGCTACACAAAGGAAAGGTCTCCACACTTCTCTCCTATGTTCTGGTGGTTTGCTAGCAATGTATCTTTGTTGGTTTATGCTTAATCACCCCAATTCTCCATCCTTATCTCCACACAGCATTTTTTATCTGCCTCAAATTTCCCTTTTAATAAGGACACCAATTGTATTGGAGTAGGGGTTCATGTTACTGGATCATGACCCTATATCACTCATTACATATTCATAGTTCTATTGCTCAACAAGGTTATGTTCTGAGGTTCTAGGGGTTAGGACTTCAACACAAAATTTCAACCCATACAAAGTTGTAAAGAGATTTTAGGCCTGGTCTCACAAAGCACTGATGAGATTGGTGAAGCAGTTCCAACAGAACTCTGATGGTAGCAAATACAAGTACTGGCTCTTACTGGGGGCTTTAATTAGCTATATGTATGTAATAAAGTGGCAGGCGCTATTACAGTAAATCATATTTAGTCAACCATCACCTACACCTACAATTCTATTTTAAAGAAAAAAAAAAGGCCCTCCTTGGCGTCGCAACAGGTAAGGATGAAGCACTGCAAGCTAGACACAACCTCTTCAGTGTGAGTTTGATCCCTGACCCTGGAGATGATTACATGGCTCAGCAGAGCTCTCCTGTCTCACCCGCTGCTCCATTCAATAGTGTACTTAGTCAGTCTGCCCATTCTGCTCCCCACTCTGTCTCTGGTGAAGCCTCTCTCTGGCCTGAAACCCAGTTCTGTATGCATAAATCTTTTTTTAAAAAATCCAGAGAGACCTTTTTTCTTTCCACAGCCATAAAGTATCGTCTTTCCTTTCCCAAGAGACCTAGGTAAAAATGAGAAGGTGAGAAAATAGGGGTCTACTAAGGGTCAATCTCTAAGATCTAGTTTGACAGTCATGAAAAACTATTAAAATCCTTGAAAAAAATACTTAAACAAGGACTACTGCTTCCCATAAGGGAAACTAGGTTCAGAACACTATGTACAAAAATTTTAATAGGTTACAGTCTCCAATGCCACCTTTTCTGCTCATCCAGACATATAAGTCTATGCCAAAGGCCAACGAAAACACAAAACAGACTAGAATCCATCGGTCAATACCAACACAAGACACTGAGCAACTGTCTCCTTATTACTCTAATTTTAAAATACTAAGAATAAGTGAATAAATAACAGGGCAGTTCCTTAATCAGAAGTCCAAATGTTACCCTAAGATTTCTAGCTGATGGGGCTCCTTTTCTTGGAAATAAAGACTCAATCTAGAAATAAGATATCAAAAATATGGAAGATTTGAGACATTCTCCTGGAAACTGAAGAAAATGAAAAGAGAGGCACTTCAATTCCTACAGAAGGTTCACATTTAATTTAAATTTAGGAAGAAAGCAAGATCATAGTCGTCTCTGTTGTGTTATAAGAAAAATGACCCTGTCAGTAATAGTCTGTAAACCCATATATCTGTAAATTGTCACAACCAAGGCAAGTAAAACATTACAGAAGTCCAGGCAAGAAAACTACCTTTCAACACCAGGTATATCTTTACGCAACTTGTAACATCTCCATAAGCCAAAGTTCGATTATCTTCCAGTCCTAGAATGAATACCTCTAAAACTAAGAGAATTCATCGTGTGAACATAAGGATTGTTGCTACTACATGTAGAACATGGAGAAAAACCTGGAGAATTAGTCTACAGACTTGTAAAGCTGTCAGTTGTTAATGGCATTTAAAAACAAACAAACACACTTCCTGGGGCTGGTGCAAAGAGTTTAAAGTGCAGCACTATGAAACTATCCTCAGCCACTGTAACACAAGTTTGATCCCTGGCCAGTGAGGTGGCCCACATGGTGCAGTAGACTTTTCCTATCTCTCCCACTGCTCCTCTCCACAGTTTATTTCAATAGATCTGCCATTCTGCTTCCAACTCTGTCTCTGGTGAATCCTCTCAAACCCTGCACCTTGGGCCTGGACCCCAGTTATTGTATGCATAAATAAATAAATCTTTAAAAATAAAACACTTCCTGTCAAATCTAGAAGAGAGTGAATGAGAAAACAAGAAAGAAGTGTGAAAAGTAATTCTGCAGTGGAGGCATCTGTTACAAATGCTAAATCACCTCTCATTACATCATGATTCAGGCCAGAGAAGTAAAGGCAACAAAAAAGGTAATTATCACCTTGGGGTCTAATCTACAGTTCCTAAATCAAATGGAACTAGATGGCATTACATCTGAGAAGGAAAACAAAGCCAGGTCAGGGAACAGGGAGAGATGCTCACTCCATCAGCACATGCCATCAACCAAGGCTGCAGCACAGCCCATCTCAGAAGGTGAGTGGTCTATTCAGGCATTCAAATACTGTGTACAAAAGACATATGTGGCTCGGGGGAAGAGGGGAGAGAACCTAGAAGATATAAACATGAACCCTGATCCTTACATAAGATTTGCCTGTTATAAAAATACAAAGGGTCATAGGATTTATTGTTTAATAGTAGCTATTGGGAATAAATGACTTTTGAGCTGGCATTAAAAAGCAGCAAGTGGACATTCAAAAAGAAAATGGGAGAAATGGAAACCATTCCCGGTGAAGAGAAGACCAATTAGACTGAAGTGAAGGGTTCATGAAGGATCTCCACAGACTAAGCAGTGAAGGATGTATTTTACTAAGGAATGGGTGCCATTGCATAGCCCTCAGAGGAGCTTTTAAAAAAGCTTACTCTGGCCCTCCCTGGTGGCGCAGTGGGTTAAAGCACAGCAGTAAGAGGCTAAAGCCACTTCAGCATGAGTTCGAGCCCTGCCTCTAGGTGACCACATGGCGCTGCAGATCTCTCCTGACCTGCCTGCTGCTCCCCTCAGCAGTATACTTATCAGTTGGCCTGTTCTGCTCCCCACTCTGTCTCTAGTGAAGCCTCTCACTGCTCCTGCACCTCTGGCCTTTACCCCAATTCTGTATAAATAAATCTTTAAAAATAAATAAATAAATCTTTAAATCTTTAAAAAAGCTTACTCCATTATCTAGAAACCTCCAATGAACTGCATGAGACAATAGTTGGAAGGCAGAGAACATAATTATGAGATACTGCAATAGTTCATGCACAAGGTCATGATAATCACAAGAGACCATTTCATCCAGAGATGGGTGAGCTCAGATATACAGGCAGAATAAACAGGCACCCAAAAAGGCAAAAAGAGAAAGCAAGGATCAACAAAGAGAACAACACTTAAAGGAGGACCCACTCAACATTCACCAACTTCCTGTTTAATACAAGGCACTGGCAATGCAGATATTGTAAACACGAATCAGACACATCCTAAACCTCAAGAATTCAGAGGATGATAGAGAAACAACAGCCACAGTGTGAATGGAAACTGTTTTATGATTTTAGTCTTTAAGGACAAGGAGTCTTACTATTATTCTTCAGTCACTTAGATTTAAAATTCCCATAATCTTTCAGGCCTATCTTCTCTCCACTCCAAGACCCACTGATTCTTATTTATTCTAACAATTTTTGAGGAGATATACCCAATCCAGTCTTATTAAGTTGAAAGGTAAGGTCCTCATTTTGAGACAAAGACTTAGTGGAAATACAGAAAGAGTAAGTAACTAGCTCAAGATCACACATACTGAGTGACTGTAATCCAGTGTTCTAACCTGCTCCTTTCCACCCAACCTTTATTCCCATTCTCACAACCTCCAGCTGAATATGACTCTACCACCTGGCATCTGAGCTGTTGTGCTGATTCCCAACCATACACTGCTGGTCTGGATTCTACTTGTCCTTGCCCAATGCTTCCAAAGAGATATCTAAAACCAGACCTGCATCACACAACTTCCATGTACATATGTTCATAGCTTGCTAATGTCTGCCAAATAAGCTCAAATTCCACAGCCTGACATTCCAGGACTCCTCCATTGGTCAAATGCCACCACCTACATATGTTGCTGCCTTCCATTTAGCTTTTAAGAGCAACAGCCATTTTATATTTTCTTGAAGCCTTCATAGTCCATAAAGGTGCAAGCATATTATTGTTAACAGGGTGGGCCTCAGGAAAAGGGGAAGTTCCAGGTTCCCTGCCCCACCCAGCAGGAGGGAGGAGAAGAGGGGTGGGGAGGGGAAGGGGAAGGGGAAGGGGGGAGGAATCTGAGGAGGAAGGAAGCAGGATGGAGAGCCAGGAGACCTAAGGAAGCCACATGGAGCAAAGGGAGGTATGTGAAGAAACCGTGCTTATTTCTTGGTCCTGGACTGGTTGAAACAGATGTGGGTGAGAGACCCATAGGGAGGTTGACTATGGCAGTGTTTATATTGATTTTGATTTTGCTCTTTTCCTCCCAGATTTGTCTGGCCATTTCTGACCCTTTTCCCTGGGTCCTGGCCAGAAGGTGCTTTAGTCTTGTGGTGGGCTTTCAGGCCTTGCTTTGGACCAACCCCTTTTGGGTTGACTTTTGCCCATGAGGGGGATGGGTAACTTCAGGTGTTTGATTTAGAAGTTATATTCTTTGTGTTCCATATTGTATATTAACTGTATTAAAGTCCCTTTTCATTAAAGTTATATATGTTTTGTCTTGTTGCGGCGGATAGCAGAACCCACTTAGAGCAGGCAGGTTTGGGGCTTCAGGGATGCCCCTCTCCCCCTCTCCTGTAACAGATTTGGTGTCCTATCACAATACCTCTGGGTTTTATAATATGGATTAAACCCTATGAGCACAGAGAAAAGAAAAGTCCATGTGAATTAACAGAACCTGCCATCAGGTTCTTGAGTTGTCTTTTACAGGTAAGGGCAGAAATCAGACATACAGAAGAGGAAAGCATTTCCTGTTTCCCTACATGTTCCTTGTGATTCTAAACACTCACAAAAGAATACATGCGGAACCCCCTTTTTGTAGCACAGAGCCTGACAGCAGATGAGGAAGCTTGACTCAGGCTTCCCTGAGACAGACTGTTGAAAAGCTCAGTCCAAGTAGTCACCTCTTCTGTCCTTCTCCCAGGACCTGAGCAGGAATGATCACAACAAGGTTCATCATAAGGCAGTGTAGATCTCTTTGGAAGAGATCTCTAAGAAACCACTCTGATATGAAGTTTCTGATGTTCAGAAAGGACTGGGGGCATTTGAGGACTTAAACTCAGAACCATGTCAGCACAAGTAGGGAGTGAGTGGGGCCTGAGGGGAGGGGTGGGAGATAAGCTAAGTACAGAAATGATTTCACTATTATTGCTTCTCCAATCAATCCAGCTGGGTCCAGAAAGCTCAAGCTCGAGCTACTGTAGGCTTAGTGGTTTCCAGTGGGTAAAAGCTTGATTCATAAAAAATTGAAGACAATGCTGACTCTGGGAATATTTTTAGATGCAGAGATTTCACACAGGAAGATACTGGCCTCACTGTAGGTATTAACCCCTAAAAAGGCCACTCAGCCTTTCTGGAATATTATGCCAGGATAAGAAAGAAATCCAGTATGCAAGGCAGAGGAGGGTCATTTAATGAAGTCTTTAGTTCTTTAGGTAGAGAATTTAAAGGTCATGAGCAACTACTTAAATAAAGATGCAAAGAAAAATCAGGTACAACCTTCAAACAGTGGGAGAGCTGGTATGGCACTCCCCACTACACCTATAAGCAGAAAAACTGTGTGCCATCTCGTTGACCCCAGAAACACTTAATCTGCCTCAACCCAATCTATAACAAATAAAGGAAGAAAGGGAGAGAGAGAGGGAGGGTGAGAAGCAAGGAGAAAGGGAGGGACAGAGGGAAATGTTGAACATGAAAGCAATCTAAAGGCTATTTATTTTATCACCAGGTTTATCTTATTCTGTTATATATGGACCTTTAATGAGAGTTCAAAATGAATGCAATACATTTTGACTTCTGCTAGGTGCTAATTACATCCCATAACTATTAAATACGAAATCCCATCTCAAAAACAAAAAAGTCATTACCCACTAAAAATAAAAATGGAACCTAGTTATTTATATGCTGCTTGTCATCATGCCCCCTCACACACACAGCGGGATCAAAACAAAGACATGTGGCACAAAAAGCTACTCTCCAGTTCCCAGAGAACCCAGAAGCTGCAGAACTGTAAATCAGGATTGTCCCCATAGGTATAAATCCTGCTTGCCAATGATTTCATCAATATAGGCTCATTTCCACCTACTAGTCCAGATGATTATCAAATATTTTATCAAGCACAAAAATATGCCAATTTTATAAGAAAGCATATAGCCAATTATCAGAAGCCCATAAAATCTGCAGAATATTAACTCTACCATAAACCTGCAGCATGGACTCAAGGTTGTTGTCTGTCAGTTTGTCTCTTAGAAGAAAGAATAACCAAATACCAAGAAAATGGGTTTAGCTAAACAACAAAAAAAAATTTAAAAATCTATTTCCAGGCAATCTGATGCATGTCCTGAATTAAAGTATGTATTGGTGGATGATCCATTATACGCAGAGTATAACCCTTCTTCCTCTTTTTCCATTTTCCAGTTTTTGTATTAATGTCTGACTGGTAATAATTCTATATGGCATGAATTCAAAAGGAAGAAAAAGGTGTAGAGAAGAAGACAAGACTTCTTCAATTCTTTGTTCTGCCTTGATTCTCCTATTTAGGATAGGGGTGCCAAGAGTATAACTTCTTTTAAATGACCCCCGCTTACCCACTTTTCAGAGTTAAGACAATGGTTCTTCTGTTAAAAAAAAAAAAAAAAAAAACCCTGCTGATGTAATACTTATTCTAGCTGCTCCCTTCATTCCACTGCCACCAGTTTTTCAGTCAAGAAGCATTCTGTTTGCTCCCAAACCTACTTACTCCAGTTGTATCTGTTACCACCATCACATAGTTATATATATTTACAGTAATAATAATGGCTGGCACTTATGTGCCAGAGTTGTAAGGACTTTGCAGTAAGTAATCTAATTCTCACAGTAATCCTATGAAGCATGTATGATTTTTCAGTTTATTTTACCAATGAAGCCACAGTCCAGCTTTAGGTTAAAAGTAACAAGGATCACATAGGAACCTCAGAAGTCTGGCTCCATGATCCATGCATCCAACAATGAGACTTTGTTGCCTAAAAATTCTAAATGTAACAAAGTAAATTTAAAATTTCATGATTGCCATAAATCTAGAGCATACAACAGGGGAGCGACGAGCACAAGGAATGGGAGAGATGGCCAGTGGGTTCTCTAATGGCTGGAGGGTAACAGGATTACACTTGAGGGAAGAAATCAAATGCTCTCCAAAAATTAACAATGATGTAAGAAAACAATTGTTTCAAAAAGCTAAGTTTACATGCATTCATATTCATGAAAAAGTAGTTTCTGTGACTTAGACTAAATCATTTGGAAAGACTAAAGCCATGCTGTTGAAAACACCAGACTTCACACAAGGAAGGGGCAAGATAATTATTAAAGACTGGGAAGAAAAAAAAATCATTGAAAAAAGAGAATTCTGGGCTTGGGATGCTTTAACCACAAGTAACTGGATTTGATCTGTAAGAAATGCAATTCAGAATTCCCACGCTGAATCCACATCTAACTTATAGGCTTTAGTGGACAATTGTTACCAGCAATTTAAAGTTTAGGTGAAAGAATGGAGTAGCTACGATCTAACATGAACAAGTCAGAAATGTTCACCAAGAAATTATTAACATAAAGGGAATGGTGGGGGCCTGGAGGTATGCTCTGGGAGTGTGGGAGATAAGATTTAAATGCTTGCCAGTTGCATTTCTTATTTTGGCTTTCATGTGCAATTGGACTGAGATCATATGGCACGGTTCTAGTTATTAGAATAAGGTGGAAATTAATAATGCTGACTCCAGATGTGGTCATATATCCCTGCATGCCTGTTCATGCTCTGTCCTTCCTCATCCACAGCAACAGCAGTGACTTCATTTTTTAGAATAGGCCATAAAATTCTATCAGTTCCAAAGTCACTGCTCAGAGGATTTCTTCCAAGGCGGGTTGCCCAGCCCCACAGAGGATGAGTGAGGAGCTGAGTTAATTGTTTGAAATTTCTAGTTGGGTTGTCCTGGCTAGTGCTTAAGTAACATCTCCACAGAGTCAACAAGTGGAATCATCATTGAGGGATCATTCCTCTTGTGAAACTGCCATGTAAAGGCTGAATGAAGACTTAATTTCCAAGGATAAAGAACATTAAATAAGTCTTTATCTTATTAGCTAGACATAAAACATATCCCCTTTTCCATTTTGAAAATGTCTTTAGACTTGCTGAATTCACTTCCTTACTTATCTCATTTATCATTTGCCACCTTGACTATTTCATTTCTTCTGCTGCTATCCTTGAGATCAGATATCCATCTCAGGGGACTTTTGTTTTGCCTTGTGTCTGTGGATCCTCAAAGCTCTCAACTACAATTTTCACCTGCACACTCATTTGAGTTCTCCACCTCTATCTATAGGTCTCACCTACCTCTTGAGCTGTAAGTCCTGCTGGACACATATCTTACAAGTGTGATTTTTTTTTCAAAATTGAACTCCCATTATTTTACATCCTAGTTGTTTTTCATAAGAAAGAATTCCTTCCCTTCGGTGTGGTCACCATCATTTTCCCTCCATCAAATCACCATAATCCTTCATTGTCTCAGTTGTGCTCACCTGCCCTTTCTCTCTCTCCCTTTTCACCCCTTTCCCTACTTCATTTCTCTCTCCTTCTACCTTCTCCTCCCCTCCTGGATGCTTCAGATCTACAGTCAGCTTTCAAGGATTGGTTTGAAAGCTTATCTGATCATTTCATGGCTCTATATTTCACATATAAGTGAAACCACAATGATTGATTTGATGTATCAACTTTACTGGTTCATTGTGACTAGCATTATTTCTGGATATGTTGTGAGGATGTTTCTGGATGAAACTGGTGTTCAAATCATTTGAGTAAAGCAGGTTATGTTGGATATCTTTAATCTGCTGAGGGACAAAACAAAACAAAAAGGAAGCTGCTGAACTGGGACATCAGTCTTCTGTTCTCAAACTGAGACTTATACCATTGGTTCCCCTGATTTTCAGGCCTTCAGATTCAGACGGAAGTACCTCTCTGGTTTTCTTAGGTCTTGAACTTGTAGATCACAGGATTCTCAGTACCCATATCCAGGTGAACTAATCCTTCATAATAAACCTGGCAGGAGGCAGATCTGGTAGAGCTATGTGTAGGTCCAATCAGTGTGAAGAGAGAACTTTGGTTTCAACTTTTGAACACTGAAGTTAGTCTAAAACTCTTCACAACTGCTCCCATAGGTTTCTCTTCAAACCCACTATATCCATTCAAATTCAGTTCTCTTTCACCTGGACTAGTACAATAACCAGGCCAACTAGCTCCTTTGCCTACTCTTGCTATCAGAATGGCTTCTGAGAAACACATCTGCACTTACTCTTCCCTGCTTTCAACCTCCCTGAAAAAGACTGATGTGTCCCAAGAGGCATGTGCAAGGGCAGTGACTGCAGGACAACTTGAAGCAGGGGTTCAGCCATGGGGGCTGGTAGAATAAATTCTATTACACTCACATACAGGGTATTATCCATCAGGTAAATACAACCATCACATCCATATGTCCATATGTAGTAAGAAAGAAGGACAGCCAAGGCATTTTCTTTATGAAAAAGAAAGTTTCCAAACTTCAAATGTATCCTTGATAGTTACTGAACAACAAAACCCTCAAGTAACACAAGAAGTTTCCTCTAAGCACTTTGTATGTGTAAAGGGATTAAAAAAAGGGGGGGGGGGTCTGAAAGGCCCAAAGTAGTAATTCTGAAGTTCTGGGTTAAGAAGAAAGAATGGGACTGAGACCCT
>NW_004567103.1:73966954-73972800 GCF_000260355.1 Condylura cristata | reverse complement strand
GGTGGGTCAGGAGAGATCTGCCACACCATGTGGTCACCTCCAGGCCAGGCGGGAATGGAACTCATGCAGAAGTGGCTTTAGCTTCTTAGTGCTGTGCTTTAACCCGCTGTGCCACCAGGGAGGGCCCCAAAAGTATATATTTTAAGCTAATTACCACATACAGCTGATGCTGATGGCTTAGAACCCACACTTTGAGAACCCCTGCTTTAATCATCTGCCAAAGGGAGTATTGGTATTTCACAAGTTTACACCTACGTTCACAGAATCATGTTTAGAATATATATATCTAGTTGGTTCTCAATCCTGGCTATATTATCAGTTACCTGGGAGTTTTATAAAATATACCCATGCCTTGCAGTTTTTCAGGCAAAGGGCCTAGAAACTCTTTTGAAGCTCCTCTGGTGAATCTAATAAGCAGTCAGTGCTGAGAACCACAGCCTTAGGGAATAGTAAATGCCATGTGCAGTGCATGGAAGTGTTTTAAAGCTTGAGATTTTACTATATATTAGGCAAAATCCTTACATGCAAAGAGCTTCTTTTCCAAGACTAATCTCTAATCCCAAAATGTCTTTGAAAGAGACAGATGAGGACTGTTCCAATTACTAGCATATAGAAGACTGTACATAGCTGACAAATTAAATATAAATAATTGAAAGTAGATGCTTTGTAGTGAAGCATTTTAAAAAACAAAAATTATAGCACAGTTAGTTACCTATATGCTTATTTCCACTAAAAAAATTCACCTAACTACAATTTCCCCTAACAGAACCCAGGCTATGTCAGAATGGCCCTTGCCTATTCTCAGGCCTCACCTACTTTTGCCACACAATCTTTTAACATTTACTGAAAATCTCAAGGTTCCCAGGCACAGCACTAGGGATGCAAAATTTGCAAGAGAAACACCATCCTTCATAACAGGTAGGAGGAAAGGCACAAATATCTTAAGTAAAGAGTTAAAGAGGCTGTAGCAGCCTGCTGTGTGGCCAACCAGAAGCCATAGAAGAAAGAGTGTCACATTTGCCTGCAGGAGCAAGGATTGACCGGCATGGTTCCCAATGTAGAGACAAATGACTAAATTCTGAAATACAAGTGTTTTCTCGGGATAGGGACAATAAAAAGAACATTTCAGAGAGTGGGAAGTACAGAAAAAGAGAGGACAAAATACATTTCATTATTTTCCTCAAACAATGCTGGACTCAATTCATTTTAGTGCATCTTTTTGTAATCTGAAGGAGACCTGAAACAAGGGACTCTTCAAACTTGGAGTTTATAACCAGGATTTACAGAAACCACCTGCATATCGCTCACATCACTAGCTGAGCAGGAAGCAACAATCACAGCATCACACTGAAGTGACCAGGCTAAATGTGACAGGCACTTGGAAAACAGCTATCTAAACAGCAACCATAATGATGGGCTCATAAACGAACCCAGAAGTTTGCCTGAAAACACTGACACATAGGTTTAAAAAGCCTGTGAAAAAAGAACATCAAGAAGAATATTAAAACAGAAAACACTGGCCCTCCCTGGTGGCGCAGTGGGTTAAAGCACAGTACTAAGAAGCTAAAGCCACTTCTTCATGAGTTCAATTCCTGCCTGCCCCAGAAGTGACCACATGGCGGAGGTGCCCACATGGCAGAGGTGACCACATGGCGGAGGTGACCACATGGCAGAGGTGACCACATGGCGTGGCAGACCTCTCCTGACCGGATGCCCGCTGCTCCCCTCAGCAGTGTACTTCATCTGCCTGTTCTAATCCCCACTCTGTCTCTGGTGAAGCCTCTTGCTGCCCCTGAGCCTCTGGCCTGTACCCCACTTCTGTATGCACAAATAAATCTTTAAAAACAAAAACAGAAAACACTACTGGTGGAGGAAAGAATGTAGGAGAGGCATTCATAACATTTAGTCACACAAAGAGATGGCTAAAAGGGGCAAATGCAGTAGTTCACACAGCCATAAAATCAGGGTACCAAAGCCAGGATGCCTGGCACCCAGGTAAAGATAAGGACATGAATATGAAGATGAAGCTCACTAGGGAATCTCAGTCTTCTCAGACTCTATTCAAAGTCAACATACCTGGGCTTGCAAGAAGTGAGCCCCTCCCAAAGAGAAGCTGTCTATATCAGGGCAGTCTTTCCACCAGCACGGGCAGGGGGCAGCCATTCCACTGCCCACCTGTGCCTATGCAGGTGCTTCTTTCCACCCACTCTCTCCCTCTGCAGGGCAGCAGCTTCCTGCCTGCCCGTGACCTGTACCATGCTGTGAGCTCTTTATTCTGATCTCCCTCAGGGGAGGCCTTTTCCTAAGACTGCCTGCCTGCAACCATGCAGGTCTCTTTCCCTGAACACCTGTCCCTTTCCAGGCAGCTCTTCCTGCTCTCCCGTCTCTTTCTAATAAAGTTCCTCTTTAAAAATAATTGAGTCTCTGTCTCATGAAGAATCTCACCGTGTGCTGCTGAAAGGGGAGCTCTGGTGAAACCTTTCCCAGAGTGAACCCAAGAACCCCGAACCCAAAAGACGACATCACTACCAATCTTTATATTACTAAGGGACAAGGTAGCTCAAGGGAAAGGATAAATCATTGACATCAAGCAGATTTTAGTGTTAGTCTTAGCATTGCCACTTCAGTGGTAGACTGCATAACATCTAAGACGCAGCTTCCCCATCTGAATAATGGAGACATACCACCGTCTTCACTGAGTCTTCAAGATGACTAAAATAGAAAGTGCATTTCAGTGGGGTTTCACATAGCACCCAGGAACTTATTACTGAACATCATGATACATATACATTATATAGATATATTCTTAATACAAGTCACTTATTAAAAGTATGATTTGCCAATAGTAAACGGATTTGATTACTATAGCTTTATAGTGCTTAATTACATAAGCCTTCTAAGTTTTTCCTCCTTTTCAATAATTGTTTTGATTTTTCCAGGTAATTTTTATTGCTATGGAAGTTTGATTATTAAGTCATCAATTCTTTAAAGAAAAAAATACTTGCATTTTGATAGTGTTTCTATGAAATATATAAATCAATTTTGAGAAATGCCTTCTTGACATGACCAGATACCAACATAGGTTATGTTGGCAGTTCCTAGTATACAAGTTTATACCTCTTTTGCTAAATTTATTCCTGAGGATTTTATTCTTTTTTTTTTTTTAAGATTTATTTATTTGTGCATACAGAACTGGGGTACAGGCGAGAGGCTTTACCAGAGACAGAGTGGGGAGCAGAACAGGCAGATCGACGAAGTACACTGCTGAGGGGAGCAGCGGGCGGGTCAGGAGAGGTCTGCCACGCCATGTGGTCACCTCGGGGGCAGGCGGGAATCGAACTCATGTGGAAGTGGCTTTAGCTTCTTAGTGCTGTGCTTTAACCGGCTGCACCACCAGGGAGGGCCAGATTTTATTCTTCTTAAGCTTTAAATGGGATTGCTTTCTTAATATCATTTTCAAATATACTTATTTGCTAGTGTTATAGTTTATAGAAATATACTAAATATCCACTCTGTGTCCAAAACTGTTTGGTGCTAAGAATATGCTATCACAGGAGTCACAGGTCAAACAGTGGTAATAATTTTTAGGGATCCCAACCACCCCCTCTGGTGGTTGCAAGGCTGCTGGTTTTCAAGGATACTGAGGAGTTAGAAGAGAGTGAGAGTACGCTGAATTAAAAGACAGAGCTGTTGGCATGGCTGACCTCTCCTGACCAGCCCGCTGCTCCCCTCAGCAGTGTACTACTTCATGGATCTGCCTGTTCTGCTTCCCACTCTGTTTCTGGAGAATCCTCTCACCGCCCCTGCACCTGGGGCCTGTACCCAGTTTTGTATGAATGAATAAATAAATCTTTTAAAAAAAAAAAAAAAGACAGCTGGACAGCTGTTGAGAATGCAGTTATATAGCCACTTTGGAAACTAGTGGAACAGTTGATTCTTAAGAGGTTAAAACATAGTTACTATATAATCCAGCAATTCCACTCATGAGAGAAAGAAAATCATGTTTCTATACAAAGAGTTGAATGAAAATATTCAGTTGTCTTATATACAAAAGCCCCAAAATGGAAACACAGTAAATATTCATTAACTAAATGGATAAACCAAATGAAATATATCTGTATAGTGAATACTATTCAACAACTATCAAAGGAACAAATTAATCCCACAAATACAGTCAACTAATATTTGACAAGGGAGTCAGAACACTCAATGGGGAGAAAACTGCCTCTTCAATAAACAGTGTTGGTAATAACTGGATAAGCACCAGCAGAAACAATGAGATATCACCCCACACCTATTAAAGTGCTTATCACAGAAAAAAAGAAAATGAAAGAACAGATGTTAGAAGGGAACATTTGCCCACTGTTAATAGGGACATACAATGGTGCGGTCACCAAAAAAAAAAAAAAAAAAAATCGAGATTCCTTCAAAAATTATAAATGAACTATCATATGATCCAGCAATCTCATAATTGTGTGTGAGTATTACCAACAGCATCTCAAAAAGAAAACTGCAACATTATTCACAGTAGCTAAGATATGGAAACAATCTATCAATAGATTGATTAATGGCTAAAAATGTGGTACATATATAAAACAGAGTATTTTTCAGCCATGGGAAAAAGAAAACCCTGCCTTTTCACAAAAGGATCCTGAGGGCATTAGACTAAGTGAGATAAATCAGGTAAAGACAAAAAGTGTATGATCTCACCAATACCTAAAATCTGAAAATGTTGAAACTGTAAAAACAGAGCAGATGGTAGTTAACAAAGGATAGGGTTGAGAGGTGAGCAGGGTGTGTAAGGGTAAAAACTGGCAACTACTAGATATAAATCAATCCTAGAGATTTAATGCACAACATAGTGTTTACAGGCAAAAATACTACACTGTAAAGTTGCTAAGACTAGATCTTAATTGTTCTTACCACACAAAAGAAATAATGATTATGTGATATAACATAACAATCGTATTGCAATATGTGAATGTTGATTTTATCTTCTTCTTTAAAGATTTATTTATGTATACAGACCAGAGGTATGGGGGGTAAGAAGATTCATCAGAGATAGAGTGGGGAATAGAACAGGCAGATTGAGTGAAACACAGTCAATACAATCATCAGTTGAGTTGAGTAGCAGGTGAGACAAGAGAGGTCTGCTGTGCCATGTGGGTCACCTGCCCAGGGACAGATGCCCAGGGATAGAACTCATGGTGCAGTGACTGTGGATAGCTCCAAAGAGCTGTACTTTAACCCCTTGTGCCACCAAGGAGGGCCCTGTCAATTGTATCTTAAAGAACTACTTGCTATAAGAATGAAATTCAAAAACACACCAAGACAAAAAAAAAAAAAAAAACCACCAGAAAACTATGTATTGCATGCTTACAAGTATATGAAATTTCAGAAAAGGCAAATCTCCAGAAATGAAAGGAAGATGTGTGGTTACTTGCAACTGGCAGCAAGAACTGAATGCAAATGGACATCAGGGAGATGAAATGTTTTACAACAGGATCCTGTCAGTGGCTGCATAGCTTAAAGTTGTACAACTGGTAAATTTTATATGTAAATTATTCCTCAATAAACATCAGGGTTCACATGGTACATCAGTTATGTTTGTTTTCCACCCCTACATTGCCTCTGTCACTTTCACAGCAGGGGATCAATGGCTTCACTTCCTTACAGGGAGGATACTAATTGCTGTAATGAAACATGCCAAGATCTTTTTGCTAAATTACCACAAATGCTGTCTTTACATCACTAGAGTGATGAAACTGAGTGGTAGTAAAGCATTTTGTTTCAGGGCACAAAGGACACCAGGAAAGCATAGTCAAGTTATTCTGTACTGGGGGGGG
>NW_004567103.1:73893239-73965535 GCF_000260355.1 Condylura cristata | reverse complement strand
AAAATATATATATATATATATATTGCCCATCATTTCTATGAAGTTGTTTCTAAATATTTTACTATCACCAATAATGCTGAAACAGACACATACAGACTGAAAGCTTGTGACTCACAATACGCATACATTGAAATCCTAACCCTCAATGTGATAGCATTCGGAGGTGATGCCTTTGGTCAGTGATTTGTCATGAGAGTGAACCCTTATGAAGGAGGGTAGGGGCCTTATAAACAGACATGAGATTGCTTCATGAACCCTTGGCCATGGGTGACACAGCCAGAAGGCACTTCTCTACAACCAGGAAGAAGGCCCTCACCAGAACTCCACCTTTTTGCAACCTCTTATCAGATACCTAATCTCCATAACGGTGAGAAATAAATTTTGCTATTGATAAGTCACCCAGTCTATGTTTTTTTGTTACCGCAGCCCAAGCTGATACTATACTATTTGAATTGGTTCAGTATTTCTATGGTTACTTTGGTCTAAGGGTATGAACATAATTAAGGCTCCTCTGGGAAGACTTTATATGCACAACATATTTCACATTATTCATATTATTCACATTATTCTTGTCAATATGGAATATTATTTTTGAATTGCTGCCTATCAGCCCGAAATGCTAACTTAATGTTTGAATTTGCCTTTGTTTCCACTGGCACTGTATTGCACATATTACATTTAAACATTTATTTTATCACTGACACTGTCTGCTCATATCCTATGCCTGTTTCTATAATATAATAGGGTATTTCTCCTATATATTTGAAAAAAAAAAGTCTTTTAAATTGTTAAACATTTTAGTTTCTTCTCTTATTAAGGTATCTCATAAATATCTGTCATTCACTTTTTTTTGGCATTGTTTTTATTGGTGTTTGGGACTAAGTAAATTTTCACAAAAACTGTTCTAAATCTTCCCATATGTTGTTTTTCTTTATTATTTTTAAGTGTAGAGTAGAACACTTATGTTTTACTTTTATTTAATACAAAGACATTCTTAAGCCAAAAAAAGACAACTGTCTAGGAAATAGGTTACTTTTTTCACATTAAATTATTTAAACAAAGGGTCAGCAAACTATTATTACTGTTATTTTTTATGGACCATTAGCTATTTGAGAGGAAAAAAGAAACCTATGTGTCCCACAAAGCCTACTGTATTTACTACCTGGTCTTCTACCGAAAAAGTACTTGAAATGTATTTCAGTTTGTAACAAAATATAAACATTCTTTCCAAAAATTTTAACCAACTATCCCAACACTGTTATTAAACCTATTTTCTTAAAATTTGAAATGCCATTTTTTCAATTCAACAGAGAAATGGAAGTAGGTGGTATACATATGAAAAAGTATATAATCTTTCTAATTGTATGAATTAAAAATTAGATTAACATTTTGTCACAACTGGACCAGAAAAGATTACAATGGCTTACAGTAGATAACACTGGTGAGGATGTGGAGAAATGTCAACACTGATTTTCTTTGGGGGTGTCACAGCAACCCTCTTGGTGACATTATAAAAAACTGAAAAAAAAAGTGGGATTTTTATAGATGCTTTGCCTTGATTTAAACTTTACCTCTCTCTTAAAATCTATGAATATAGGCCCTCCCTGGTGGCGCAGCGGGTTAAAGCACAGCACTGAGAATCTAAAGCTGCTTCCACATGAGTTCGATTCCCGCCTGCCCGGGAGGTGACCACATGGCGTGGCAGACCTCTCCTGACCAGCCCGCTGCTCCCCTCAGCAGTGTACTTCGTCGATCTGCCTGTTCTGTTCCCTGCTCTGTCTCTGGTGAAGCCTCTCACCACCCCTGAGCCTCTGGCCTGTTCCCCAGTTCTATATGCACAAATAAATAAATCTTTTAAAAAAAAAATCTATGAATATATACAGGTTTTTTTATGCTAACCCTCAAAAACGTGTTAATAGTTTTTTCTTGGGAATGAAATTACAGAAAGAAAACATGTGACGTCTGCTTTTAACTTTCATGTGCATTGTGTTTTTGAAGTACAAGGATTTAATATCATAATATTTAAGAGGTTACGAGATCTGCCTTACATATACCTACTCTTTACAGTACATGGTAGAGCACTGTTTCTGCTCTGTTTTCACTGATCAGGTCCTGTACCATTTTCAATGGCTTCACTTTAAATTTCTTTATAATTCTGATACTAATCCCTCCCAATCATCCCTGTCCAAAATGTTTGTTACATACTTTTCTAAGTAAGCTTTAGTAACATTCTATTTAATACTCCAATTTAATTCTACTAGTATGTTAATTAGAATTATGTACACAGGTTTAAAATAGTGGTGTAGCCTCATTAATAAAGAGAACATCAGTTCAGAATGTGTGATTCTAAGAGGGCTGGCTCAAAATAGACATTACAGTAAAGAAATTGTTTGAGGGACAAACTGATAGTGTTGACCAGGCATTCTGGATGGACCCAGAAATATGGGCACAGCTACATCTAAACACCTACATCTGCTCTTCTAATTAAAGGAAATGCTAACTTATAAATCACTGTCAGTATTCACAGGTCCACTAAGGTCCTTATCAAGAACAACATACCAACTGCAGGCCTACTTTGTGTCAAGACTGTTTCTAGTTCTTAACTTAGTAACACTCTGAGTTTAACTTCTGTCACTTAACAGCCATGTGATGGTATCAAGTTACCCTTCCTACCTCATGCTTATTTTTCTTATTTTTTTACATTGAAATAATTATATACCTTTGGGAATTATTATGAGGATAAAAGAAGACTATACATGAAAAGTTTCTAGTGCATAGTGGGTACTGAAGAAGTGGAAAATATCATCACTTCATCACCCCAAATGTCCCTGCCACACAGCCATTCTATTTCAAATAGTAACTCACTATCAAAAAAAAAAAAATCTAAATACTAAATCTAATACTCCTTCTTTCTTCCAACATTTTCTACTTAATGGATCTCAATTCTTTTATTCCTTTATCCACTGTGCAGAGGATAAAAGAGAGGAAGAAAGGAGAACAGCAATACTGGAATGTAAAAGAAGAGCATAAGTAATAACGCAGATAAGAGCACAGACAACAAAGCCATCTCCACACAGCCACCTCCATTGTGCTCCTGAAGAGTCAAATGCTGACCCCAACAGTAGGTAAGAAATAAGACATTTATAGGGACTGCACAGGGGTCTGACAGCCAATCACCATCCCCCTCCCGTGCCACCACCCAGGTTTAGCGATCTGTCACACAGTCGCTATGGTAACCCTTTGTCACAAAGCATACAACCTCCAGTCTGTGAATCAGGCAGCCTATCCTCTTCAGTGCTGTGAAATGTCTAGAGTGCTTTCTGAAACTTATTTTTTAGATCTGCGTTCTGTATGGGAGACATGTGAGGGGAAGAAGGGGAGTTCTGGCTGTTAATCTGTGGCTCAGCAGATTAAACAAGACACCACCACAAACACACAATACTGAGCTGAGACAGACTATGCAAATATTAGAAGTAAAACATTTTGACAGTCTCACTCAGCTAAGTGTCAAACACTTCAGGAAAAAAAACTGATTTTAAAAAGAAAATCAGCAGCCAAGTACAAATTAAAGCCTAAAATGATTTACAAGCACAGCCCAGAACTCTTTAAGGCATAAGGAAGGTCCTTCTGATAAAAAGGAAAAAGCAGACCCCAAAGAGATTTAGTATATCTATGCCCAGGATGTGCTAGAGATAAATCAAGATGAGTACTGAGTTTCTGACTTTCACAGAAAAGGGTCAAAAATGAACACAGCTTGCTACACTGCTTATAAACCTTCAGTAATCAGGGCAAACAAAGTGTTAAAGGTGGTGGTGAGCACTTCTGTGCACACCTCACAGGTGGCACCTCAACCAGCACCTGCGTGCCCATCACCACTCACCAGTTTCCAGAGAATTGCCACCCCGCTATGAACTGAAAATTCCAGAAACAGAGGTTTACCTGGGGAGACCAGGAATCTCTCTCTCACAGAACATCTCACCATACATTTAACCAGTATGAAAGCAGAACAAAGCTAGTATCCCTTTCCCCAAATTAAAAAGCACCCTGTTCCTTAACCTCTCTCAATAAAACTGCATTACAGGTCTTGTGGATTTTTTGTGCTCCAAAGTGGGACATGAAGACTTCAGTCATGCCAAAAATTAAAGGATGCCACACATACTAACAGATACTTTTAATAGCTCTCTGGCAACAAAAAGGACTTATAATACAGGAATGTTACTGTCACCGAGCCAGTAAATGATAATGAGCAGTAGGGGCACACGGGTAAATTTTTTTTTTCCTGACCTATATCTCCTAGACCAATAAAGGAGTGATCTTACAATCTCAACAAAGGAAAGAAGTGTCCAAGTCTGTCCCATGTGGGTGAAAGCACCTAGGCTCAGACACTCCTATTGTTCCCCCAAGTTCCTTACCCCCTGCCAAGACATTCCAGTTCTGATGGGGCAGCAATATGCCACTTACAGAGCCCTAGAAATGGTCACATGAACTAGGACCAGGCAGTAAAATGTGAGCTGAGCAGGACATGACCTGTACCCCTCAAATTTCTGTTAGGCACACGATGCCCTGCATGGAGATGAAATAACTATGCTGTGATCATGAAAACGAAACTCTCATACTACAAAGGATAGAAAAGCAAAAGCCAGAGGGTCTAGATCCCTGACAGGATAATGGACTGCTTTCTCTAGATTCACATGTGGAAGACAACCTCCCATTTGACTTAGTGACCCTAGTCACGTCACCTGTCACTTACAGGTACATGTCATTCTGACAGATCAACAAAGAAGAACATGCTGCAAGAATTCTGTCAGAATCAGAGAATCTGAATTCTTTCTCATTATCAGTTAATGGCTTGGCAAAATATATTGGTATGAATGCCAAATAATGTAATATTTCTAATTAGTAAATACTTTCACTCCTCAAATATACTTGTTATTTCTATATTTTTGCCAATATTATAATTGTACCAATTTCATACTAAGTTCTTAGAGTACAGTTCTGAGTCCATTCCAGAATTAAATTGCATTTAAATTACACTTCTTTATATCTGATTGCATTACAAAGTTCACCATGGAGTGAGATGAAAGAAGGTAAGAAATAAACAGTCTTGTTTCTCCAACTTGCTCCAAACATACACCACTACTGTCTGCAATTGTTAAGTGGCACAGAAACTAGCACCCTAAGGGAATAAATGTTCCTGCTGCAGTACCTGCTCTATATACTTAACCTGTGATGCAATCTCCACACTACTTTGTTTCTTTGGTTGATCCTGGGGCATTTAAGAAGACAACTCACCAAACAGTCAAGTGATGAATTTGTTTATCTAAAGGAATGGCAAATGGTCTTTCTTCAAACTCTGCAGCCTAGACCCTCATTAGGGTTGAGGAACTTCCTAAGACAACACTTGTAAATGCAGTTCTTAGGAGATTAAAAGGGAACAAGGGTTTCATTTTTAATTCCTCCAATTATAAAAACCTATATTAGGCCCTCCCTAGTGATGCAGCGGATTAAAGCACCACACTAAGAAGCTAAAGCCACTTCCACATGAGTTCGATTCGCCACCTGCCCGGAGATGACCACATGGCGCAGCAGACCTCTCCTGACCAGCCAGCTGCTCCCCTCAGCAGTGTACTTCAACAGTCTGCCTGTTCTACTCCCCACTCTGTCTCTGGTGAATTATCTCACCACCCCTGTACCTCTGGCCTGTACCCCAGTTCTGTATGCACAAATAAATAAATCTAAAAAAAAAAAAAAACTATATTAAGTCCATGTTTATGTGGTTTCCATTTCTTTTGAACTTCCTCCCTGTAAGTTATTTCCAATGTGCTAATAAGATGATAGAGACCTAAAGAATTGCTGACACAAAATAATGAAAGGGGAAATGATTTTCAATTATATATATTCTAAGCCTCCATAATAACGATAATTATTCCCATTTGCTTCCACACTAAGCAAATGAAAACATTCTTGCATCTCAGAACACCTCTTAGAAAAAAATTAGTCTCCTACAAACTAAATTAGTTAAAATGCCAAGCAAATATTAGTCAATTAATTAAAGTAAAAGTTGAATCACAGTATGTCCCACATTAGGTTTTTTAACCACATCATTACTGATGGCTGAGAGCAAATAATTCTTTGTCCTGAAAGCTATCCCACACAATGTAAGAGTTTAGGAGCTTCCCTACGTAGTAGCTGCCAAAATATCTCCAGATTATCACCAAAGATCCCCTTGGTGTGATACCTTTAAAGGATATTGTCCTTTTACAGATGAGAAAAAAATGATGCCCAGAAAGGTCAAGAGGTAGCTGAGCACCATAACTGAGCTAGTGGCCAAAATTACCATGAGGTTACTTCTCATGTGTGTGTGTGTATGTTTGTGTTCTATTACAAACAACTGTAGGGCTTTGGCTAAAGAAAATGATA
Organism: Condylura cristata; assembly: GCF_000260355.1. Lineage (NCBI taxonomy): Eukaryota > Metazoa > Chordata > Mammalia > Eulipotyphla > Talpidae > Condylura > Condylura cristata. The sequence continues at coordinate 73,959,115 of NW_004567103.1, read as the reverse complement.
CCTTAAAATAAATATTAAGAAAGCATGTTTTAAAGAACTCAATACCATAATAAAATGAGATGCCTGTTATAGTTTTTGCTGAGCATATGACTTTTCTCTTATGGTCATCCATTCAGAATAATTCAGCAAGTATTTATTAAGAATTTTCTAGGTGGCCCTCCCTGGTGGTGCAGTGGGTTGAAGCACAGCACTGAGAATCTAAAGCCGCTTCCGCATGAGTTTGATTCCTACCTGCCCCAGAGGTGACCACATGGAGTGGCAGACCTCTCCTGGCCCGCCCGCTGCTCCCCTCAGCAGTGTACTTTGTCGATCTGCCTGTTCTGTTCCCCACTCTGTCTCTGGTGAAGCCTCTAACCACCCCTGAGCCTCTGGCCTGTACCCCAGTTCTGTATGCACAAATAAATAAATCTTTTAAAAAAAAAAAGAATTTTCTAGGGATTTAAACAAAAAGGAGGGTGGGAAGAGCACAAGGGACTATGGTGATGGTGCACAGGTGAATTGGTGGTAGAAATTCTATGGGGATTACACCTGAGAAAAGAGAACAATGTAAGGGGGGAAAATGATCAGTGATGTAAATATATATTTTAACAAACAAACAAAAAAACCCAGAATTTCTAGGTATTTCTACACGAGTTAAGCAGACAAGAGTCCTTACTTCTGTACATTAGCAGTGCAGTGAATAGACAATATGAAAATTTGTGGGTCACCATAGCACTTGTAAAGGGCCAAGATCCCTAAGAAAGATTCCCCAAAAAAAGAAATAAGCAGTCTTAAAAGAAAGTGAATAAATATTAACATGGAAAGCAAAGAAATGGTGAAGGAAATAGCCATTGGAATGGGCTTTGCAGGATGGGAAAGGCCTCCTGAAAAGGAACCACTTACTAAAACAACTGAATTGCAAAATTGCCTGGAACACAGGGAATATACAATAGCAATGCTGGTAAGTAAAACTCTGAATAATTGTAACCTATTCCCCTAAATCGTGTACAGAGTTTTAAGCCAATGTTACCTCAAGAAAGAAAATACATTAATAAATGAAAATAAACAATATAAATGCACTTCTAGGAAATTATTTTGTCATAACCACATAAATAAATTAGAGTGAGATGGACTGGGGTGCTCTCACTGTGTTGAGATTTCTGAGGCATAGTCTAGATAAGCAAAGTGTATTTCATGAAGCAGACTATCATTCCAGGAACCTGAAGAACAATGAGAAAGAGTATTACAGCAGTGTAAGCAGTTGCTGTTGTAATGCCTGGGGTGGAGTTGAAATGGCAAGAATGGGATACACTAAGACAAATACACAAAATTATGCAAGCACAAGCAGATGGGAGGTGACGACAGAGGGTAAGCAGGAACATGACTTTCTGTATTCTCATGAGTAAGAAGTAAGGTACCATGAACAGAAACCCTGAAGTTAGGGGAAGAACTGAAGCTAAGGGAGAAAATGCACTTGAGATCTCAAAGGAACAGTTGAAGGTATGATTAAGACATTAGAAAGAAGGGTAAAGAGCTCTGGGGAAAGATCAAGACCATGACTTAGTTCAAGAAAAGCAGGTTACAGAGATTTTGCATTTTCAGCATAATGTTGTCTTTTCAACTTTTGACCATAGATTCCTATTGAAGAGAGGGATGAGAAAGATGACTCCTAATGAATGAGGTTTAAGGTGCAAAAGTATCTTAACAAAAGGAAGGGTGGCAAAACAGAACCTGTGGAGGAATTTCTAATTCCATATAGAACAAGTAGGAGATCTAAAAGGCAGTAAAAATTCAAACAACACACTAGAAAGATCAAATAAGCAGAGGAATGAACTAGAGTCAACCATACCCCAACACTGGACTTGTTTTGAAGAAGCAATAGAGCATGGGGGTCAAAGACCACTCTCTACAGTGAAACAGCCTTGGTTGCTGGGACAAGTTACTAAACTGCTTGCACTCAATAAAATAAGGACAATACAATTCTTGACATGAGAGTTGCAGGAGGGTACATAAAGCACTTAATCTAATGCCTGGGCCCTCATCGATAGGAACAAGCTTTTAACACTACCACCACCCCACAAACACCAGCCCTGGAAAATTATAAAAGGTAGTCATTTTACCTCTTTTGCACAAGAGTCAGGTGAGGGAAATGTCGAAGGCCAGGTCTCACTCCTCCAGCCAGTGGTATTTACTGAACAACTGAATTTATGTCATGACATAAATAAAAAAAATCATCCAAGAAGAAAAAAAAATGATCATGGGGTGGAAGAGGAAGTGGAGGAAAATTTAACACAAACAGTAGGGATGAGTATGTATGTATGTATGTATGTATGTATGTATGTATGTATGTATGTATGTATGTATGAAACTGCCAGATAGTAACTGTTTTAGCATTTGAGGGCCATAGGGTCTTATCTCAGAGTGACAAAATCTTCCAAACAAGAAGATGCTTGGATGGACAAGCATTATAATAGAGGGTCCAACCAAACAGCAACACTGCAGGCTGAAAAACTCCCTCACATGGCAGAGGGCAGACAGTAAAAATGAATCTAGTCTTATCAGCCATCTTAAAATACTTTATCAGGGGACATAAAACAAGGAAGGGGGAGAGAATAGTAATCTTACAAAGAAAGAGATAAGTGAGGAAACCTAGACACTAATAAAAGACTTAAAGCTTCCCAGAGCAGAGGGTGATTACTTACAATCAGGAGGGAGGAGAAGTGAAGATCCCAGCCTGCCTTGCAGAGTGGGTAGGGACTGGAAAGGCAGAGATTGGGAAAAGCAAAGTGGAAAAGGCCACGTGGGCATACATACAAGTCAGTAACCACAGGTAGCATAGAGAGCATCTGGGTTGACATCCAAAGGGGAGAAAGGAAAATGGCTGTGCTGACTGTTAAAATCCCCCAAACCTCTATTATCAGCTGCTACCTTGCCCTCTCTCGCCTGCTTCATGCAACTCAGCTATGATCACCTTGGCCACATCAGCCACTCTTCCTCCTGGCTCCTTATTCCATAAAACTTACCACAAGTCTCCCCAATTCAATAACTAAAGTAAAAACACATAGTGAAGTAGGGTCAACCAGGACCTGATCCAGCATAAAGTCCAGTGCATGACCTTTGGGGACTGGCCCTACAGCACACCACACCCGTGGAGAGAGGTCTATGCTCTTCAACACTGAATTCAGGCTGATTTACAAAGATCATGCTAAGGGGAGGAATGAAAATGAGGCTGGAAGCACTCATTAGCATTAAATGCAAAGGCACTTGACTAGAAAGCTGGTTGAGGTTTCCAAATTTGTTTCAATGGCCCATAAGAAGTATCAAGGTTTTATTTCTTTATTAACTGAGATTTCTTTAGAAAAAAGGTAGTGCATATACATGCTGAAAAACATACCATATAAAACAGTGCTAAGAAACCTTCCACAAATAGTTTATGATTTCTCAAGAGTATATGTAATGTCATACTGCTTTTAAAAACACAAATCAAATTATATTTATACATTATTGTGCTCCTTTTTTTTTTTTCCAACTTACCAATATACCTTGGAGTTTGTTCCATGGCAGAAGCAAATATGAGTACATACTCATTATCATCAACAGCCTTAGAGCATTCTATTTATATGACTCCCCTTTAATTTATATAAGCAGTGTCCTACTGGTGGACAGAGATTATTGCCCATTTTTGAAGTTAAGAACAACATGACAGTAAACACTGTCAGTCTTTGGACACACACATTATGTGTAATTTTGTAAGATAAATTCTAGTGCAAGTACATCTTAAGACAACTAGCAACAACAAATGTTGGCGAGGATGTGGAGAAAAAAGAACTCTCCTGCACTGCTGGTGGGAATGCAAGCTGGTACAACCACTATGGAAAACTGTTTGGAGGTTCCTCAAACTGCTAAACATGGAGTTTCCATATGACCCAGCAATTCCACTACTAGGTATCAACCCAAAAGACACAAAAACACTGATTCAGTAAGACACCTGCACCCCCATGTTTATTGCTGCTTTATTTCCAATTGGAAAGACATGGAAACAGCCCAAATGCCCAAAAATGGATGATTGGATTAAAAAGATGTGGTACATACGCACAATGGAATATTACTCGGCGACCAAAAAACAAACAAACAAACAAACAAACATATGCCTTTTGCAGCAACAAGGATGGAACTGGAAAAGATCATGCTTAGCAAAGTAAGCCAGAAAGAAAAGGAAAAATACTGGATGGTTTCTCTCATAGCAGGAATATAATGGACCAAGCGAGAAAATAACAATAATGATGAACAGCTATATACCAGAGAAATTTTGTAGGGGTGGAATGGGGAATGAGATCAAAAACAGTGGGGGGAAGGGAAATGCACTCGACGATTGTGATGGCACATGGGTGATTTGGAGATGGGGAGCCCAGGGGACCACAAGGGGACTACAACTGAGATGGAAAAATACATAAAAGGATGTAAAAATAAACTATTATATTATTAAAAAAAAAAACCAAAAACACCATTATAGGGGCCTCCCTGGTGGTACAAGGAATAAAAATAAATCTTTCAAAAAAAAAAAAATTCTAGTGCGAGTGGAAATACTATGTCAAAGAGTTTTTCCCTGTGAAGGTTCCTGATACAGGGGTACAGGCAAGCACACAAAGAGGTGAGGAGATTTGGGACATTTGTGTATCAAGATGAGAAATCCTTTGAAAGAGAATATAAAGGGTTAAAAGAAGGAAGGTGATGGGAAAAGACCATTTGGAAGGTTCTGTTGATATGAGGTTAGAGAAACTGATTGAGGGTAGGGGAAGAAGAGAGGAAAGGGACTTCTGAACCAGTTCAGATGAAACCACAGAAGTAGAAAATTACTGAATTAAGAAGTGATGATAATGAGACAGGAAGAGGAGAGGGCAGGCAGGATGGAGAAAAGAAGAGAGAAAAAGCGAAGACTCATGTAGCATTCCCTAACCTAAGATACGAGGAGGACATGGGTGCCAAACAAAAGCCCTCAACATGGTGAGGGCCATGTTGAATGAAGGAGAGTTCATAGTACACATGCTGTTGTTGAGCTTAAGTGTCTCATTGAGCTCAGGAGGGGAGAGTGGAATCAAAAAAAAGAATTTATACACTACACATAGGGTGGGTCAGATCAGACAGGACCATTCAAGGAGAGATGAATATATACAACATAAAGTCCCAACTCTTAGATTATTAACATTCAAATTACCAGGATGAGGCAATCAGACAAAGGAAGTGGTTGGGGGAAGGACAGTGGCATGCCAAGAACACCAACAAAAGGATGAGTCAAGGTAGACAATAGTCTAGAAGGAGAGGTAAACCCACAGAGGATGGTAATCTGACCCACGTGTATCCATGCAACTGGAAAAACATCAAAGAAGGAGGAAGAGCTGCATTCAGCCAACTTGGCACTGAGTGAATGTACACCAGGGTTAAATAACAATAAAACAGGAGTGGATTTTTCTTATGATTTGAGTGAGTTCAGAGTTCATAAAATGTAAAGGACTGAGTGAAGAGCACAGTAAAGACAAAAGATGGTGTAAATAATGTAATCACAAAATCTCAGGACTACTGGCTCTATATCATAACTCATTATCAAAACTAAGCGATTCTTGTCATTTGAAAATCTGGCTATGGTAGCACCGTTTAGATGGTCATGATTTTTCTTTGTGTCTTTCATTGTATTTGTGGTTTCTACTTCCAGCTCCAATTTTCCATTTTCTAGCAGCCTTTGCTTCTATTGGAGATGCTGTAAATACTAATCCCAGTGGTGTTTCTACAGTAAGAGAAGCTTCTAAAAGGCTCACAATAAAATGTCACTAGTGGACACAATCTACCATCTAGATGTGTACTTAAAAAAAAAAAATTATGTATACAGAACTGGGGTATAGGCAGGAGGTGCGAGGGTGAAAGGATTCACCAGAGACAGAGTTGGGAGTAGAACAGCAGATGGATGAAGTATACTGCTGAGGGGAGCAGCGGGCAAGCCAGGAGAGATCTGCCATACCATGTGGGTTACCTCCCTGGCCAGGGATCAAACTTGTGCTGCAGTGACTGTGATAGCTTCATAGTGCTGTGCTCTAACTCACTGCACCACCAAGGAGTGCCCTAAATGTGTATTTTTATACACACTTACACAAATTACATTTGTGTATAATCTTGTACACAGAGAACTTTGTCTAGTTATAGCAAACCATCTACTAAGTCAGAAATAAGGATCTAGAAAAGACCGCAAAAACAAGAATACAAAAAATGATATAATTCTTTCCAAAACTCGGGGTATAAGATATTTTCCACTGTTGAAAATCAGATGATTTTTTTTTTTTCTGAATATGCACCATTTCTTTAAAGGAAAGAAGACATCACTATCTCTTCAACTTATTCCTTACCATTAGGTCATTAATGTCATTAAATTCAGTAAGTTACTTATTTCAATATTAAATCATCTAACTACCTCCACACATAAGTGCCTACAATTCAATCGTTCTTAAGAGAACCAATATTTCCAGGTTGTGATTTCTCATCACTGATGATTCTCCTCACTGCTATTTCTATTTATGTAGTAATAAATCTCCATTTTTTCCTAAAGTATAGCTTCTGCAGTCAGTACTTTGGTGAAAACCAAAAACTCAATTCAGTAAGACAGAGAAAAAAATAAGAAAAGAATGAGGAAATGGGTAAAATTTGAAAAAAGCAAAGGTGTACCTCACCAACAGTAGATGGGACATACTGAAAATCCTCACAAATAACCATCAACCTAGAGAATCTAAATGAAGAGGCTGGTAATTGCCAAGAGATGTCAAACAAAATGGCAGTGCGTGATACTATCATCATAGTATCTCTAGGCCTCAGTGAGGCCAGGAAAACTGCCAGAGCTTGTTAACTTGGAAGTTCGACATGAAATATGAAGCACAGAAATGCTTCAAGTCTGTGAATATCCCACACTCATCCAATGGGAAACAGACATTTTTTACTCCAAATACAGTAAACACTGATTTAAGACCTTTAACCAACTCTCAAAAAAGAAAGCACAACTCAAGTCATTCAAAACAGCTTGTACTATGTTCTGCCAAACTCTATCCCCTTTCACCTATCACGCAATTCAGGCTACTGAAAAGCAAAGTGAATTAAATTCTCGATGTCCTCAAGTGACAGTTCAGGGAAAAAAAAAACAAGGAAGTCTCATTCATAATAAGAAGGGTGTCATAGAGAAATCACTTTTTCTTTATTAAAAACAAACAGATTTAGAGGCCCTCCCTGGTGGCGCAATGGGTTAAAGCACAGCACTGAGAATCTAAAGCCACTTCCGCATGAGTTCGATCCCGCCTGCCCTGGAGGTGACCACTTGGCGGGGCAGACCTCTCCTGGCCCGCCCGCTGCTCCCCTCAGCAGTGTACTTTGTCGATCTGCCTGTTCTGCTCCCCACTCTGTCTTTGGTGAAGTCTCTCACCACCCCTGAGCCTCTGGCCTGTACCCCAGTTCTGTATGTACAAATAAATAAATCTTTAAAAAAAATTAATTAAAAATAAATAAATAAATAAAAACAGATTTAGACAGTGCTCTTGCTAAGCTGAGCAACATTCACATACTACATGTACCAGCATACTACAAAGAGGAAAAAGAAAGGTTAGTAGAATTCTTTAGTGTTTATAAAGGAAATAATTGGAAGACATAACTAGGAAAAAACATAAGGAGCATGAGTTCAAATGCTCAGCACTAATCAAAACTAATAAAAAGAGAATCAACAGTACAGAACATGAAGTACAGAAACAGGCCTATCTATATGTGCACATACATATATACTTTATATATGTATATAGTATAATATACATATATAATATATAATATGATTTTAAGAAGATACCAAGGGCAAAAGGAAAATCATTTTCACAAATATTGCAGGACTAAATGAACAGCCAGATGGAAATAAAAGTGGACTCTCACTTCTACCTTACCCCATACAAAAAATAGATTTAACAACAAACATAAAAGCTAAAACTATAAAACTTCAAGAAGAAACCATGATAAAATACCTTTGCAAACTGAGGGGAGCCAAAGATTTCTTCAATAGAACACAGAAAGCAATACTGTAAAAAAAAAAAAAAAATGAAAAATTAAATTTAAAAACTCCTGCCCTAAAAAAAAAAATTAAAAATGAGTAATGAAAGGTGAGGAGCAGACTTGGGAAAAATTGTACACAATACACAATACATATATCTGACAGGGAAACCATTATAGTGTATCTATAAAGACATAGTAAAAATTAAGATAAATTAAAATGGAAAACTAAATATGCTCAACTAACTCTAGAAAGGCAGGAAAGGAAAAACACAGGAACATAAAGAAGGGACCAAAGTGGAAAATCTACAGGAAAAGATATCAATAAACACATTAAGTATGAATGGTCTAAACATGCCAAGTGGAAAAAAGATGGTTTATCACTTCTAAATTCTAAAAATAACACAATTATGGACTACTTATAGACATTAATTTCCAATATAATTATAACAATTGTAAAGTAAAAAGACAAAGAGATGTACCACACAAATCAGAATCAAAAGAAAGCCAGAGTGGCTATACCAATAACATACAAAATAGGATTCAAAGCAAATACAACTACCAAGGCTAAAGAAAATCACATACTATTGAACAAACTAATTGAATAACAATAAAATAATATGTCAAATGGGTATACATCTAAAAACAGAATTTCAAAACACATGGAAAAAAAAGAACCAAGAAGAGAAAATAGGCAAATCCAAAATCATACTAGGAGACTTCAACACTAGCTTCAGTAGTCAACAGCACTGATAAGGAAATCAGAAAAGTAGTTGAAAAACACTGGCAACTGGAACTAAGTGGCATTCACAAGATACTCCACTCCACAACAGTAGAATGCTAGTTTCAAGTGAACAAGGAACATTCATCAAAATGGATCATATCCTGAGTTATAAAACAAATATCACAATATAAATAATTGAAATCATATAAACTTTGACCATAAAAGGATTAAATTAAAAGTTAATGGGAAGATAGAAAATCTTTAAATGTGTATAATATAAACAGTTCAATTTTAAATAATTCACAGCTTACAAGGGAAACTGGAAAATATTTTCATTGAATATATGAAAATACAACAAAATTAGGGAATGCTGACAACAGTGATTCAACCAACATTTAGAACATTAAATGCTTACATTTAAAAAAAGGTATCAAATCAATAACCTTAGTTTCTATTTTACAAAACTATAAACAACAAAATAAAGGAGAAAAAAGGAAATAAGGTAACTTCAAATATCAATGAATTTGAAAGCATTAAAAATGAAAGAAAATAATCAAAAGCTGGTTCTTCTAAAGAATTAATAAAATTTATAGGCTGCTAGCAAGTTTGGAAAGAGATGACACAAATTACCAGTATCCATAATTAAAGAGGACAAAAGGATATAGACTCCAGACCCCACAAATACTAAAAGATAAGGGAATCCAACAATAACACAACAAATTCTAGGTGCATGATTTTTTTTTGTTTAGATAACTTTGATTAAGTCCTAGTAAACAACTCTCTCAATGAAAAAAAGATTAAATAATCCTGTAAGTATTAAAGAAACTGAATCTGTAATTAAAATCCTTCTGAAGAATAAATCTCCAGATCCACTTCCACTGGCAAATTTTACCATTCTACATTCTAAAGCCTTCTAGAAAATAGAAAAGAGAGTAGTTCAACATATTTTAATACCATTATTATCCTGATACCAAACCAATGAATTTACAAAACAAATCAAAATCACTCATGAACATGGATGCAAAAGTTCAAGAAAATACCAGCAAAAGAACCAAGTTACATATAAATAAGGAATACTGTAACATAAACACAAGGATTTTCTCACAAATATGAGATTAGTTCAATATTCAAAAATCATTCAATGTAATCCGGCATATTAATAATACAAAAGAAATAAACAATTGGAACACATGTTAAAATGCAGCACAAATTTAAAAATTTAAAAAGAAACAAAACTTATTCTCTCAATTGACAATTGTCAAAATTCATGACAGAAACTCTCAACAAACTGCATATAGGAGAAAATATTTACTCTCCCTACTTCTATTCAATGTTATGCTAGAAGTCAGCCAAAATAGTAAGACAAGGGAAATAAAAGGTACATAGATTGAAAAAGGAAAAATAAAACTGTTTTTATTTGCAGAGGACATAAATATCTACATAGAAAATCTCAATCTATAAAGCAAGAGGAAAAAAGACTCCTAGAAATATTAAATGAAGTTAGCAAAAGCAGAGTCTATAAGATCAACACTGAAAAACCCAAATTTCTAATATATAATTTCAAATAATTTTTAAACATTTATAGTGGTTCCAAAAAATTAAATATAAGTAAATTTAATAAAACATTTACAGTAACAGTATACTGAAAACCATAACACACTGGTAAAAGAAGTCAAAGGAAAACTAGACAGACAAATATATGAAAGAACATCTACCACAAAGATTTAATTGGGGACTCAGTCCCAGTGGCAGGGAAAAAAACATAAAAATCAAGCGAGACTATATTAAAACTAAAAAGCTTTTGTACCTCAAATGAAACCAGGACAAAAATGTAACTAACAGAGTGGGGAAAATATTTGCACATCACATCTGATAAGGGGCTAATTTCTCAAATTTACAAAGTTCTTATACAACTGAATGACAATCAATCCAAACAAACACACCAAAAAAAAAGTGGGCAAAAGACCTCAGCAGACACTTTGCCAAAGAAGACATTCATATGATCTTACAGACATATGAAAATTGTCCAACATCACGTATCATAAGGGGAAAGCAAATCAAAACCACATGGATTTATCACCTCACCCCTGAGAGAATGGTCCATATAAAAAAGAATGAAATCAACATATGTTGGCTAAGTTGTGGAAAGGAACTTTCACCCACTGTTAGTGGGAATGAAGTTGATATAGCCCCTGTGGGAAATGGTAGGAAAATCTTTTAAAAGTTGTATTTTCTGGCCCTCCCTGGTGGCACAGTGGGATAAAGCACAGCACAAAGAAGCTTGGGCCACTTCCACAAGAGTTCGATCCCCACCTGCCCTAGAGGAGATCCACATGGCGTGGCAGACCTCTCCTGACCCGCCCCCTGCTCCCCTCAGCGGTGTACTTCGTCAATCTGCCTGTTCTGTACCCCACTCTGTCTGGTGAATCCTTTCACCCTCCGCATCTGTGGCCTGTACCAGAGTTCTATACAAATAAATAAATCTTTAAATAAAAAAAAAAGAAAGAAAAGAAAAACAAATATTTTTTTTAAAAAAGTTGTATATTCTTAAGAAAATAAAAATTGAATTTTCATGTAATTTGTCAATATCTTTATTAGATATTTATCCACCTCTCTTACAACCTGTAAGCTGACCATAAATCTGAGGCATACAGGGGAGGAAAGAAGACAAGGGTGAAAACAAGGGATAGAGGAGCACAAGGGACTATGGAGGTGGATCATGGTGGGAAAACTATGAGGACTAACCAAAGGAGAGGGATCAAACTGTTAATCAAAAATTAACAATGATATAACAATCTTAAAAAAAATATATCCATGCTTGTATACATAGAAGCACTGTCCACAACTGTCAAGTCATGGAACCAATCTATATACCCTTAAACAATGAATGAAGAAATTTGTAAATATATACTCACTGGAATAATACACAATGGTGAAAATGTGAAACCATGGTATTTGGAACAAAATGGGATGAACCTCAAGGTAATCATGTTAAATATGTCAGTAAGTCAAAAAGTTAAAGATACCAGATGGTTTCACACATCTGTGTAATATAAATAACAAAAAATACACAGAAAAAAATTGATAGGGATGTATCTTAAACTTAGTGAAAGAATGCAATAATTACCAAAGGGAACATGAAGATCGGAGAGGAAGGAAAATGAGGTGCTGGCACAGATGGAAGATGAATGGAACATGTGTATATATGGAAGATTTTTTGAAAAAAAAATTCGCAGAATATAAATCATTCAACTTGTGAGTTTTCCTTTGGTATGGAATCAGAGAGTGGGTAGAAACTTGCCCTAAGTGAATCAAATTAAACACTCAATATCAAAAGTATTATAAAGCTAAAGCAATTAAGATAATGTGGTAGTGGTAAAAGGATAGACAAGCAGAGCACTGGATTTATTTATATTTATATTACACATAGCAGGGTCCAGAAATAGACCTACATAAAAATTGTATGAAAACAATTTAATGAAGTAATGATGAGCTTTCAAGAAATGATGTTCAACAAATGGGTATCTGTCAGTAAAAATAGAAATATGAGACACAGCCTATATTACACATATTACATAAAAATTAATGAGAATAGAGGGATCACACATTTAGACTTCAAACTATAGTACAAAATCATTACAATTAAAACAGAATGGTACAAGAACAGAAGCAGACACACAGACCAGTGGAATCAAATAGAAAACTCAGAAATAAACCCACATATAAATGGACAACTAATCTTTGATGAAGGAGCAAAGAATATGCAATGGAACAAGGGCAGCTCTATGTGCCAAAGAATGAAACGAGACTACTATTTCACAAAATGCACAATAATTAACTCAAAATGGACAAAAGAATTGAACATGAGGGCTTCCCGTAGTGCAGGGGTAAGGCCTCAGCACTAAGAAGCTATTGCCAGCCACTGCAGCAATGTGTTCCATACCCAGCCAGGGAGCTAACCCATATGGCACAGACCTCCCCTGTCCTCCCTGCTGCTCCTCTCAGCAGTGTATTTCAGTAGATCCACCTGTTCTGTTCTCCACTCTGTCTCTGGTGAATCCTCTCACCCTCCTCACCTCTGGCCTACACCTCAGGTCTTCTATACATAAATAATTAATAAATCTTAAAATAAAAAAAACAATTGAAAACCTGAAACCATTAAAAATATAAAAGAGGCCCTCCCTGGTGGCGCAGCGGGTTAAAGCACAGCACTGAAAAGCTAAAGCCACTTCCGCATGAGTTCGATTCCCGCCTGCCCCAGAGGTGACCACATGGCGCGGCAGACCTCTCCTGACCCGCCCACTGCTCCCCTCAGCGGTGTACTTTGTCGATCTGCCTGTTCTCCTGTTCTGCTCCCCGCTTTCTCTATGGTGAAACCTCTCACCACCCCTGAGCCTCTGGCCTGTACCCCAGTTCTGTATGCACAAATAAATAAATCTTTAAAAATAATATATAGAAGAAAATATAGACAAAACACTATATGACATACATCTCAGTAACATCTTTAAAAACTCATCCCTAAAGCAAAGAAAGTGAAGTAAAAGAAACAGCTAGGATTACATCAAACTAAAAAGCTCTATACAGCAAAACAGATTGGGAGAAAATCTTTGCACTCCCTATGATTGATAAGGTACTGATCACAAATATCTACAAAGGGTTCACACAACTCAGCAAAAACAAAATAAACAATCCAATCAAATTATGGGCAGAAGAGCTAAAAAGACATTTATCCAGGGCCCTCCCTGGTAGTTCAATGAGTTAGGACACAGCACTGCAAGCTAGCCACAATAATATACCATCTTCCACCAGTGAAAATGGAATGTATTTTTCAAAACAGGAAACAACAAATGTTGGCAAGGTTATGGAGCAAAACGAACTCTCCTACACTGCTAGTGGGAATACAAATTGGTCCAACCACTATGGAAAGCTGTGTGAATATTCCTCAAACTACTAAAAATGGCGCTACCATATGACCCAACAAATTGATTCCTAGTAATCTACTTAGATAACACATAAACATTAATTCAAAGGATACCTGCACCACCCCTATTTTAATTGCAGCACTATTTACAATAGGTAATCTCTGAAACTACCTAAGTCCTCAAAAATAGATGACTAGATCAAGAAGATGTGGCATATACACACAATGGAACACTATTCAGCAATCAGCAAAGTAAACTCATGCCATTCACAGCAACATGGATGGAGCTGGAAGGGATTATGCTCAGTGAAATAAACCAGAAGTGAAAAGAAAAATGGTTTCATTTATAAAAGGAATATAGGGAAACCAAACAAGGTATCAGGAAAACAATAACAACAATAATAATAAATAAACAAAATTAGCAGGCAACTGTAAATCAGAGACACTCTGCAAAGGAGGGAAAAGCAGAGGGATCAAAACAGGAAAAGGAAGCGCACAAGGGACTACTGTGATGGTTCATGGGTGACTGGGTGATGGGAACTTCACAGGGACTACACCTGAAAGGAGAAAGCCTACTTTATACAAAAATGAACAATGATGTTATATATATTACATATATAAAAAGTAGAAAACTCAAAATGAGGCACAGATCTGAGTGTAAACATAAAACCCTCAAAGTTTCAGAGAAGGTGAAAAAGAACTCTTTTGGACCTGGGATTAGCCACATGTTTAAACATGACACCAGGAGCACTATCCATAAAAGAAAACACTGATGAAAACACGACATTTTGATGAACTGACTTCAGCAAAATAAAAATATTTTTCTGTAAAAAATGTTACAAAGAGAACAAAAACTTATAAAAATCATACTTTCAAATCACATCTTCAACAAGACTGGTATACAGTCAAAACTCAACTGTAAATAAAAATCTTGCTGGCCCTCCCTGGTGGCGCAGCGGGTTAAAGCACCACACTAAGAAGCTAAAAGCCACTTCTGCATGAGTTCTATTCCCGCCTACCACGGAGGTGACCACATGGCGCGGCAGACCTCTCCTGACCCGCCCGCTGCTCCCCTCAACAGTGTACTTCATCGATCTGCCTGTTCTGCTCCCCACTCTATCTCTGGTGATTCTTCTCACCGCCCCTTTGCCTCTGGCCTGTACCCCAATTCTGTATGCACAAGTAAATAAATCTTTCAAAAGAAAAAATCCTGCTTTTCAAAAAATAGATGTAAGATTTGAAGTCTCTTCAGCAAAGAGTATCTAAAAACAGCAAATAAGCATGTGAAAAGGTATTCAACATCATTACCCACTGGGAAAATACAAATGAAAACCACGATGAGACACCAATACGATGAGACACCAATATGATGAGACACCAATACGATGAGACACCAATACGATGAGACACCAATATGTACCTATACTGCTCATTACAAATGCAAATGAGAAAGTAGAGCAACTAAAACTTTTACACACTGCTGGTATGAACACAAAATGATACAACTACTCTGGAAAATAATTTGACAGTTTCTTAGCAAGTTCAGCATACATTAGCCATGTGGCCCAGCAATACTGTCTCTAAATATTTACCCTCAGGCAGGTTTCAACAAATGATAGTCCTTGGGGAAAATCCAGCAGTGCCCCTAATTCAGCCAGGCCTATTTGTTTATTATTTAAAGCTGCTTTTGCTACAATCGAAGAGCTGAATAGTTTCAACAGACACAATAGGAACAGTAAAGTCAAAATATTTATGACAGGCCCATTACAGAGAACGTTTGCCAACATGTCTGCCCTAGAGAAAAGAAAACGTAGATTGTCACAAAAATCCAGCATACAAATGTTTGCAGCAATTATATTCATGGTCACCAAAAATGGAAACAACACAAAGATAAATGGGTGAACAACTGTGTACATTCTTATAAAGGAATACTACAAAGGAACAAATAGGAACAAATTATTAATACACACACCAATTTGGATGAATCTCAAAGGCACTGAACTGAGTAAAGGAACCTCTTCTCAAAAAGGTGGCATATGTTATACAATTATATGGCATTCTCAAAAATGACAAAATTATATTGATAAAGAGTATACTGGTAGTTGCCAGGGTGTAGGTGTGTGGGATAGACAAATGGAATGGGGGTGGGTAATCAATATGTTTTGTGTTCTGATTACTGTGGTATTTAGACAAATCTATGTGTGTTAAAACTCATTTATTACTGCATGCTCCCAAAACAAAGTCAATTCTTCACTATATTAATATAGAAAGTAAACTTTCAATGAGATAAGCTTCACCTCTAATAACATGAACTTTTATATATATTTATTTCTACTATTTGAGGATTATTATACATAGCATAGTCTTGATGCGTAAACATGCGAATGTATAAAATATGTCTTTTGGTCATTAATTTGTTTTCAACTCCAACTCTTATTCTGCTTCTTTCAATAAAGTGAAAAACCTGATCTAATAAGGAATCCAGGAACTCAAATCCATTGTAGTTGGATTCATGAAGATACATCCAAGTCCTAGAGCCCCCAGGAGAATTCTACTTTATCAACCATTCATCCCACAGTTATCATCCACCTGGAGTTTTAAAATTTCTAGAGGCAAATTAACTGAATTTTATTTGCAACTTGGGTCCTTTCTTCCAGTTTCTCAACTGTTTGGTCAATACAGGTCCTTATAATCAGGGATTGTCCTTATTGCACAGTCTTGTACATGGCCTCAGTTTCAGAAGGAATAGGAAGACACTGGACTAGTACGGAAAACCAGGCTTGTTGTATATTCTTAACCAAGTCATTCACTTCTCCATGCCACAAATTCCTCATCTATAAAAGATTCTCTCATATCCATTACATATTTTTCCAGTTTGAAAGTGTCAAGAAAACACATTACTAAATATTAAAAAGAAAATTCATAAAGGAAGCATTTGTGCTCCAAAGAAAGTAATAAAGAGAAATATTTTTTAATGAAATTTAAACAGGAAAACTATTTCCCCAAACATCCTTCACCTCTCAAAAGGAAGTAGAACCTATTAATAATAATTTCTGAATGTCCTACAAAACTCTATTATCCATGTGGACAATAACAATTCTTGACCACTCTTCTACAGTGGAATTACATTTAGACCCTCATTCATTCAGTCCAAAGGCAGTCAAGTTTGATGTAAGTTGTAGAATTTACAAACTAGGTTTCCTGGCACAACTAATAGAGAAACTTATGTTCTCTGTACCTACAGATAATAAAATAGCCAAAAGATAAAAACACATCATCCATTAATAGTTTCAGTGTTTGAGAAACCAGGTTGATGAGTAGTGGAGATACAAACTATCGTCATTATCTATACTTTCCAACTATCATGGATGTTGATGCCATCCAGCTGGCAACAACAAAAAACTTATATTTACATTTCTAATTGAGATGTATGCTCAGAGGTGTAAAAGGGAAAATAACCACCCCAAACTTATAACTAATCAATCTGTGTAAACACATTGCTGCTTCTAATTATATTAGGCTTTCTGAAGTGGGTAGTGTGATTCATGGTGTTAACAACTTCTTTCCTGCCAACAACAGTACTAAATTGTAATATTTCCTATATACACTTAGCCCTTGCTAACATGGGATATAAATGATTCACTTCAACCAGAAGTAAACACTTCCTCAAGGCACTACTACAGTTGATGGCTCATCGCTAAAATCTTCCATGGCACTGCAGAAGCATTTCAACTACTAAGAAATCATATCCATTTGTTTTCAGTGCAGCAAAATAAAATAAAGAAAATGAATCTCATAACTCTGGAGAAATAACTTCCATACCCATGACATATACTAAGAAAAGTTTAACACATTCAAGTAAAAAATTTTTGTGCAATGAATAGGCAAAAGGTTGAAGTTATTTATCTGAAATATAACAAAATATGGTATCTATAGTATATGAGTTCTTAAACTCAAAAATAAAACCAAAGCTTCAAGAAGTGAGCAAAAACATATTCATGATTCATAGAATGGAAGTAAATACTTAACAGCTGACTATAACAAATTAACTACCCCTCTCCATGATTCTTAATTCTTAGACCCCAGTGCTCATAACCAACCAGGCAGGTCAAAGTGCCAGCTGCACTGTAAGTATTTACAAACCCCTCTCAAAAAAAAAAAAAAAAAAGTGCAGTATATCCTATTGAACCTGCTGTATATTTAAAAAGTGAAATGCAAGAGTATCAAAATTAGGTAATGTTTAGATACTTTATTAGTTAAAAGACATCTATCTTAAATAATGACCATAAAAAAAGAAACAGATATTTATGATTAAAAACCTACAAGTACACTGCAATTGCATTTAAACACAGATTATATTTTAATAACCAAAAATATGAAGCCATTTAAATGTCAATCAATCAATTTTAATTTAAATATCAATCAATGTCAATCAATTCTATTTCTATAGAACACTATGCAGTCATGATAAACATTCAGTAGGTCCTGCAGGTCCTGCAAACATATAAAGATGTTTACAACATATTATTGTCAATATAGTAAGAGGGAATTAGATATAGTATGACTAACTTTGTGTAAATAAACTACACTATTATATGATTTAATATGTATATGAGTATAAAATCTGGAACTATATAGTTCAAATAATTATAACTTAAAAAGTGTACTTGGAAAAATTAATAACTACCTCAATACCCCTTCGTATCATATATATACATATTTAACAACCTGAATTACTTTGAATCTCGAAAGAGATCACTTGTTTTCATATTCAAAGACTAAGCTGAAATTAGTAGACATTTTAAATAATGTTGGACAGTGAAATTATAGGTGATGCTGTAACTATCTAGGATTTATTTCTAAGTAAAGGCCTGATTTAGAAACTAGTAACAGGTAGGAATAAACAGCACATATTTTATTTTTGCTATTATTCATTGACAGGATGGTATTAGCTATCCCTTTGCAGACTCCTATAGACTTCAGAAATCCTATAATGTGTGGATGAAAGCTTGTGAGGACACAAAGAAACACCCCCAAAACATCAGCATAACCTATAGGCAAAAAGCAGCTAAGAATTCAACAATAGTCACTAATCCAATTAATCAGCTCTAAGGTAACAAAAACCTAGTTTTAATCTAGGATTCTATTTGCTCCAGATAACAAAAACAACATGAAAGCCTTTGTACAGTTTTGCTGAAATGATAAATCCCATCACCAATACTATGAAGAAAGGCATTTGATGTATAAATATGAACAATAATATATTTTTAATGAGTATTCTGAGCAAATATCCTGGTCTGGTTCCAGGTATTGACATGAGCAAAAATGATGGCCATGATATTGGAGAGGAATGCATATTCCAAAGCAGGAAATATAAAATCACTTAAGATCTTATGAATCACTTTTGGCAAGGAACTCAAAATACTTCAAAAAGAGTAAGAACAGGCGTTGAAGTCTGAAAGTCCAGAAGGACTATCAAAGTCCTTTGAACTGACACCTCTGGTCCCCATTCTGAGCATAGGCCCTACAATGATTTCTCATGGGATGACTCAAGTAGCCCCAAGTGTGCCACCATCCAAGAAACCCTAAAAACAGATGGAGATGAGCAGGGACTTCACATGCTCAACAGAGATACACCATCTCCAGCTGGTGTATTTGCTTATTTTCTCCACAAGTATTTCCTAAGGGTCTGTAATCATTTCTCAACTTTGAGGGACGCTGTGGTGAAAGAGAAAGACAAGTCTCTGCCACCATCCTTACCATTCTCAGGGTGCCTTACCATTCACACAAAGGAAAACAACTAGTTCAAAAGTATCAAAAATAACTTTAGTTTATAGTTTAGTTTATGAAGAAAACAAATAGGGAGATTTCATAGAGTAATAGGGAGTACTAATTGTTAGGTGGGAGTCAAGAAAAGTCTTTGTGAAGCAGGATATTTGAATTGAGACCTGAAAGAAGATCTGAGCACCTTGGAAGCCTGTGAAAAGGGCTATAGTCAGAGAGGAAGGAGTGAAGGGAGAGGTTCCTATGAAGTCTAAGAAATCAGGAGCACTCAGACTATTCATGACCTGGAGGTCACAATTAAAAATTAGATTTTCATTTAAGTGCATTGGCAAAGGTTTTGAAGACCTCTAAGAAACAGAGTGAGAAGATACAATTTGTAATTTTAAAATATGATCAAATGGGGATGAGGAAGCCAGCTTGGAACTGGAATGGGCTGCAGGTGGAGTACTAAACGTCACTGGAATGGTGCAGGCAAGAGAAGACTATGGCCTCAAGTAGCACAGATTATGAGGAATGGGCAGATCAGGGACACATTTTGGAAGACTGTTAATATAACTTGAAGATGGGCTGGAAATAGGAATGAGAAAAAGGGGTAAATCAAAAATCTCAAAAGCTACTTTGAAAGGAATTGTTTTTAAACAGAAACAATAACTTTCCTGATTGGAAAAGCAACAGAACATTTATTAAGATATTGTTCTGCTGTCCAAATGATTTGTCTGATCTTCCAAACATGTCCACCTGGTCACCCACAGTCAGCATATGAAAATCACTTATCTGAGGGCCAATGGGGCTAGTTCATGGCAGAAGACCAAGAGAAACCAGGTCATTAGACAAATTCAAATCAGACCCTTGCTAGCTCTGCACTTTAAAGAGCAGGGCAGGTTGATTACATGCATGCTCAGGGGTATAACTGAAGCACTCCAATATAATTACTCAGTCACTTTGAAAGCAAGTGAGAGCAGTTTTTCTCTGATAATTTGGAAATAAAAGAAGACCCTAAAAATGTACTTTCATATAGAAATGCATCATTTTTGCATATATTTACACACATAACTTACTTCATTTAACTGGCCAATAGCATCTATAGCCATGTTTATTTTCTAAAACAATGGCTTAGTATCATTTCTAAGTGTTCCTTTCACAATTGGAACAACTGGATGAAGTTCATACAATCAAATCCTGAGAGTTTTAAACATTATGGCTCAATTTTTCAGGTGCTACACCACAACATTTTTAGGTTTAAGAGACTTGAAAATACTTCAAGAGGCTAAAGATGACATCAGGGAACCACTCATAACTTATCACCTACTAAATTCTATAAAAACAATGTATGTTCTTTTCATTTGGACATTAAACAAATGTATCCACAGCTCCCACACAGATACAGTTAAAAAACATTGTCAATCTAAGATGAGGAGCCCAAAGGCTCTGCAAATTTTCAGAATGATTTTTGAAAAGCTTTTCTTTCAAATAGAGTCAGAGTTGGAAATATAACTGAATTTTATACTCTTTTAAGAAAATATTAATGGGTTTATTTCTTTTCATCAATTCTATTTCCACTCTTGGAGCAATGTGAAACATATTACATACTTTCTCCTTCTTTAAGATGAATATTTGAACTGGCTAGAATGGAATCTCCTCATAAAGAAGTAAGGCAAGTATAAAGAGAGAATGTAAACCAAACTCATCAAAGTGTGTTTTTTAGATATGGTGGAAGCAAGACCAAATGGTGCTGCTGATCAAAAACAAATTTAGCATTAGCTGAAATGTTCTGGTCATAAGTTTCATATAACTTCTTTCAACTTCTATATTCACAAAAGGCAAGTTATAAATATTACTGAGATATTAATGTTGATTCATTCTGGGATATGAAAGGTGAGTAATGATTATTCTCCCCTTTATACTTATCTCCTAAGAAAGAAAAAAGAAAGGACCTAATTTGTTGTTTCAGTCTTCTGACACTTCTGACCTGAAGTCTCCAGTACTGCAAGGACTTCTCCCATTATAGACTTCAACAGAGTTAAGAGCAAAGGTCTTTTTATAAGACCTTTCATATAGTATTTTCACCTAGTAGCCAAATTATAGTTTCTCTGTACCGTGTCTGGCAAAATGGGCCTATCTACCCATTGACAAAACCCTTTTCTCTGGGAACAAATAAGTGCCCAGCCCACTTCAGTGGATGCCTGGAGGCGACAGATAGTCCTGGCCACAGCTGAC
This sequence comes from Condylura cristata, assembly GCF_000260355.1. Lineage (NCBI taxonomy): Eukaryota > Metazoa > Chordata > Mammalia > Eulipotyphla > Talpidae > Condylura > Condylura cristata. Next base: position 73,937,426 of record NW_004567103.1, on the reverse strand, counting down.
AGTATGGCAGGAATCCACTACTGACTGGTCATCCACTACTGACTGGTCAGATTCTGGTCTGACTTGGTCTGTGGGGTTTTTAATGTTTCTTTTTGAGACTAATCCTCTCCTTTTGAGACTAATCCTCGCCTAATACTTAACTCTCCAGCCTGGAGTGTGTGGGAGACCCAGATAGAGGCCCAAAGGAAGGAGATGGCCAAAATCCTAGCTACTTCTTTAGCCCTGAGCTCCATGTCCCCTCTCTGTAGGTAGAGCCTTATGATTACCCCTGATTTGGGCTTAAAACAGCTCAGACTGGCTTCGCTTACTCAAAATTTTGTTAGTCACTTCTAAGCCATAGGGTGGTCGCACAGGTTCTTGGTTTGCTTCATGAACATGGCCCTCCATGTGCACTCAGCAGAAGGCCTAGAAGCTCACCAAAATTAAAATTACTCATTGACTTCTTGCCACTTTCTAAAAGTCAAAGAAAATAAACATTTTGGGAGATACTGGCTCTGGTTCTTTATACAAGTACTGAATTATTTTCTGGGATGCATCTGGAGAGTAACATCTTAAATGCCATGATCATATGTGTGCCCACTGCTCCCTTTCTGCTTAGGTGTCCCTGATGGAGTCTGAATTAGAAGCACATTTAGGAGGACTGCATTGATCTTCCTTATGTAGAGCATGGGTAATGGGTACTCTGCTAACATCTTTCCATATCTTCATAGATCTTTTCTCTACCACAAGGCAGGATCACCTCTATCTCATAGATGAGGAGGGAGATGCTAATCAATATGCCTAAACTGCCAAGCCAGTGCAACTAGGATTCTCAACATCTCGTTCCTGCTCTTTCCACCATGCATGCTTTTTCTTAGATGTTTCGAAAGATACCAGTGAAGACTTTGTTTCCACGACTTCTTTAGGCTGTTCTGACAGGTAAGCACCCATCCTGTCCCTTAGGAGCTCAACAGACAAGGTCCTAATCTTAGGATCCAAAAAAATGTCCTCTCTCCCATTATTGTTCCATGACTTCCCTCTCTTAGCTCCTGTATCATGACATTTTCATCAGAACCTTGTCCCTCTTTCCTCTTTCATAAATTCCAAGTTGAATTTCTCAGAATAGCTTACCTCATTAGCAGCAAGGCAGGCTTTCATGGTAGCTTGTGCATGTTAGTTCTTGTTAACACTTTATGTGGTTATAGAAAAATTAATCAGGAGCAACACAAGATACCATAGCTTTGACTACCCTTGCCTAGCCCAGCTCAGTGTACTTTCCAGGCTATGTTGTATGAGCCCAATGTCAACTTCAAGTCCATTATAGTCATCTGAATGGCTTGTTAAAACACAAGTTGGGGCCCTCCCTGGTGCACAACAGGTTAAAGCACTGCACTAAGAAGCTTAAGCCACTTTAGCATGAGTTCCATCCCTGCATGCCCCGGAGGAGATCCACATGGCATGGCAGACCTCTCCTGACCCACCCGCTGCTCCCCTCAGCAGTGTACTTCATTGATCTGCCTGTTCTGCTCCCCACTCTGTCCCTGGTGAATCCTCTCACCCTCTACATCTCTGGCCTATACCCCAGTTCTGTATGAATAAATAAATCTTTAAAAAAAAAAATAGGTTGCTGATCCCATTCTTTAGAGTTTCTGATTCTATAGGTGTGAGTGGGGCCTAAGTGTGGCAAATTAAATAATGGTTCCCAAAAATATCCAGTTCTTAATACCTGAAACCTGTGTTGTATCACATGGCAAAAGAGACTTTGCAGATGTGTTCAGTTATGGATCTTGAGATGGAGAGATTGTTCTCGGTTATTTTATGGGCCATAAATGTTATCTCAAGGGTTCTCATAAGAGGCATGCATAGGAGGACTAGATCACAGAAGAGAAGGCAATGTGACAATGAGGATCAGAGACTGAAATGATGGGGCCACAAGTCAAGGAATGATGGCAGCCAACCAAAGATAGAAGGGGCAAGAACAGATTCTCCACTGGAACTTCCAGAAGAAATCAGCCCTGCTGACCCCTTGATTTCAGCACCTGAATAAGATCCAGTTCATCCAAATGGTTGGAGGGTATATTTCTATTGTCTTAAGTTACTAAACTTATGGTAGTTTGTAACAAAAGTCATAGGAGGTAAGTAGCAATTGATGCCAATGTTTGTGGTTGGGGTCCACTGAGAAATGCTGCACTCCACCTATCTTCACCATATCTACTGCCACACAGTATATACAGCAGCAAAGGCTGCTGGTCATCTATAGTAATTGAACCCTAGTTTTTACCTAGCTATAGAGTTATAGCTGGGCCTTCCATGCAGCTAGAAATTGCCATGTGAGAAAATTCTGGTCAATGAGATTTGAGTGAGGGCAGTCTCTTCCAGTTGTTTTCCCAGTAGTGGAAGTATGTATTTTCTCTTTCCCTATTTGCCTTCATACTGATTGGCATGCATGCATGCATGGAGATATGTAGTATAGAAATGTGGAAAACTCTGTTGAGTATGTGAATGCTGTCAACATTCTAGAGAAAGCAGAGCAAAAAGGAAGGAAACAGTGTGTCTAATATACTGAAACCATGACAGACACTCTGCATTGCTTATGTCCAGGCTATATATTTAAGCCATGAAATCCCATCTAGTGTCTAACTATATTTCCACTAGGTTCAAACAAGAAATAGCTTTTAAAGATACCAGCAAAATAAAACTTGAAAATACATTTAAGTAAAGAATATTCTGTGAAATTTCTCAAAGTGACTACTTGGAGGAAAATATTCATTCAGCTAGAGTAGCAGAGTGTTATTTGTTTAATGAATCACACAGTGTACAGTTAATCATTACATCTCAGATGGCAAGAAAATTCAATCCAGTGATCTAAATGCATCAGTATCATCCAAATACACTCAGCAACATTTATAATGTTTTCCTCTAACAGATTTTTGAACCATGCAGTTGGACTATATAAACTCTAATGGGCAGAGTACCAGACCAGCTGCTGGGATATCTGGACTGTGGTACTAGGGCTGCCTAAAACTAAAACTTTACACTAACTAGGTGGTGGGTAACCTATGATAGCAATCCCTGGTGGGGGAGATCCTAAAATTATTTTTAAAAAGTTTAAGAAGTAAAAATAAAACACTGTACCAAAGAAAGAAATATGCTCAAATATAGCATCTGGAAGAAGAAAAGGAAACTGCTAAAGTTATAAAATGAAAACCTGAACCCCAAAGAGGAGTCCAGTAAACTTATAAGCACCTCCCTATTACCATTCATCCCTCATTGGCACACAACCCTCTCCTAAAATAAGTCAAGAGTTTCTATCTCTGTGCTCACTACTAGATACATCTTTTTCCCACCAAGGTAGCTGGGTTGGTGTCAAGGCCTGCAAGAGGAGCAGAATGTGGAGATGGAGTATACAGACCCATCTCTTACTGCCCAGTATTAACATTTTTCCAAATAACTCAGACCCCCTATTTACCTGTTCTAGCCAGTTCTCCCCGCCCCCCCGCCTTGTGTGTGTGTGTGGAGATGAGGGGAATTCCTACCATGTAAGTTTCCTCTTTGACTAGGTTTAAAGAACACAAAGGTTAAGAAAAGTAAGAGGTATGTTCTTGTGCCCTTTCTCCTCTTCAGGCTACATGATGGGCTTGCATATGTTCACATGAAGTCATTTTAAATAAATAGCTGATACCCAAAGAACTCAACCACAAAATAACCTACAAAGGAGATCAAGTATATATATTATTTTCTTTTGAACAAGATGCACCCATGTCTAATTCACACCTGGCCATCCAAAATCTACCACACGTGGCCATTTCTCTGCTTGAGTTACTGAAAAACTACAGTATTTCCTAAAGAAACCCTCACACCATGAAACATACTGGTTAAAGGCCTTCAGCACTGCTACATGAATGAGACTACCACCAAGGGTGAATCAAACAGGATGCCAGGGCACCCACCCACTTCCTACCCACAGCAGCATCCTGTAAGAGTAGAGCCCAGGGCTACTCCCCTTTACTTCTGAAGAACAGGAGCAGGGGAAGACTAAATGAAAAATTCTTTTCATCATTTCCTGGATGTGCTGGCAATGTAAGGACGACAAGCCTCCCCCAAAGCTAATACTAACCTCTTTTGATGCCTACTCATTTGTTCCAGAGTTTCTCCCTTCTATCTTGGTCTATTACCTTCCAAGTCTCTGGAAGTCTAGTTCTACTATTGAAAAAGATTCAAAATCCCTGGCCACCTCCACCAACTTTTCTTTTTGCTTTCATTTATGATTATTTCTGGACTGGTAAAGGAATCCAGATTCCCTAATGAAGATTTTCTAACATTCTGGTTCATAATTCATCAGATTAACAAGTCAGCTTCTAACAAAATATCCCAGCTGATGTGTGGCAACCAGCAGTTTCCAAAAACACCTTCACCAATATCACTCCCATTTCACATGTGCTTCTCACATAGTGACACTGATGCTTGCCATCAAGACACAGAGCTTTATCCTCCCCTGAGCCTTGGAAGATCTTATAACCTCTTCAACCAAGAGAATTCAGAAGTGACACAGCGCAAATTCTGAAGTGAAGTTATGCAAGGCAAGTCAGCTCCTTCTGGTTCTCTCTCTGCAGTGCCCTGAGTCAACATGGAAGAAGTCCAGCATCTTGCAACCACTATGCTGGAGAGAAGGCATGGGCATTCTACATCAGAATGGAGAGAGAGGCTCAAGGAGTCCCATCTGTTACAGTTCCTAGCTATTCAGATATTCCTTGTCCAGGTCCCAAAAGTTTGAGTAAAGGGGTCTGAGATGACTAGAACCGGAGCCATCCTTCATCAGGGATGCTGGGCCAGAAGCACCCAGTCAAGCCATTTTCAAATCCTAACCCACAGAAACCAAGAGATACGAACTATTGATTTTAAGCCATTACCATTGTTATGCAGCCACAGGAACTGAAACACAGGAGTTTTAGTAAACAAGGCCCCTTTCACAAGATAATAATTTACCACCTGTGAAGTAGGTTTAGCACATCTTGACAGTGTTTAATTTCACAACTCAACTCATTAGTAAAGTGAATGGCACTTTAAAAAAGAAAGTTTACATTTTTACTTCAAGATCTTGAGAATTTCATAACACTCCATTCAAGTTTACTTCAGAGAGCTTGAAACATCTCGAACTTGAATTAGGTGGTCCCATGGCTAGATGTGTATGACTCTCTTGTGCTTCCCTAGAGCAGGACTTGCAGTGGGTGCCAGCAGAACTGGGCCTCCCCACTCCCTGTTACCCTGACATCTCTTCCTTCAGCCACAGGGTGGAACAGGCCTCTGAAAACCAAAGCTCACTTAGTAATAAAGAGCAACACTACTGCTGACATTCACTGAACTGTCTAGAAAGTCACTAGAATCCAATGGTTATGGACCACAGTGGAGCAGTAAATGATACTAAGGGAGAAAAAGCATATTAGTGAGCTGAAACAAGAAGCAGGGAAAATCAAAAGGGTGTGTTAGGGGAATGGGGAGCTTCAATTTCAGAAAACCAAAGGCCTTTTAGCCAAGTTCAGCTGGAATCTGAGATCACCTGTTCCCATTTGTAACTGGACACCTTTGCATAAAAAGCCAACTGCTTGGCATTACAGTGCCCAAATTTAGAGGACATTGAAATCAACACCACATCGTGTGCTTGCATAAACAATATATTCATCTGATATTTTGGATCTTTCCTTTCAAGTACTTGATCCTCTCTTCCTAATAATGGCACATCTTTGCAAAAATATAGGAACTCAATCCCTCTCCTATGAAAGACCCCCTTCTGCATGCTTTTGGCAAAGACTTTCCTCTAGAGATGATTTCTAGCCTCTTGTCAAGTAGGGTCTACAGCCACATGAGAGGGGCTGCACTCCCTATCCTTCCTCACCAGCAGTTTGCTGACCATCAACAAAAGCTAGTAACAAATAATTAAAAGACTAGCATAAGACACACAATGCTCAGGTTTCCAGAAGCTCAGAAACCTGCCTGCAATTCAGAATCACCCTTTTAACAAAGTCACTTCAGCAGGCCCAGATATACTACATAGATTCTCAGAAGTGTGGACACTCCCTGAAACAGCCCAAGTTGTTTTGTCAGCAAGGAGCCCTGTTCCTCCCCCAACTTCGGGTCCAAGCAAGTTTCAATCACTACTATAATAACACCTCACAATGTCCATCGGTTCTTGAAAGCCATAACTGTAAGTAAAATGATAATGAAACCAACTGATAGAAACATGAATTAACTATAGCATATTTCTGGTCACAAATACATCACCAAACTTTCAAATAAAGAACTAAAAGACTTCTAATATTAAGTAAAAATCTACATTCATTCATTTTCCAGCCCACTTACATCAGTTCAGGGTTTCAGTGGCCAGCCAGAGCCTACCCCAGCAACTCAGTGCAAAGCAGAAACCCACCCTGGACATCTTTCCATCACAGGACACACACACTCACATAGGGTTATTTTAGCCACTCCAAAGAACCTGACCTGTGCCTCTTGGGATATGGGAATAAACATACACAGAGATAGGCAAACTCCACAGAGACAGTGGCTCCCCCTGGGATTCAGTATTTTTTTCCTCACTGGTGTTACAATGAAATGGCATTGAACAAAATAACCATACTGAGAACCTGGTGTATCTCTTCCCCGACTATTTTGGACCTAGCCATAAATATTAGAGGAGCCATACGCCTATTCCCAGAGCTGGTATCATTCTCCCCAAACTGGCTATCCAGGACTAGCAACATCCTTGGGTTAAAGTCCCAAACCAATCCTTCTGCCTACGACTGGTGACTGAAGCTCTCTTCCATTATCAAGTAGGCATGCTGCTGCTCTCTGCTCCTTGCTATCATGGCCCCATCTACCATCTCCTGAGGTGACTCTCTTCCCATCACTAAAACATAGAAGCAGTAGTGTTAACACCCCTCCCCACCAAAGGGAACCACTCAAGTCCTACTTCCCTGAAGAGATAGCACAGCAGAGTGGAAGGAACACTGGTACTGAGGTTGATGAGTACAGGCAAGATTCCCCACTGATCAGCCTCAAACATATTTGAGACCTCAAACCATCCTACTTCATGAGATTTTATATAAAGATAAAATGTGATTTGATTTTGTGAAATTAGAAAGAATTTACAAGCTGTTGCTGCTTCTCTTTAAAAAAAAAAAATCTTATTTAGATCCCTTCTTATTTTAAGGGTTTACTGTAGAAGAAAAGAATAAAGGGTACCAGGCAAAAACAGATATGGCTCATGAATACTTATACCTCTGTATTCTACTTCTGTGCATATATATTATATACTACTCACCTCCATTTGGGTGACCAAGAAACTGCAAGATGTGAATATGTACAAAGCTGAGTTTATCATCTTCCTTCCACCACACAATAACAACTAAAATTGATCAGCATCTTTTATTTCCTAAGTCCCCTAACAGGGCCTTCAAACATCCAGAATTCTGGCAATGTATCCTCCTCAACCAGTCACTCACTTACCATGGACCAGTACTGTTGCTCTGTTCTATAGTCTGCCCAGACTCATCATCCCATTACATGTCTGCTTCTACTTGTATAACCCAAACCCCACCTAGGCCAATTTTCCAAGGAGACTTAATAGTGTAACTTCCCTACTCACAGACCTTCAAGGTACCCTCACATCACACAGCTATGGCACTAAAACTTTGCTTCACAAAGCCTACTGAAAGTCTGATGTGCATAGGGAAATGCACAATGCTTAAAATTCACAAATGACATTAGTTAGTACAAGGAACTCTTGGTAGATAGATAGATATCCTTATAGAACAGAGCAGCAGTACTGGTCATGGGAGGTGATATATATATATATATATATATATATATATATATATTTACATGGATATATGTATATGTGTATGTGTGTGTATGTGTGTGTATCCTTCAATATATACAGGATAAGGAACCCTGATTCACAAGATAAATTCCCATTTCCTAAGCTCACACTAGCACTTGTTGGTCTGTTTCCAGTTTACCCTCCACCTTCATTTTCAGATGCCTCTTATACCTTATTCCCAAGATTAAGGCACTGTGAAGGACCTACAGATCTACATCTATACCTATATTCTAGAAATCTCTGTTTAATACTACTTCCCTCCATTTGGATATCTTATAGGCCTGTTTAGACACTACCCCTGCCCCCCAACATCTCATACTTTTCATGGCTATAACCTCTTGAAAAGTAAACAAAAAACTGTGCCATTCATTTTTGTTTTCTCGAGACCTAGCTCTCAAACATGTACATGGGTTAAATAAAATAAGCAAATTTAAGGTAGCAGTCTATCTTCAATTATGTAGTAGATAGTGTCCCTCAAAGACGTCAACATTCTGATCCCCAGTACCCGTGGATATGTTACCTTAATAACAAAAGAGATTTTGCAGATGTGAATGAGCATCCAGAGATGGGGAGATAATCCTGTATAATCCAGATGGGCCCAATGAAATCACAAGATTCCTTCTATAGAAGCAGGGAGGTAGGACAATGAAGGAAAAGGGATGAAATGATGGAAGCAGAGATTGGAATGATGTGATTACTGGGTGGATGAAAGCCTCAAGCCAAGAAAAAAAGGCAGCCTATAAAAATTGGAAAAGGCAAGAAAATATATTCTTTCGCACCACAACCATCAGAAGGAACCCAGTAATGCAGAAACTTGATTTTAGGCGAGTGAGACTGATTTTGGACTTCTGCTCCCAAGTTAGGAAGCTGTTAACAGCAGCAGAAAGAAACTAATACAAATCACTACACAGAAGCCTACTGTTGTATATTCTCATTATGTATACTAGTTAGAATTCTAGAACTGTGTGTCCATCAACAGGGTACTGATTAACTGTTGTGCAGACATACAACGAAGTACCTCTCATACATTAGGAAAGAGAAAGTTACTATTCATATTTTGTCTGTTTATGGGCACACACACTTTTTCAAGGGTATTTTGACAAAATTATTTTGGAATATGCTTCCTATACATAAGTCAGATCAATTGATACACACTGCTCTCTAAGTGACTTCTTCACTTAATATATCACAGGTACTATCCCAATTAACATAGAAGTATCTCATTACCTCTGAGAACAAGATTAAGCATCAACTTTTATTTTCTACATACTAACTGTATTTGATAATATGTATTATCAAGAAGAAATCATGGATATCCTTCCATTTAAGGGAAAGACTCATTCTCCTAAGTTGCATGTCAAAATTTCATTTGGATCATTATATAAAGAAAAAAATAAAACCAATATTAGTAAAATTTAATGAAGCACTCATATTACCCCACTATGCTTCCTACTAATGAAAGAAAAATCAACCAATGAAAGAAATCTGAACTGGGTTGGCATCAAGAGACTTATACCTAGGTTGAAACATTAGTCTCTTTTATCACCTGATAGTTCCTAAATCCTCTATTATTTCCATAATTTCCAGTGTGCTGACTGTCTAATTACTAATCTCACTGAAAGATATTGACAAACTAACACACAGGAACAGCAGTAAGATATATAACACTGATTTCTCTAGGGACCAATATGCACAGTTCATAATGGGAAAGGATATGAATAATTCAGATATTTCCTGTGTAAAAAAAAATTACTTTTAGATAACTAAGCCTAAATCAGATTGAATTAATTAAAGATGATGAATAAGAAGAAAGTTAGGTTCCGTGTCTTTGCTTCACAAGTTAGAGCTGCAAATTTCATTTAGGGCTCACTACAGGGCAGTCTCCAAGTGAGAAAATGGTACTAATTAACAAATCTGTCTCTGGATTTGAAATCAGATTGTCTTCTTTCTCAGTAGCAAAAGGCCATGTGAGAACCATCACTGATTATCAGCATATATTCCACAGAGTACATCATCCAAATAAAAGAGAACCCCCCACAACTACTCCCCAATCCCAAAGAAATGTCAGCCTTACATTTTCTTTTTAAAAAAGATGTATTTATTCATACAGAACTGGGGCATAGCCAGAGGTACAGGGATGGTGAGAGGCTTTACCAGAGACACAGTGGGGAGCAGAACAGGCAGACTGATGAAGTATACTGCTGAGGGGAGCAGCAGGTCAGTCAGGAGAGGTCTGCCATACCATGTGAATCCTCCAGGGCTGGGGATCAAACTCTCGCACTAAAGCAGCTGCCACTAGCTTGCAGTGCTGTGTCCCAACCTGTTGCGTCACCAGGGAGGGCTCAGCCTTACATTTTCTAACAGAAGGAATGTGAACCCTAGAAGAATCTTGAAAAATCGACCCTCCTGACTGTCCCCATCAGGACAGTTCTCCTAAATCCAGCTCTTAATTCAACTGGCAGGAGGAAGGTTGACCTGTGATGCCAGGTCAATGCAGTGAAGCCAGTGGTGGGACAGTAAATGTTTAGCTCTCTAAAAACAAAAATAAATAAAGCCTTGCCTTTTCATTTCCATAGTATAAACATACCCACCAATACAGCTACTAGTCTGATATCACCAGTTTACAAAAATCCTGAAAATTTCACAATCTGCCTCAGAAGTCAGTTGACTCCATTGATTCTGTAGTTTCAGTACCAGTATACACATTTTTTAGATCTGCACTAGACCATTTACAATCCTTTAATAACACATCTTCCCCATTCCCAGCCCACTAGCAAACACCTGCAGGTAAAGGGAGATATAGAGACCTGGGGAGCACTGAGGTTTCACAGTCAAGGGCTAATGAGATTCCACCACGGCAAAGTGGAATCTTACTGTCTTGGGATTTAGGCAGAGGTTAGTGGAGTCTCAAGGGCAAAAGAGTAGTAAAAGGTATGTCCTGCCTCATTCTCATGTTCGTTCGTGTCAGCACCTGATTTCTTACTTTTCAGACTTCATGAGTTACAAATGACTAAAAAAGAAGAAATGAAAAGGTCTTTCTTTGCCTTTTGGTAAGTATTGTAGACACTACTGTTTACTTTTAAATCCCTCTCCCTAGAATGTGTTCCTAAAAGAAAGGACAGTGGCATTTCTATCTTACTCAGCTTTTCCTCATGTCCCAAATGATAGAGACACTAAAGGCACTGAGGCTTGAGCAGCAGCTCTAGAACCTTTCAACCTATTTATATCTAGCTTCTGCTACTTACAAGCCATGTCACTATGGAAGTTCTTTCCCATCCCAGAATCTGTAAAACCACAAGCACAACAGGTCCATGGGGACTGCATGAACCAAAAGCAATCCCAAGCCCTGGTATATTCAGATTACACAATACAATGGCAAACACTGGGGGAAGTTATTTTTCCAAACCGAAAACAAGTGCTCAATAACTGTCTGCTAAATAAACTTATCCTTTCAAATTATTTTTATTAACAAACAAAAGAGACAGGGCATATGTGTATAGTCACAGACACATATGCATTATCCTTATGGCTGAGGGTACATGGGCACATCATGATAGTTCTCCTGGGTGATAAAATGATACTTACCATTGCCCTAGTCCCTGCTTCCACACACCCAAAACCTCATGCCCTCCCTGAGACCCCTTATTAGTTTTTAAAACAAATTTTTATTGAACTGTTTCTCCTCTCACTGCAAGAAGATAAGGCAGCTACATTTTAATGAGGAGTGTATGTTTGAGAACTCCTTCTTCAACCGCTAAAACATAAGTCTTTCACCAAATAAAATACCTTTCCAAAATCTATGTACATGGGCCCTCCCTGGTGGCGCAACGGGTTAAAGCACAGCACTGAGTAACAAAAGCCACTTCCGCATGAGTTCGATTCCCGCCTGCCCCGGAGGTGACCACATGGCGAGGCAGACCTCTCCTGACCCGCCCACTGCTCCCCTCAGCAGTGTACTTCGTAGATCTGCCTGTTCTGCTCCCCACGCTGTCTCTGGTGAAGCTTCTCACCGCCCCTGAGCCTCTGGCCTGTACCCCAGTTCTGTATGCACTAATAAATAAATCTTTAAAAAAAAAAAAAAGATCTATGTACATGAAAACAATGCATATGTACTCAGAGATGATAATCAACATTTAACAGCTAATGGGGCTCTGGCCTGCATCAGCCATAGGGATAGCACCTGTCCCCCAATGGAGTCAGTCCTAAGGTCCTACGCAAGGCATCAGCCTTTTTGGCTTCTGGCCAGTGGCTCCTCTAGGGGATCTCAGGTCGGCCATAAGGGTTTGGGGGTGTGGAGGCAGGTCAGGGAGTAGGGCAGTGGCTATCACCAAGTATCATTTCATCACCCAGAAGAACCATCATGATGTGTCCACAGACCCTCAGCCATAAAATTAGTGCATATGTGTCTGTGTCTAAACACATATGCCCGTCTCTTTTGTTTGCTGCAGCAAATTTGGGATAAACATAACTTGTTTGAGATCACACAACAAAACATCTAGAAAGGTTTTCTCCACTTCGAGTAAGATTGACACTTCAAGTAGGTGATAGGTGTGTGCTGTCTGGTCCCTGTGAGGAAAAGAACAGCAGACTGTTTCAAACATTTACTAAGTCTTGGCCCTCCCTGGTGGCGCAGCGGGTTAAAGCACAGCACTAAGAAGCTAAAGCCACTTCTGCAGGAGTTCAATTCCCTCCTGCCCCTGACGGTGACCACATGGTGTGGCAGACCTCTCCTGACCTGCCCGCTGCTTCCCTCAGCAGTGTACTTCGTCGATCTGCCTGTTCTGCTCCCCACTCTGTCTCTGGTGAAGCCTCTTGCTGCCCCTGAGCCTCTGGCCTGTACCCCAGTTCTGTATGCACTAATAAATAAATCTTTTTTTAAAAAAAATTACTAAATCTTTTTAAGGCTTGATTCCTCCACTTATCTTGGAATTTCACCACAGTGAAATTATCCCCATTCTACAAATAACTAAGGAGGCTCCACAGACTCAGCAACTTGTGCCTAGGAGTGGCACGCTGCTTTGAAACAAGTTTCTCATCTTTTAGACACTCATTCCTGCATCCCCCATCCCCTACGAGTGATGTTATCAAACAGGTTCAGACAGCATCCAGAGTTCTCACTCAAGCACCTACACGTTCTCTCTAATCACATGGGGCTTCTCCTCTCCCCTGCAAGTTCCACCCTATGCCTGCCACAAGAAGCCTATTTTAACTTGTTTCCTATATGCTAATTACAAAAAAAAAATAAAACACATGAAGGAACCAACCCAAAATATCTCAGGTTATGTATGTGGTTGGTGCCACATGAATTGATAGCCAGGAAAGAAGCTGCTGAGGCAAGACCCTAATGGTTAAGAACTTGCTCTACCTCATAAAGGGGTGCAAAAAAACATGTTTTAGAGAGAAAATTTCAAATGAGTCCTTAAAAGAATTTTTAATCATTTCTAAATGATTAATTACTGTTTTCTTTTTATGGAATTTTCATTATAAATGGATGTTTGTCCTCAAGGGATAAATAAAAGATTAAGTAGAAAGACTAAATCAAAGAAAGAGCTCAACACACACACACACACAAGAAATGTACAAAAGACTGGCTTTAAAATCATTGTCATGTGCAGCCAAATATCCACCTCCCACAAATCTTTCATTTTTTCATTAACTAGATCACCAAAATTTATCATTCTTCTCTAGTATACTCCCAAGGCTTGTTGCAGACCAAATTACAATACAACCTTTCTATCAGACCCTCTGACAGCAAAACTGTATCAAGCAGTTACCAGCCATGTCAGGCAAGTGGGAATGGCATCTACCTTGGTCCTGCTCAGAGAAGAGAAGAAGCAGACCAGCGTAGCAGCAGTTCTGTGGAGGAAGGATGACTGTCACCCGAGCCAGAGGGCCTGAGTTCAAACCCAGTTTCCTCCTATGTGGGTTGTGTGCCATTACCACCCCAGCCTTCCATTAGGAAATGGAAGGATATTACATAAGGATATTACATAAAGGATATGTAAGGATATTACATAAAAAGATGGAGAGGGCTTAGAAGATCACCTGGCACACAGTAAGTGCTCAATAAACGTTTACCACTACAGCCATTGAGGAACATTTGAATAAAATGCAGTTAAGCAGGGCATACTTGATAATCTGGAATGGAAATGGAATAGTAGCTGTTATGTTCTCACCTAGCTTTATAACCACTTAACAGCCTACAAATCATGGGTCTTAAATAGGTATGGTACTGTTACCCAATATCCTAAGTGATCCTCTTCTGCCCATCCATGTCACTGCACACTCCCATTTCCTCACTCAAGAGTTTGCCACAGCCAGCTAACAGGGCACTCTACTCCACCTTCCCCTATAACTGTGGTGCTTTCTGCCATGCACATCAGGTCATGCCACACTCTTGAATAACCTCCCTGCTGATTATGTGATAGAGACTAAGCTCCATGCATCACCTGTCCCCAAACTCCTCCATCGTAACCTCTTTCTGCTCCTTCCACACAAACCCCAACCCAGTGTTCTAACCAAACTGAAATAACCACTTGCAATTTCCCAAAGCCCCAGTGTTGAGAAATACTGCCCACCTGGCCCAAAAAATACACACAGAGAGAAAAAGAAGAGTTTTCTGGCAGTCCCCTTATTCATTTTCCACATTTGGGTACAGGCATGATAACTTCCCTTGCCCAGACAGCACCCAAGCATACAGAATATTCACATCTTACAAGCCATCTTCACCTGCCTTCCTCTCACAACAGCCCTAGTTATCCACATGCAAAAACTTTTATCAGTATCTGTAGAATGGATGGTTGACAGGTATACATTCAGCATAATTTCTCTTAAGGAACAATGTATTCTGATGTCTCTGTACTGTCAATTTAGTTTGTATATGACCAGTGAAACACCACACTGTAGGTAAGCCACTACTAAGGGAAGTTAAATGAATGGCTGGGTAAGACAAACATACACATGAAAAACAACATTATTTCATGAAATACTTATTTAAGAGATGTCTCAGAAAACAAATACAGATTCTGACATAATTAATCCAAAAAAGTCCACTTAGCATTGCAACCTTCTCAACCAAGAGTCCTCATCTGACCTATAGTCCATGGCAAATTATTGGAGTGATATTTGTTGGTTTTCTCATCCATAGTACAGAGCTACCACTACTCTAATTGCATGAGATTTAATTCATTGTATATAATACTTAACTTCAAGCATAAGGCTTAATTCTCTCATATAAGCTAGGCTGAGAAAGGCTGGAGGAGAGGAACTTTCTTGAAAAACTTTATTCATTTTCCTCTATCACTCCACAAAGCTGAAAATTTCTCTTCCTATTTGGAGTCTAAGAACATGCACCTTATGTTCAACTTATTCCAGGGATCCAACCATGTCTTGGTGAACTGAACATTTTGTGCCCCAGCAACATCCTTAGTAAGTTGAAGTGAATGGTGTCCATTTGTTTGTATATGGAAAGCCAATCAGTGGGAAATGGGGCCAAGTCCTTAAAATGATAGGCCATTAGAGGCTATAGAAAGACCCTAGAAGATGTGTACATATATACAATGGAATACTATTTAGCTCTTTAAAAAGATGAACTCTTGCCATTTGTCACAAAATGGACAGAAGTAGTGGGGATTATGCTAAGTGAAATAAGTCAGAAGGGGAAATATAATACTAGATGATTTCACTCATATGTGCAATACAGAAACATGAAAGGAACTGACAAAACTAAAGCCAAACAAAGCATGGAAATATGACTGCAGAACTAAGGCTAGTAGGGTGCGGTTGGGGGTGCGAACAGAGGGGGCACAGTGGCCAATCATATACGGATGCTCTAGTGGTGGGTGTGGCATGGGATGTACATCTGACAAGGTGCGAACCTATTCCCCTGAATCAAACATAGTGTTGTAAACCAATGTTACTTCAATTTAAAAAAAAAAAAGGAAAGGAAATTGGGCCAATTTTCAGATAAATATTTTACTAAAGAAAACTATAACTAAAAAAATACAGACTGTCGGCCCTCCCTGGTGGCGCAGCGGGTTAAAGCACAGCACTGAAAATCTAAAGCCGCTTCCGCATGAGTTCGATTCCCGCCTGCCCCGGAGGTGACCACATGGCGTGGCAGACCTCTCCTGACCCGCCCGCTGCTCCCCTCAGCAGTGTACTTCGTCGATCTGCCTGTTCTGCTCCCCGCTCTGTCTCTGGTGAAGCCTCTCGCCGCCCCCGAGCCTCTGGCCTGTATCCCAATTCTGTATGCACAAATAAATAAATTTTTAAAAAAAAAAAAAAACAGACTGTCAGAGCTAGAGAAACCTCAAGAAAATTCTTCATCCTGTGGCTCTGAAGGCTCAAAGAACTACAGTGGCTTACAGAATCTCAACAGCAGAGCCTCCCAGCTCCTGACTTCCAGTTCAATACTTTTTTTCCAATGTATTCAAGCCCTTAATATAAAACCAAACTCATCTGTTTGGTTACAAGCAATGAAAACAGCTTTCCTGATCAACAATGGGGCAAATAGAGCAATTACAATGTCTGAATCTCTTAACCCTACATTTCTGCTCATTAAAGGTCCTGCAACTGCCACTCAGTATTAAGTAACAATTATTGTGTAAATCTGCATTAAGTCCTGTGCTGTGTCTCCAGCACAGTTCCTTGATTAACTGAAGATATTTTCAGGTTCAGGGATAAAAGGAGACAGTTTATCAGATTTTGCTCTGAAGTCAAATATGGTCAGCAACAGGTAAGAGGACAATAAGGGCAATAGAAGGTCTTGCTTGAGCAAGACCTTCTGTCTATGAGTAATTGAAAAGATTTATCAAACATGTTTATTTTTTTACCATAAAGGATTCTCTAGAGAGGGCTAAAGACATGTCCAACCACCACCTATCAGACAAAATGAAATGAGCATCAACTATATTCAAAATTAGCAGTATTATGGGAGAATCAATAGGATTTGTATAGTAAATAATTTTGACTATGAGCATTAGTGAAAATTAGAAAGGACCTTGAAGTAGTGGATTTTTTTTTTCCAAGGCCGAGAACAATGAGAAATTGTCTCCTGAGGGAAGACTGTAAACATGAAAGACTCTTGGGGCTGAGCTGGAGAGACTGGACTCCATGGGTATCAAACAAAAGGGGATAAAAACAAGATGTAACTCTACAACTCCAATGTTCTGGAAACACAAACAACCTAAAAGTAAAATAAATTAGTTCCCAAAAACAAGGTCCACACAAAACATGGCAATCCAAGAATGTCTACTCTCTCTAGCCTAATGCCCAATCTTTAAATGTTCCTCTTGCTCAGGTCATAACTAAAATAAAAAAGTTTTTTCTACAGACCACTTCTTAGTGCTCAGTGTAAAAAGTAATTGGAATGAGTGCCCACTTGGGGGTGGGGGAGGTGGGACAATGTATAGTACAATATTATGTTTATAGATCCTGGATGTGTGAACTCCTGAATCTAGTAATCATTGCATCTAACAGATGTCAGGCCCGCAAAAAACAAACAACAAAACCCTACTTGCAAAATTCCCATTAATTTCCCTAGATAACCACTATAAACCCATTATTCAGAACTCTTTTCCCACTTCTAGTAATAAAAACATTTTGAAT
Source organism: Condylura cristata (assembly GCF_000260355.1). Lineage (NCBI taxonomy): Eukaryota > Metazoa > Chordata > Mammalia > Eulipotyphla > Talpidae > Condylura > Condylura cristata. The sequence continues at coordinate 73,919,965 of NW_004567103.1, read as the reverse complement.
AACATGACTCTCTAGTCTACATATTATCAAATAAAGTGTGTTCTAGAAAAGTCACTGTATGCTCCAGCTGTAGCTTAACTAGATCTGTAGCTCCTCTATCACAGTCCCCACTCTTCACCCTTCTCCATTAGCATTTCATGCAATAACTATACAATTATTATACAAGGAACATCGTAGAAGGAAATATAATCAAAACGAGGAAAGAAGGCTGTTACAAATCAATTACATAATTATTAAATCCATTTTTCTGAATTACCACCTTACTGATCCCTGAATATGATCATACTCTCTATTATCTATTCGGAGATGGCAAACAAGTGTGATAAACATTTAAACATTTTCATTATAACAGATGGAAAAACCAACCCAAACTGGTCTAAGCCAAAAAAAAAATGTATAGGTTCCAGTCACAAAAATAAAAAATCTAAATAAGAACAGTTTGTGCACCATCTATTCTGATTACAGAGAAATTGCCACAGGTCCCGGTTCATGCTCACAATTGAGCCAAGAGAAAAACAAAACAAAGCAAAAAAAAAAAAAAATCTGGGTCCTCCTGTCCTTTTCTTAGTAAAACAAAAATGTTCGCAACTACTCATATTTCTTTTGCCAAAAGTTCTACACAGCTTCTTCAGACTGCAGAAGAATCTGAACAAAGATAACTTACCCAGCCTCCCAATCAGATGGGAGAACGGAGAAGAATCTATTAGTTAGGGTTGGGAATTCCACCATAAGGCTCAGGAAAAGCCAATAGCAAAAAGCTATTGGCACATATTGGAGGACAGCGGCAATTCCAAGGTAAATCACCAGTGAATTTACAACAGGCAAGATACAAAAATCTAAATGCACCAGAACAGATGACTGGATCAAGAAGATGTGGCACATATACACAATGGAATACTAAAGAGATCAATGCAGATCAAGAGATAAACTCATGCCATTTGTGGCAGCATAGACTGTACTGGGAGGGATTATGTTAAGTGAAGCAAGCCAGTAGAAAGAAATGTAAATACTGGATGGTTTCATTTTCATGTGGAATCCAGAGAAACCAACAAAGGATCAGACAAACTAATACTGAAATAATGGCCCTTGACAACAGACCATACATAGATCTGTTACGGTCTTATAACTTTTATTCGCCTGCACAGTTTTTCAGATCCATCCAGGTCAGTGGTCTTAGCTGGGCAGTAACCAGTCCTAGAAGGCATGACAGAACTTGGTGGTTACATAGGCTGTTACAACTTTGATGTGGACCAGATCTAGTCCAAAGTTTGCAGAAGGTAGGAGGAATGCCAGGAATCTCAATCTCCTAAAATTTTGTTCAAGAATCCTTTACATTGTAGGACCCTCCTTGGTGGCACAGGGGGTTGGAGCGCTGCACTGCAAAGCTGGCCCTGGCTGCTTCAGTGTAAGTTCCATCCCCTACCCTGGAGGTGATCCACATGGCCCAGCAGACCTCTCCTTACTCTGCCCTTGTTCCCCTCAGCAGTGTACTTCATTGATCTGCCTGTTCTGCTCCCCACTCTGTCTCTGGTGAATTCTCACAGCCTTGCACCTCTGGCCTGTACCCCAGTTCTGTATCATAAATAAATAAAATCTTTTTTAAAAAATCCTTTTCATTGTATTCTTTTATCTCATTAAGACTTTCAGATAGGGCCCTCCTTGTTGGTACAGTGAGTTAAAGCACAGCACTGCAAGCTATGGGCAGCTACTTCAATCCATGGCCGTGGAGGTGACCCACATGGTGAGGCAGACTTCTGTCTCACCACTGCTCCCCTCTGCAGTGTACTTCATCTGTTCTGCTCCCTGCTGTGTCTCTGGTGAATCCTCTCACCCTTCACACCTCTGGTCTGTATCCCTGTTCTGTATACATAAATAAATAAATCTTAACAAAAAAAAAACTTTCAGATAACCCAAAAGATACTTTTTGGTGAAAAATTATCTGAACCTAGACTTGAACATTATTTTACCAGTATAGGAGACTACGTTTTGTTTGGCAGTGATTTTTTTTTTCTTGAAGAATTTAACTATCAAGTAAATCAAGGGAATAATGCACTTACTTTCATTTAGACCTTTACAAAGAGTTATAAACTAATTCACAATATTAGTCACTTAAGTTATTTATGACAACTCAAAGCACTGTATCAATTTATTCTTATAGTTGTCACATGCATAATGATTCTACTTACATAATACACTTGTATTTATTCCTTATTTCAAAGCATCACACAAAGAAAAAATGTCAGCAATACAGTATAACTCTTCTTAGCCCCCTTAGATCCTACTTATTAAATGGAGGTATATACAGCTATTTAACTATATCTGTTAATATCCCAACGAGCATTCATATATTCAAATATGCACTATTTGCTTCAAAATTACCTCCCTTATTTGTTATATCACTTCTAGGACATAATAATACCTTGTATATAGATTGAAATTTGTTTTAAGATAGAAAGTAGTACAAACATTGGCTATAAAGAATATATTGGGTTTGATAAAGCTGAAAACTGCTGTCATATATATATATATATATATATAAATACACAGCATTAATATACTGCATTTTGTTTATCAAATCTACAGTTAATGGACATCTGTTTTCTTCCAGATTTTTCCTGTTAATAACAAAAAAGCTGTAACAGTCCATATAGCTCCTAAACACTTAAGTTGCCTACTGTATAAATATCTTCTTCTAGAGGTTCTACTTTTATTTTTTTCTTATTCACAAAGCCATTAGTCTTAATGTAGATGAAAGGATTGATGTTTATTTAATTGATGTTAAGTTTATTAATGGTTTTGTTGTTTTGGTTCAATTTATTTATGTTTGTGTTTTCTGTGTCTTAAATTTAAAAATATTTATTGCTAGGTGATACATTCTCTTATTTTCATGTAAACATTTTGAATTCTTTTCAAGTTGAGCTTCTTAATTCACTTATTTATATTTGTGTGTGGTGGTAAGTATAAATTTATTTTTGTTTTTTCTTGGCAGACAGCCAGTTGTTCCCCTATCACTTGCCTTCCTGATGTATGTGATGCTACCTCTTACATATCAAATTTACACATGTGTGTGGTACTACTTCTGAAACCCCTATTGAACTTCCTTGTGTATTTGTCCCTAAAAATATCACAATCTCAACCTTCTAGTTTTAAAAGATTTAAGAGCACTTTGTTCTTCAAAATTATTGTGATTATCCTTTGCCCTGTTTCTCCATATAAATGTTATTGAAATAAAGTATTTTAATTCTTAATGTAATTATATATTTAGGTTAATCTAAGAACTGATAGTGATAGCTTTGTTATATTATCTTCCCCATCATCAACCTAAGATTTTTCGATTCAGATTTTATTTAATGTATTTTAATAGCAGTTTATAAATTCTCTATTAATATATAATACACATACCACATTTTCTATCACTATAATAAATGACATCATTAGAATTTAAGACTTTACTTCTATGTTGCCAATGTATAATAACACAATTTTCACATACTATATCTCCAGCCATCCATATCAAGCTTGTTAAAATTTATCTCATTTAATAATGTACAAAGACTATCTAGACTTTGTTATATAAACTACAATGTCCACAGTGATCATTACTTTTTCCCTATCCATCCCATATTCATGTTCAAACAATTCCCCTGTAAGTTTGCTAAATGTCTTATCTTGCCTTGAATTCTATCAAATGCTTTTTTGTACATCTATTGAAAGATGTGCTTTTCCCTCTTAATTTGCAAGCATAGTGACTCACATGATAAATATTCCAATCACACCATCCTTGTATTCTTAAAATATACAGCAAGGTAATATGGTGATCTATTGTTTTGTTTGTTATGTTAACATAGGAAAATTCTCTGCTAAAATCTTAAAGATTTTTGCATCTCTATTCATGAATGACAGTTCATAAATTATTGCCTTTGGTTTGGCATCTAGTCTAGTTTTAGTACTAGTAGACTACTACTCAAACCTAGTAGGCTAGTTTGAGTACTCATCTGAAAATTACATGGGAAGTTTCCTTTTTTTGTTGTGCAACAGAATACATGAAATTGGTATTATCTAATATTTGAATATTCATAAAAGCACCTATTTAAACAAACATATGGCCTAGATCAGACTTTCTCAACTTCCACACTATTGACATTTTGGGCCTGATAATTCTTTGCCATGGGGTCCTGTCCTGTGCACTGCAGGATGTTTAGCAGTATCCCAGGGTTCTACCTACTAGCTGCCAGTAGCAGTACCCTTCCAGTGTGACATCAAAAATGTCTCCTGACATGGTCAGATGATCTTTGGAATGAGAAGAATATAAGATCATCTCCGGTTGAGAATCACTGACTCAATTACCTTCTTTAGTAAAAAATAGTTAGACATTGTACCCTTGAGACAATCACAGCAGATTATTATTCTATGCAACTATGCATTTTACCTAAATTTGCAAATGTATAAGCATAGATATAATTGTCCCATTCCTAAAATTTTCTTTATTATAGTATGCTTTCACACTTAATTTTAAATTACTTTTCATTCCTTTATTTTGTGGTCACTTTTATCAGAGTAACGCCTATTTTTTTTAACTTTGCTGACTCTATTGTACATTGCCATTAAGATGTTCACTTACATATCTTGTTTTATTTTTATATCAATCTTGGATTTATTATTTCTATTTCTTAGACTCTTGTTTTTGGAAATTTTGAGCATCAATTTTATATTCTCATTTTTAAGGTTTTTTTTATTTAAGTTTCTTGAGTTATACAGAAATATGTTTAATTTCCCAATGATTGCTGTGATTTATAGGATTATTTTAGCTATATTTGATTTTAAATGTTCCTTAAACTGAAAGTTGTAGTATCTAACCTAAACTGCCCCCAAAATTTGCCTGATGAATTTAATCCATTTATCTTTTTTTAACTATTTAAATCAGTGAAAACCAACATTTTACATTTTTTGTGTGCTTTTTCTTTGCCATTTTACTTCTCTTGCACAAAATAAGATCAGTTTCCTAACTCTCTTTGGTATGAAAATTATGTATCCCACCAATGCTAAGACATCTCTAGAAACACTAAGTAGTCTCTATTTTCTCTCTTCTCTGTTTTTGAAATCCTTATGTTTATACTAGAATTTTTTCTTCTTTCCATCTCTCAGAAAATTTGAAAAGTATCACTTTGTGCCACATTCTGTATAAGTTACTTCAACTACATTTGGTTCACTATTCCTCAGCTATTCCTGATTTACTACTATATTTTTATTACAAATCATACTATTTCACACTTTTAGAAAAATACAGCATGATGATTTTTTACATTTACTTTTGCTTCCTCAAAAACTCACTAAACCAAGAGTTGAAGAATTTTTAAAAGGAAAGTCCAAAAGAAAAAGAAAACAGACACAGCAAGAAAAATGGTTCTGGTATTCTAGAAAACATATGGATGGACAAGCAATAATTTATCTGGCATATACAGAAAACAAATTCCTGAGGCAGCCACGTGAAAGCAATTTATACCTCAAGACACCCCCCCCCAAAAAAAAAATTGGTAGCACAATGTAACAAAGAGAAGACTGAAATCACAGAGGTTGGCTCAAAGCTTAGTTAAGAAACAGTTCTCCAATTGCCTTCCCAATTCTTCACAGAAGGACAATACCCTCCCCTGTTCTATTCTTATAAGAAGACTTAAGGTTTATTCTCTGAAGAAGGTGCAGAGACTCTCTTGATTGAAAACACCAGACTCAGCTAATGTTGGGAAAACCACACTGGAAAAGATGAAGCAAGCCAAGTATTCCAAATAGAATAGCAAGATCCCAACTCAGTTCCCAAAAACTCTGCTCCCCAAATGCCAGATCTTTGCACTTCTGACAGCGTAGAGTCAGCTCCATCTCTGGGTGACATAGGAAGCTCAGGAAGTATCTGGAAATATTAAGCTGGACTCTATCCCCAAAAAAACAACACAATCTGTAGTGCAGGTAATTCACATGTATAGAACTCCAGTTAACATTTTAATGTCCACTCTTAATATAAACAGACTATCACAAATGATCAGTCACAGGACACCTTCCATAACATGAATGATGAACTCAGGAAAACAGGAAAAATAAACCCTGGAGGAAGACAGTGAAAGAAACAGAAAAGACTTCTGTTAACTATCACTACATTTTCTAAGGAAGAAATGATCAGTTTAAGAGACGGAAAAGGAAACACTCAGACCATTTAGGAAAACTGGATAACAGAAGTAAAAACCTCAGTAGAAATGTAGGAATAAGAAGGAAATTCAGATATAAGAAAATAAAAATTAAAATTTCCAAGGAGAGATAAAGCTAGTCAAAGATAGTAAATTGGGACATTCATGGATGAAAAGGATTCTACCACAAAGTCTCATGCAAAGGATTTTAAAATAATTTCAGATTTTAATAGCAATAATAGAAGAATAAAATGGAGCCTTCAAAATGCTTAAGGAATATTTTCTACTGAGACTTTTCTATTTAGCCATCAGTCAAGTGTCAGGATATATTAATGACACCTCAGGTTTGAATGTTTCACCTCCTGACATTCTCCCCCAGAAGGGTGTAAATCAGATAAAAGAAAAACATGGTATCCAAGAAACAGGGTACTGGACAGGAGAGAAGCAAAAGGAATGCTCAAAAGGAAACCCTAGGATGCAGCTGTGCACCCACAGAAAGGGCAACCAGAACAGATCAGAGGTCAGATGGCACCCAGAGATATTTCAGCCAGAACAAACGGATAGAATTAGCCAAAAATTACATGCTGAACTACAGATAAATAAGAAATATGTGCATAGGAAGTAAATAAACAACAGATATTAGGGTCACTTTAGTGCATTATGACCAGTGCCCTTATGGGAAAAGAAGGGTGTGATTTGGACACACAGAGGGAAAACCACTACAGATACAAGAAGACAGTGGTCCACAAACCAGGGAATAAGAACACAGAAGATGCTGACATCTTGATCTTGGATTCCTAGCCTCCAGGACTATGAGAAAATCAATTTTTTATGTTTATACCACCCAACTTGTGGCACTTTATTATGGCAGCCCTAGCAAACTTCTGCAGCCATGTTCCATCCTGGTGTGGATCCCAGACCAAGATCAACACCTTCCCACACTCTCACCACAGGTCTACTTTAGTTTCTGCACTGACCACTCTGATTTTAAAAGCAGGGTTCTTCAGGGCTACAGACTCTCCTCTCTCTGGCAGCTCAGTGACACTATCTATTCAACCCCACTGCCTGGTCTTGAAAGTTCACCTTCCTCTTAAGCCTAAATTCTTCAAGGTGAGAGTTTGAGATGGACTGGGATGAAGACAGATTGTTCTCCTTCTTGTTATCATCTGTGGGGCTTGGACAGCAGACTGTCCTTCACCAACAGTCTCTCACAAAGGACTGCATGGACAGACTAACCAGCTAGAAGGAAGATGACCATTAAGCATGGAAGATGTGGAAAAGGAGGACAGGAACATGAGGGAAGGATTATGTCCCCCTCCCTCTGGTTTTATCAGTTCCATCAGAATCTCAAAGCACCTACACAGCAGCCTTCCGGACAGGGCACCAGGAAGTAACTTCTTGTCAAGGTCAAACTAGACCAGCAATTCACCTGTAAGAGGCAATTCCCAGAGGAATGAATCATAAGCAGGACCAAATCTGGTACACAAGCAGATCAGAAAACCCCTTTCTTGTCCAGCTAACTGGAAAGAGACTAACAGCAATAGGAAATGGCTTCAGGGATTTCCCACCGGGCACAGCCATTTTCCCTCAAAAGCCCAGAGCCCAAGAAGGAAGGTGGAAGACCCCACGGGGCCTAATAAATCTAGCTGGGGCTTGCTGCCCCGCTCCCCTGAGTCATTGCCAGAGCTGTGAGACAAGGACACCCCCATGCTAATGCACCCTAGCCACACTTTTAATTAAAAGCCCTGTGAGGAATGCAGGAAGAAGGGAGGCAGAATATGCAAGCAGCTGCCGAGACCCCTCCTCCACTCCCTGCTAGAAACAGCAGCTCATTGTGAGCATGGAGATTCAGAAGGATGCACTCCCTGCCAAGTAGAATCCTGGATCCCCAGTCCAGGAAGAGATGGAAGGAGAGGGGAGAGTGGGGAATAGGAGGAAAGAGAACAGTTTTCTGCATCCTATTTATTTGCAAAAATGAGAATGGCCTCGTGGTATTCTCTTCTGGTCTCCAGTCACATGGAAGAGCTGCTATTCCTTTGTCTGAGATCTTTACCTACTAACATCCATCCTCAACCCACTATAGATAATGGCCTCAGCAAGAGACATATCTACAATTACCCCAGTCCAGCCAACATCTGAATGCTAGGTTGAGAATAGACTGCAGAAAACAGGGAGGGCCCCTGTAGTGGAGGCTGCCTTTGTGGAAAAAGAATAATGCAATGACTGGTGTTATGTGTGAGGTTTCCAATTTACAGATATCCTTGATACTAGAGAAACAAAGGAGGCATTTAAATCAGTCGGGAGGACCAGAAAAGGCTTCATGGAAGAGGTGGTCTTTCATCTTCACTTGGAGAGATAAGTAAGAGTTAGCTAGAAAACCAAGGTGTGGGATCAGGAACAAAAGACATCAGAGCCCAAGGGAAGAGGTGGTGGCTGGATCCAAGGCAAAAAGCAGGATGCAGCATTTGGAGACTACAAGGAACAATTGTGAAATAAAGTGGCAATAAGCTGAGAGGTGGGAAGAGATGAGTCCAGCTAAGAAGGAAGGCGCAGGATCATGAGGGGCCTCACAGTAAGCATAGGGGCCTGACTAAAATGCTAGTATAATTCCCCATGTTACAGTGAGCTATCACCTTAGAGGTGCGGGGTGACAGACAAAGAATACTTGATGATATGACCCAGGAGGAGACAGAAAAACACAGATGCACCGAGTGTCCACAGGGTCAGGTTCCCAGACCACTTTCAGCCTGTTCCTTCCCACTGGTTTCCATCCTCAGGGCAGCCTCCATAGTTATCATTTCCCCAGCACACTCACAGGAAGCAAGTTATCCCACAGAACACCCCCAGGATGTGGCTGACAGACTTCCTGCCCACTTGCCCCTCACTTTGTCACCAGGTTAAGCAATGGCAGCCAATCAGAGGTTGGGAGGTTGTTCCAGAAGATTTCCCAATTTCTTTGTACTAGTCTATGAAAAAAGTAGCTTGGAGGAAGGCCTATGCTACCTCTGAAAGACCAGAAAAGATAAAACACTGTAAGACATCATATATAAAGCAGTTGCAGCAGTGTACACAGGCACCATACACAGGATTGTATATGCCCCAAGAAGATCTTAAAAAAAGACAAGGCAGGGCCCTCCCTGGTGGCGCAGCGGGTTAAAACACTGCACTATGAAGCTTAAGCCACTTCTGCATGAGTTCGATCCCCACCTGCCCGGGAGGAGTCCACATGGCGTGGCAGACCTCTCCTGACCCGCCCAGCTGCTCCCCTCAGCAGTGTACTTTGTCGATCTGCCTGTTCTGCTCCCCATTCTGTCTCTGGTGAATCCTCTCACCCTCCGCATCTCTGGCCTATACCCCAGTTCTATATGAATAAAAAAAAAAAAAAAAAAGACAAGGCATTGGCTACAACACCTCCAAACATAAAAAGAAAATGACTCCTTTCAGAAGTTTTTCTTATTCTTGAATCCACTGATTCACTAAATTTTTGAGTGAACTTTTTCTGAGAAAAGCTTGCTTTGGCATACTTTTTTTTTTTTTTAATGGGAGTTGTGTGTCTTGGGAAAGACTTTCCCTTGAGAATATTTCAAGTATATTTTCATTTCTCACAGAACATGTATTGAAAGCCTAGAAAGAACATGCACTCATTCAAAACTCTGAACGTATTTTCCTAAATCATTCAAACAAAGCTATCAGTGGTGTTAAACCCTTAATTTTAAAACAAAATCCTGTTCTCTTTCTAGCCTCATTATTAAAACAGATTTTTTAAAGGTTTGTTCATAACAGGATTGCCATTTTCCATGCTGCCTACCAATTATAAACAGAAGCAATTTTAAAACCAAACGAGGGCTCCCTCTGAAATATTCAAGATGTATTACCATCTGGTTTTATATCAGCCTTTGAACAGATCCAAAATCACTATTACCAAGCATTATCAAAAATAGTTCATCTTCCTTCAAAGCACATGTTTCTTTCAAAATACTTTCAAGTCACAAACTTTTACTTAAAAGTTTATCTAATTTTTCAAACTCTACCAGGCGCAAGAAATGTCACCCATAGGCATACACATAACTGATTTATAGACATAGGTAACTCAGTAATACTGAGGTCTTTTAGAAACAGCTTCTTTAAGAAAACACACATACCTGATTGATTATTTGGGACATTACCGAAATGAAGGAGTAACTAGTATTATTTCCAACATACATACTATGCCCACATGAATTTTTCTAGTTGATTGAGAAGAGATATCAGAAATATCCCACAAACTAAATAAATCCATCACCTTTATTTCCAAGACAAGAGACAACAGTGCTTCAAAAGATACTCAGTTAAAGATCAGCACCCATAATCAAATAGAATATTTCAGGTGAGGAAGGGAAGGTAGGAATTCCAACCCACCACAACAGATACAGAGGCAAGACATTATCTTTAGGCCTTAGAATGATCCAACTTTTCAAAATTATTTCAATTTTGAAATTGAGACTGGTATGTAAATAAATCTTCAGATGAAATTTTTCTTCTAAAAAATATTTTCCTGCCACCTAACAAAAATATTTCTTTATCTCTTACTCATTCACTTAATCCTGAGTATTTACTCCAGAAAAGGATAGATGTTCTTCCTGTCTCCATAGAATTTTAAATCCAGCAACAGCAAGAAGAAGTGATGATAAACACAGTCTTTTCTTTACTGTGATTATCATGCCCTCCACATATATGCACACATATTCCACAAAGCAGCTTATAATAGTAATTACAAAGCAAATCTCGCTTAAAAAAAGATTAAAAAAAAAAAAACAAAACACTATCTGGGGCCCTCCCTGGTGGTGCAGTGGGTTAAAGCACAGCACTGCAAGCCACTTCAGTACCAGTTCATCCCTCTCCCCAGAGGTTATCCACACCCAGCAAACCTCTCCTGTCTTACCCTGCTGCTCCCCTCAACAGTGTACTTCATTGATCTGCTTGTGCTACTCCCCACTCTGTCTCTGGTGAATCCTCTCACCCTCTGCACCTCAGGCCTGTCCCCCAGTTTTGTATGCATAAATAAATAAATCTTAAGAAAAAAAACATCTGGTTCAACCTGGTCATGTCATTGGAAAGGACAGAGGCTTGCCAGGCCAGATTATTTCATCTCTGTCACCTGCCTCCTTGGAGAATAAGACTGAAACTACTTGTGACACTTTTTAAAAATTTTTTTCATTGCCACTTCTGAAACATACAATTGTCCTTTAGATGCTAACTTACACATAATACAACTCAATTTAAGTTTATGGTGTTTAATCCATATTTTCTTTCTATTCAAAACCCTGAAAGAAATGCTTTAGTCTGTCAACATATAATGGTGCTTTTGGAGAGGTTTTAAATATTTTAATCAGCAAATGCATTTTGGAAAATAAAGAATAAAACCAACAACCCTAAGGAAACTACCCAAGACCACCACATGAGTTTAGAACACAAAACACACACATACCTCCTTTATAATTAAGTGGGGAAAAAATATAATTCAACTAAACTGGAACAAAAAATAAGTTGGAAACAAACTGAATGTACCTGAATGTACTACAGAAAATAACACAGATCATGATAATATATACCACTGCCAACATTTTATAGCCAAGAAGTTGAGTGATTTAAATTAGATACTTGCTACAGTAAAGGGGTAAAATCATTTTAAAAACAAAACACCCTCTTCACAAAGCAACATTCTAATTTTATGCAACAGTCTTTTCCTATTAAAGGAAATGGAACAAAATTTCCAATATAACTCAACTGATCAAGCATAACATGTGAAACCAAAATTTCCTCATAACCTTTCCCTATTATAAGATTATGTATATCAAATGTAATATTCTCCCAAAGGAAAAACATGCTCAGTATTTCTTCACATTTGGGTCCTCATTCAAATACCCACAACATAGAGTTGTAACAGCTTTATTAGACTCACAGAAATAGCTGAGTAACTATTATTCTATTTGTAAATAGCCTCTCTTCATTCCATTCCTCTTTCTTTACATATGTAAATTATGGTGTCCTAGCCAGAGCCCACCACCAGCCACCACAACCAAATTATCCTCCAGGGATATCAATCTGGTTTGTTATTCTTGCCTCAGCATAAATAAAAAGGAAAGAGGAAGAAGTAGCTATTTTCAGGAATCAAAATTTGATTAAATTTCTGGCTTACTGGTATATGTTTTTAACCTCAAAAGCTTTACCCTGTGCTTCTAAATGTTTGACTTTTTTTTTAGCGCCAAGATGTGGTGCAGTGTTTCCCATAAAAATTGCTTCACGTAATTTATGCCTCGTTTTAGAGGGAGCATTTGGTCAAATTCTAATATGCTCTCTGGGGAGTCAATACCAACTTCTAGCAGCAGACCTAATGTGCAAAACAGAATTATGAACCACACACACAAAGCTATATATTCAAACGGACAGTCTTTTCTCCTACTCTTGAGTGTTGTCACCAGACACACTATTTGATAGCTATCTTAGAATACATATCTTTCTGGTGAGGTAACAAATGGACACAAAAATGTACAGAATACATTTCTCTTCCATCATTAAAAGAAAATCAAAATAGTGTTTAGAATGTCATCGTTTAAACTTTTGAATTATTACTCAATTAATAATAGATATGTGCATTTCTACAGGCTGCAAATGTTAACCGAGAAAAATGTATGGCATAGGCCTGCCAGAAGGAGAAAGTGTCCAGCTGTCGCCATTTTTCTTGATTGTAATAAATGGTTTTGTTTCTGTGGCCACGAAAACTTGACAAAGGACCCTCCCATCTTTCTTTCATGCATATGATTTTAATGTAAATCTTGCAGAGATATGCTAAGGGGAAAGGAGAGAATGTACTACAATATTGCACTCATCTGGCTGCATTAGGCTCAAAATATGAATCTCAAGGATATAGATTTGTCACATGTCAGCCCAAGCTGAAGTTATCCACTAAGAATATTTTCACTATTCAGCTGACAGTCAGAATCTACTTCCACAAACCTGCATACTGATGAGAGCCATGGCTCCCAGTACTGCTCTCCTTTTCTTCTTAACTACCTCTTCCCTCTGCAGAGGAAAGAAGCCATTTGACTAATTTATAAGTACCCTGACTATCGAACCATCTAAAAAAAATTTTACTCATCAATAACAGTCAACTAAAAGCAAAAGCACATCCCACAGGAATCAGAGAATAAAACAGGCAACACCAGCAGGTATTGATCAGCGAGGCTCCAGATACTCACTAAAGGCAGCCACCGCCAGAGCCAGTGTGACAATAATGGAGAACCAGGAGACCCACAATGCCTTCTTTCTGTAGTTCTGGGCTTCATGAGGTTTTAGTCGAGTGCTGCTTTCTAGCAAGCCTGACAAAAACAAGGAGAAAGGAAGTTAGATGTTTCCTTATTAAGGAAACCACAGCCAAGGCAACACATTCTTATCCAAGGACTGCAAACTAACAGCCAGTGCATCAAGATGTGTTTTGTTTGGCCCACGCTATATTTAAACAATTAAGAAAGTTGATATGAAAATCAATCTTTCTGGCATCTATAGAACAATCCTAGGTTCTGGGAAAATAGGCGTGTGTTCCTGCAGAGTAACAGCAGCTGACCTCTTTAGAAGGCATCACAGACCCCACCACTCAACCTAAAGTAGGATTCCAGTTAGACCCCTGCCCTGTGTCAACTTGCTTGTCTCACGCAGGTGCTGCCCCTTCCATGAAGCCCTGTTATGAAAAGCAGCACGAAGGGCTTTGGGGGTGGGGGTGAGGGGGGTCCTCAGCTGTGGGCACTGATTTGCATAAATTCACAAGCAGAGGCCCTGCTGATTGACTGGGTTTTGCCCAAAGTGTTGAATCATGAAAGACAAAAGACTTCAGTGCTCCCCTTGAAAGTAACAGAAGGGCCATTTCTCTTTAACCACAGCCAACAACAATCATCAGGACTAAATTACACACCAATAGTTTCTTCCATCCTCTTTCTACTCTACAGCATCTTTATGCAAAAAAATTCTCAGATTAAAGTGAACCTGCTAAGACTAGAGGTAGCTTCTGGGGTAGGTCAAGCATAACTTTTATTTTTGTCTCCTATGGCTTCAACATTAAAAAATCTTGACAGTACCAGAAATATTCATGGTGACCCCCAAGGCAATGCCATAATTTCAACAGCCTTGGGTTAAGGACTAAAACATTTCTGTATGATCCTGATTTATATTTTTAATTCCTTTTTGAGAACAGATCATATATGTCATCTTATGCGTGGAGATCAAATTGAGTCATGCATTCCACATAAACAGTTTAACATACTATCTCTGGTTAAAAAGTCCATAATATATCCTCAGAACAGAACAGCCTCATCACAACAGTTCCCATGAAGAAATGTGAGTCAAAGCTTGAGCACGCATTTGTAAAATATTGCAGAGATGCAACTAGTCACACCTACCCACCATGTAAAGGGTGTCATCCCATTTGAAAGAATGAACACCACACTAAGCCTCTAATTGCTCAAAACTGCACCCTGTTCAAAAATTGTAAAAAGCATTTCTCAATTCTATTTTACCACCCAGATTCAAGTACACTGAACAAATCAAAATGAAATGACAAGAAGGCTGCTTTAATAAACCTAGTTTACAATCCAGAAATCTTTAAGTAATCAAAATCTATAGAGTTATATAGGATCAAAAGACAGATGAGCCTGCAAGGATAGGTACATAATTTCCATCTCCCTATAAAACTCTCCCTATATCTTCCTTTAAAAATACACTTATGTAGAGGGGGGAAAAAACATATCAAACTGTTTTTGGCAAAGATGATTTCAAATTAACACCCCTTTGTCCATCCTTCTGTCCTTTTGTCTACTTATCCTCTAACTGCAAAAAAAAAAAATTCTAATTGATCATCTAACTATGATCACCCTTGTCTGTCTCCAGAGCCACAATCTAGAACAAACAGGTCCCATGCACTCACAAATAATCTAGTTCCCTTTTCCCAAATGATATAAAAACCTTTCTTTCATCCTGGCCAACTGATTTTCAGAAGTAAAGCTGTAATATGTAAGTAGTGATTCAAATAAGCAGTTCATTTGTTGAGTATTTTGGCAGCAACAGTCTCAAGAGATCTATCCACTAAGGGTAAAAACAAGGTTTCTTATAAAAGTAGATTTAATTTTGTAAGAGAAAAGAGTAATTTAGGTTTTATATTCTGTCACATGACATTTCTTTTCCCTTTCAAAGCCAAGTGTTTACAATAAAAACTGGTCCTGACTACACTTGCCAATCTACATGCCTTGCTCCACCATAGGCCAATACTCCCAAAGGGAATTTTAGATAACAGTCCATATAGGTTGGACAGCCCTGTTAATATGGTGGCTTGTGGGTCCTCTCCATAATAGGATTGGTGGTTATTCCCCTGGTGTTTAAATTTTAAAAAGAGTAAATTCTATGAAAGATTATCCAAGAGGCTTTCGATTTCCCAATTCTAGCCAACCTTTGCTAATTTTCTTAAAGGTTTTCCTGTCTATATTATAGCCAATACCAAGAATGAAAACTTTTCCATTCCTCAAAGGGAAGTAGAATAAGATAACCAACAAAAATTGAGCTCATAAGTAACAGGCCCACACACAGGTGCCTCCATCTACACCCTGTGCAAGTTGTATGCACACTTACAAGCAGTGGAGATGATTGAAATTCCTAAGGTGAGTAAATCTGAAGCTGGGTTTCAAAGGTAGACAATGGCAGCTGTCTAGACAAGCTAAAATAGGCCTCAGATTTTCATGTAGGGATGAGTCCTTTCTACCCATAATTAACCTGGCAAGCATAAGGGTTGTAATGATGAAGGACCTATGCCTAAGAGGATAAAAGATCATATAGGGAGGTTAAAATTATCAGTCATTTCCATGCTAGTGTGAAATAGTTCCAATTGCTTCTCCTCAAAGTTAGGCATTCTAGGATTCTCTGAAGGAATGAGATTGCAAGGAAATGTTAAAGTTTACAATGTTCTCAGGCTAGGCTAGCCTCTGTGGCTTGTGATAGAGTGGTAGGGCAACAATTGTAGAGCAATGCCTACATTAAAAAAATGGTGGGGGTGCAAACAGCTAAGACAAATTTGGCCTATTTTTTGTGTTTAGTCTCAGAAGGTCTTAGATCACAGAGCTCTTGCTCCCTGAACATCAAGACTTAATCAAAAGGCACTTCAGTTATTTACATTATGAGCTAGCAAGGTCCCAGGGAACTAGCTTATATCACCTATAAGGGGAAAATATATAGCTCCCATTTTCCAAAACATTTTGGAATTACAAGGCAGCCCTTTAACTAGAATGAGATGCAGTCTGTAATACAGCACTGATTACTCAGAAGGAATATAGATAAAAGAGAAGACCAGATACCAATACATATCCAGATCTCCACTCCCACACACACTTATAGGTATTCAGTACTAAAAGGAAGTGAGCCAGACATGATGGAATGATAACACAGCACCAACTGCTGAGGTTTCCTTCTCCCTAAATTCTCTCACCATTGGGGAAAAGGTAGCAACAATGGAACCAACCCCAAGGGATTAAAAAAATGATAATGGAAAGATACAGTCAATCCCCCTCTCTCTGCAAAAAAACCCCACAAATACAAGATATAATAAAACTTCACAGGTAACCCTTTAATAAAAACGACTCAGTAATTAACTCTTTGCTGTCAGGAACAGACCAAACAAAAGAATGTCAATATGACTTTCAGCCCTCAATGCCACCCAGCACTGGTTTCTTGGGTGCTACGGTTCATCCTAACAGAAAGGCTGTGTATGACATGCAGTGCTTCACACTGTCACCATTTATAAACAGTGAGTGCTTTCATGCTATAATATAATGGAAAATGAAATTCAGTTGATCGGTGAAAAATAACCTTAAGAATAAATTCAGATGGGCTTCTGTACACTTGAGCATGACTAGGAGATGATGCTTAATGTTCACTGGCACTTCTTTCCCTCCTATCATTTCATTAGGGTGGGGAGATATGGGCTACTTTGACAGATGACCTGCAATGCTACAAAAATAAGCTCAGCCCTGTGGTCTTTCTTCAATTAAAAAAAAAATTTAATCCTAGTTATTAGTTGCAGAAGGACCGGTAATTAATATTATCTATAATAAAACGTATAGGTTTTGTTGGATGCTTGCGATGTCACCAATAATCAGCCCAAAATGATATCCATTAATGTGAGAAAAGGAGGAAAAGCTGCAACATAGGTGCAGAACTCCTTGCAACTGGAGCGGCTCCAGGTCTCGCTGAGCATCCCTGCCTATTCAGTAGAAATTGTCGTTTCCATGTCTTTCTATTCCACATGCTACATTTTACATTTTCTAAGAGGAAAGAGATCGTGTCTGCGAACACTAAACCGTAATAAAAATGTACAGAAGATACTAAGAATAGGACAGAAACCTGCTAAGACTAAAATATATAAATCAGCCACGACCAACAAAATAAGGCTTCCAAGAAAAGGGGGTGGAGGTAGCAAAAGCCGGCTCCCCACCGTAAGGGCTGGCTGTAACAATCAGGCTTCAGTCACTTGCCGGTTTTGGCAGGACCACTGAATCATTTTTTGAGGAGGCCCATGATTTTGGTTTCAGCAAAAAGCAGAAAAGGTATAGACGTGGCCATTAACAGGAGATGACTAGGAGGCTCTCTTCTCTGAGCCAAAGAAAACGAGGGAGGGAAGGAAAGAAAATTAAATGTGAGAAAGATCCGGTAACGAGCAAGGAATCTATCTTGTTTCCTGCCGGCCATTCAAAGGGGTCAAGGGTTCTCGGCGGGAAGGTAGCGTTTGGCCTCCCCAGAGAAAAGAGATTCCTTGGGTTCCAGGCCAGTGCGTTGGAGGGATTCTGAAGAACATGGGGACACGCGCTCCAGGAACCACCAAGTTTCAGCGGTATCCACCCAGACGAGGTTGGTGACCCGAATTCCAGTAACCCAGTCCTCCGCCCCCAACGCCTATAACGGAGAGTGGCCCTTGGCGAACTGGGTCTCCTGTGAGTAGGTCGGGACCATCCCAACTCGCCTTCTTTTGCCCTGTGCGGGATCTGGCAGCCCGGCGGCAGGCGGGGAACTCCCAGAGTCTAAACCCGCAAAGGGAAGTTCTCCCCCGAGAGGCAGCGGGGGTCTGCAGGACTAGAAGGAAAGGTCGCGCGGAGCTTAGGGTGCTGGGAGCTTAACAGAGCCTGCAGTCCCCCGGGAGCGCTCGGCTCCGAAAGCCAAAAAAAAAAAAAAAAAAAAAAGAGCGAGAGAGGAGATAAGAAAAACCGTTTCCCACAAACTTTTCCAGGGGCGCCCGAGGGGCTGGAGGAAAGGAGGACGCAGGCTCAGGCAGGTCGAACGCGAGGCAGCGGGGCTCGGATTCGGGGAAGGAGCCACTGCCCAGGCGGCGCCCGCAGCGAGAGGTGGGGCTGCGGCCCCCTGCTCTCCTCGCCTTCGCGGGAAGTCCGGCTCCAAGCCCTAGCTCGCTCCTAGGCGCTGAGCCCAGTGTCCGGCCCAAAATCGCGTGCGGGGAAAGAGCTGCCGGTGGCCACGACTCCTCATCTCCCCGCCCGGCTGCAGAAGCCAGGACGGGGCGCTCACCTCGGTCCTCCAGCCCGTCGCTGAACTGGCCGCTCTCGCTGATTCGCAGCTGCCGCTCCTCCTCTGATTGCGGCGGCTCCCGCGCTGGGGAGCTCAGCTGGCCCGGGCCGGGGGTGGGGGCCAAGGGCGGGTGGCCCCGGGGCGGCGGCGGGACGGTGGGCCCCGTGGGGCTGCGGCGCTCACTACCCACGGCCGGCTCCATGGCGCGGGGCAGTGGATCCGGGAGGCGGCGACGAGCGCGGCGGGGACTCAAGGCAGAAGTGCGAGGCGCCGCGGCTCGGAGCCCGCGGAGGGACGGACGGACTGCGCGGAGAGGGAAGGGCGGGCCCAGCCGAGTAGAGGTGCGCTGGGTGCCAGGGGGCGGGGGTGTCGGGGAGCCGTGCGAGTCGCGCGGCTGGTGGCAAAGGCTCGAGACGCCCAGTAGCAGCCGCGCTCCGCCCCCGGAGGCAGGTGCGGGCGGCAGGGACCCGCCCAGAGGCCCCGGCGCGGGAGTCCGCGTCCCGAGGCCAGCTGAGAGGGACCCCGCGGGTCCAGACTTCTGAAGGATAGAAGGACTATCGGGGTAAGGGACCAGCTGTCGACAGGGAGAGGGCTCAGTGAGGGCGTGACGGAAGACCTGCCCAGCCCGCCGGTGGAATGGTGCACCGAGGGAACCTCCTCGAACCGAATCCACCGTCCGGGAAGTCGGCGCCCGATTTGGTACCTTTTTCTTCTGAAGCTGTGTGGGTTTCAGAGATCGAGGCAGGTTTCCTCCTGGGACGCATCTTCACCTCTCATCTCAGGAACAGGAGGTTCACCTGCCCCGGTTCCCACCGGTCTCGGGCCTTCGGGGAGCTTTAATTGCCCGCTCAATTTAAAGGGGGCGGATGCCTTTTCAGATCACTGGCTTCTCAGGAAAATTGGGCCCCCACGGCCCCTCCATTGCAACTATCTCTGGGCCTTTGCCCCACTAAGTCTTCACTGAGTATTGAAGTCTAGCCCATTCTTCAGGACTTGGAGGGAAGCCGCCCTTTTAAAAGAAGCCGCTCTGGTTTCCCCAGTGCTGCCCACAGTGCCACTGCCTATAGCCACGGGAAGCTCTGACCCGACGGTTCGGCGCGTCTCAATATGGAGGCCCCTACCTGGTCCACGTCCGGGCCTTTGACCACTCGGAAAGTGTACTAGACATGTAACATTCAACCTCAAATCTAGATTTCATCTTTTTCAGTCTCTAAATGTAAATCTGAGTCCCCTAAAATTCCAATTACTAATTTAAAGTGCACGTAGTTAAGGGAACTGTGTTTTTGAAGAGTAAGTAAGCCATTTTGCTTTCTCTTCACCTTGCCTATGATCAAAAACCGGAGCGGGATTTGAAATGCAGCGAAAACACAAGAAATGGGAAGAGTCTCTCGTTTTACCTTGTCTAATGGGGTAGAAATGAGATCTGGATTGACCTTTTTGACCAGTCATTTCTTTAATTACAGATTAAATGAGTTGGATTAGATCATCTCAAAGGCCCCTTCTTGCAGGATAGAAAGGAAGTGAAGAAAGGAGACAGTAAAGAAACTAGGAAGAAATTTGCAATCATTATTTAAAGAACAATGAAAACTACCCAGTTTTCATACTGTCCTCCGAGGTAGATGCTCAAGATTATTTTCAGATATCCCTTAGCCCCTCACCTGCAGACATTTCTCTTTCAGGTTTTCCCACTTGATTCCTGCCATTAGTTCTCAAATATTAGAATCACCTGGAGAAGTTTAAGATCTAAAATAACCACGATTTGCCCATTGCTAGAGATTGTTAACAACGGTGATGAAATTGGTCACATCTGGGAAATTGGCGTATTTTGGTTGTTTTTTTTTTCTTTTTAAGGTCCCCTCCCATTCTGAGAAGCATCTAGGAAGCACTTATACATTTATCTAAGTTTATTTAAATGCTGATTTCATGTTGTTTCAAAATTCTGATTTAGTAGCTCTAGGGTGTGGCTGGGAATCTTTATTTGAGTAACACCCCACCACTACCCCCAACCAAGGTCTGTGTACTCACAAAGGACCAAAGGTCACTACTATTTCCTGTTTCTCAATTGGTTCTCTAGTGCAGCATCTCAAATGTGAGTGTGCAAATGAACACCAGGTTTTCTTGTTAAATGCAGATTTTAGCTCTGTAGGTGTGGAGTAGAAGCTGACATTTCAAACAAACCTCCAGGTGCTGCTGACACTGCTGGTCTGAAGACCACACTTTGAGAAGTAAAGATCTAGGAGTTATTCATTATTCATGGAATAAATATATTTTCCTTCAAGTCCCAGCTGCCCTGATTCAATAAGGCATTCTTGTTTCCTCCAGAAAGATTTCTCTGACTCCAGCTCCCCCTGGGCACTCCTTTTTGTGAACTCCAAGTGTTTAATAATTCACTGCTTATTTTATGTGTGAGACAGGGAGTGTGGTGCTTGCCTCATTCCCTCATCTTTGCTCAACCTGTTCATCTGAATGTCAAGGGCATAGCATTCCCCCAAACAAGCTGACTGACCAGGAGATAGTATTAGCTTACATTCTTGAGGGATATACTCTGGGCACCTTGATAAGCATCTTTGCACTGCAGTCTTTGTCACACAGCTATTACTATCTTCATTTGAAAAAGAAATCAAGGCATGTCTCTTTGGCTTTTAACAACACAACCTACTGTGGTACTGCCCCCTAGGGGTCATTTTAGAAAACTGCAGGTGCTTTAGTTACCCAATGAGGGGAGGAGGGAGCTACTGGCATTTAGTGTAGGGTGGCCAACCAGCAAGAAGTCCCAAATATGCAAGACATTGCAGTGCAATGAAGATGGTTTGTGTCCCAACATGGTTTTCATACGTCAAACTAGACATCTAGGAATGTTAAAGTGTGCTTCTAGTTAGATGAGAATTCTGTTTTACAAATAAACACAAAGTATGTTTAGATCACACTGAATGTTCCTCTGTGACAAGGAAGGATTCTACTTTGTTCACTGCTTTGGAAAAACTGGACATTGAAGCCATTTCTCTGAGTCAGCAATCAATACATCTGCACCTGTCACATGCAGAAATGCCACAGACTCAGGAATTCCATATGGAGATATGAATATATTTATTTAGTTCCAATTTCAAAATGTCAAAAATAAAAGTATCAGTAATAATCCAGAGTCTTCCCTGATGATTGTGCCGGGAAGTTTCCTTGTCTTGTCTGGTTTGAGCTAATTATTGTTCAACATGCCATGTGTGATTATTTGGGGGGCAGGAGGAATAGTCCATATTCTTGGACTATCTCTAAATTATAAATAAGTGCAAATATCTGATTATTTCCTTATTCCTTATGACCTCACACAGAACACTTAGAAAAACAAATACTAGTAAATATTTACTGTTACTCTTTCATTATAATTAAGTAATTATATGGATGTTTAAATGTGTGTGTTGACACAGTGTATTAGTTATATTTCATGATCACAATAGTGAATACAAAGTAACTGTTATAAAAGGGGGAACTTAACTATTATAGCCTAAGGAAAAACAACTACTAAATGTAATATGGGATCCTGGTACAGAACAGGACATTAGGTTAAAAATTAAGATTTTATGAATAAAGTATGGACATAAGCTAATCAAAATGTATCAGTCATGGTTCATTAAATTAAAAAAATGTACCAGACTCAATAGATGGAGAAACTGAACACAGAACATCTAGAAACTCTGTACTACCTTCTCCGTTTTGTTTTGTTTAATTCTAAAATTGTTCTAAAGAATAAAGTATTTTTTAAGTAAAATAAATTTGAGGGGGGAGCACTTGGTCTGTGAAGTATATATATCCTAACCTTCAACAATGCCCATTATGAAGAAATACCATGGAAATTGCTTCTTTGACTAGTGAAAAGGCAAAAGCTTCTCCTTAGCTTCCATCCTGGAAGCTAAGCTCAAGATAATCTGCATGCTGAAGCTGTGCATCTTGAGGAGACCAACTCTGAGAATCTTGGAGAGGACAGCTCTGAGAATCTTGAGATAATGATCTCTTTTCAGCAATTTCTCTGGCTATGCTTGCAGTCATCTATGCAGTCAGAAGCATTAGGGGGGTTGATTTGGCTGTTAGAAATTTTAAAATCATCCTGGTAAGGTGACTAGCTATCCCAACTTTCCCTGGACTGAGGAGGTTTCTCGTAACTTGTTCATGTCCATGTAGGACAAGGTGGTAACTTGAGTCCAGATGACTATAGAGTGCAGATTGAGTTGAGATACATTACTCTACAGAGCGCATAACAGTCACTTAAATGCAGGGATGACATCTAACAATTTTTTTTATGTCTTATATTATTAGTGTTTATTCTAATATGTTGTTCCATACCCATGTCTTAGTTTATAATATTTGGAGGGTGGAGGGCATTTATAATTTAGCACTCATATCGGCAGGTATATGTATATACACACACTTCTTTTCAAGAAAAGATCTTAGACCCATGTTTTTGTTTTTTTTTTAAAGATTTATTTATTTATTCATACAGAACTGGGGTACAGGCCAGAGGCTCAGGGGCGGTGAGAGGCTTCACCAGAGACAGAGTGGGGAGCAGAACAGGCAGATCTACGAAGTACACTGCTGAGGGAAGCAGTGGGCGGGTCAGGAGAGGTCTGGCTCGCCATGTGGTCTCCTCTGGGGCAGGCGGCAGGCGGCAGGCGGGAATCCAACTCATGCGGAAGTGGCTTCAGATTCTCAGTGCTGTGCTTTAACCCGCTGCGCCACCAGGGAGGGCCAGACCCATGTTTTTATAGACAATGTTGACTGTGGTGACCAGTTTACATACACTATCACCAAGCCCGATGCCTGGGGTTCATGACCATAGTTCATGCCTGCCAGAGTATGTTAGCTCCAAGTGTTGGCCATGTTTTTTAAAGACACACATAGTGGGGCCCTCCCTGGTGGTGCAGCCATTTAGGACACAGCATACTGGCCACAGCGCTTCGGTATGAGTTTGATCCCCAGCCCCAGAGGTGATCCACATGGCATGGCAGACCTCTCTTGACCCGCCCACTGCTCCCCTCAGCAGTGTATTTTGTCAATCTGTCTGTTCTGCTCCCCACTCTATCTCTGGTGAATCCTCTCACTGTACCTGCACCTCTGGCTTGTACCCCAGTTCTGTATGCATAAATAAATCTTAAAAAAAAAAAAAAGACACACAAAGTGGTAATGTTGGTGTTAGGATTTCTAAAGGCTATACAAATATAAAAAGAAACAATATTTTAACATGAAATCTGATATAGGGAAATCAGGTGTAGAAGCCAGGTTCTGTTTATATTTAGGTTTTCCACAGTGTATTATGTGGTATAGAGGTCCTAGGAGCTCTAAGCCAGGTTCTTCGTTATGTGATCCTTTTCCTCTGCCTACTAGCCTGATGCTGCTTTGAGTACTCAATCAGCCCAGGAGGCACCTAGAGGGTGGGGGAATTTTCCTTTATGCCCCAACATAGAGATTTTAAGCAAAACACATTAAAAAACAGTCACTATGGCACTGGCTTTTGAGGGAACAAAGAGTATTGTGGGGAAACAGGAAACAAAGCTCAAATCTGTCTCCCCATTATGGGGCAAAGACTGGTTTTAAGGAAATAGGAATACAGAAATTTTGGCTTGGTAAAGTCTGATTGGCTAGTTACAAGTTAGTCTATCTGTGGAATGTGAAAACAATAGATTATTGTTTCTATTCCTTCACTTCCTAGACCACTTATATGGTCTAGGTTGTTACTGACAGACCCCCACCCCCCACCCCTCTCCATACTTCCAAATGAAGTCTGGGTAGCCCTATTTCTCTGTCTTCCTAGTACTATGCAGCTTGGAATTTGGCTTAAGGTCAATTATTCTGTGCATGTTCTAGTTGTATTGCTCATGAGTGATTGTCCAGCTTTGCTTCCCTTTCATAAGCAAGTTCAAAGGATATTTAAATAACATAACTATTTGGCTGATGGTGCACAGTCATGGTTTCAGTAGGAAAGGTTGATTGACACATCCCAAGTTCCTCTCATTGTACCATTTTCAGGAAACCCTTTCTTCATCAAGCAGTACACCTGGCCAGACTCCCCTTTGGGATCTTCAGATCACTGTTTCTGAGTGGCAGCAAGCAGTCCTGCCTTTCAGTAGGGCACCAGTCTTGTCACATCCACAGGTGAGGGCCTGCAACCACCCATGTTTTTGGAGCACTGGCAGTAGTGTATTAGCACCAGTGCAATCATGAAGACAGAACCACAATGAAGACCACAACTAAGGTGGTGACAGCCTGCTTTTTCTGGACCAGAGAGTTTGGGGGAGAAACAGCCCCTCCCCACAGGTGACAGGAGAAAACATGCTTGAGGACAGTATTTCTCAACTTGAATATATACAAGAACTACTGAGGTTCCTGGTGAAGTGCAGATTTCAATTCTACAGGCCTGGGTGGGACCCAATTTCCTGCATTCTAGTAACCTCCCAGGTAATACCAGTGTTGCTGTTATACAGACCACACTCTGAGTGGTGAGAGCATGGTGTGCATAAGTAGTAGGTTTCATCTCTACTTTGAAAGATTTGACAATATTGTCAGAAGGGGAAATGTGGGGTCAAAATTAATGGAAGGAAAAATTGGATAAACAAAATATAACTAACTAGTAGTACAATAGAGAGGGTGAATGGGTTCTTGGACAGATTGCTCTTTTAGGTTACTCCATGCTGAACCCACAGCGAGCATTCCACACACAGAAAGGGGTAACTGGAAATGCTTTGAGAATGAGTGGTAACTAATATGTAAGGGAAGCATGGGCATCCCATGAGAGAAGAACAGGGCATGAAGTTGCTGTGATAGAACTAGTTAAAATTGTACATATCCATAAATCTCCACAAACAATAGTTACCTTTGGGGAAGGAAGATGACTAGGATTAGGACAGGATATATCAAAGAGACTTCTGGGGTAACTGAGAAATCACTAGCTCTTGACAAGAATTTGCTTTATAATTTATTAAGTCACGCATTTACTTGTGTGTTTCTCAGTGTCTGTTTTATGATGTAATAAAAATATTCATAAAAATTATATCCAGAAAAACTAATATATTATGAGGGGTAGGCTTTCCTTAGCTAAAGCAGTTTGTACTAAACCAAAGCCCAGGTTGCTAGGGGATACTGCATGTGCAGGACTAATGAGTCATCTCAGCTCAATGGAATGTCAAAGACAGAAGAGTGGGGCATTAAAAAGAATAAAGTAAGCTGAATCTGATATGGGGAAAGAGAATTACATAAGCTTAAAAAACTGTTTCACTTTCTTCTGCTCATATAAAAAATGCTTATGGCATCTATTCTCCCCTAATTCTACTCTGACCTCCCTGGACCCCAAAACCCTGAATGCAACTGTCTCTGAATATAATATCTCCAGCCAAATAAGCTCTCCAAACTCAATGTCACCAAAAACAGAACTCACTGTCTTTCCAAAAGGCACAATTCAAAAGTTCAATGATAGGGCTGGAAACCTGAGCTTGTAACAAACTCTCACAGGTAAAACTGAGAAACCTCACTGACTGTATTTCCTCTTTCTTGCTCTATAATCCAGTTGTCCTCTACCTTGACTGAATGTGAGTCACCTGAGAAGCTTTTAGAAATCCATGCTTAGTTCCTGTATTTCTCCCATCACCATAGTGTGAGTCATCACTATAGTCCCTTTGCACTCTTCCCTCCCCTGTTTTGACCCCTTTTTCTCGCCCTCCTGCAGTATGCCTCATATCCCTGGTCAGCTTGCTAATGAACAACTATGTAAGAAAATTAAGTTAATTTTTTTATAACAGTTTATTTTTATATCATTTTGTACATTTTTTTCCCATATCAATTGTAAACCCCGCAGGTTCATCACCAAGTCACCTGTGTGCCATCACCATAATCCTGTGCACTTCCCTCCCCACCTCACCCCCCCGTTTTTGATCCCATTCCCCACTCCACCCCCGCAAAATGTCTCTGGTATATGGT
>NW_004567103.1:73884762-73892274 GCF_000260355.1 Condylura cristata | reverse complement strand
TCTCCGTATATTTTTGTGATCAGTCCTTTATCACTACTTTTGTGTGAGAAAATGTTTTCCCAATTAGTGGACTGTCTGTTTGTTTTTTGTAATGTCTCTTTTGCTGTACAGAAGCTCTTTAACTTGATGTAGTCCCATCTACTTATCCTTGCCTCCACTATTGTGGCATTGGGTGCTCTGTCTTTAAAGATGTCACTGAAGTGTATGTCGTGTAGTGTTTGACCATCTTTGCTTCCAGGTAGAAAATTAAGTTAATTTTAAAAATACATGTTGAGTCCCATTCAGGAGTTACAATTAATTAATATGGGCATCAGCATTTTAAAATTTTGTCCAGGTCATTCCTATACAGCCAAAGGAAGGGCCATTCGTCCCTCCATTTCCCCAAAGTCAGGCCATCAGCATACTCACTGGAATGGAGCAAGAATCTCCTCCAACTTCCACCTTTCACTTCCAACTTTCACTTCACTGGCTCATTCAACTTCCACCTTCACTGCTCTTTCTACCTGACTCACTATACCACAGTAAGAGTAACAGTTCTAAAACACAGATTTGGTCATGTCTTCTCTTCCCCCAGCTAGCAGCCTATAACAACTCCTTATTCTCCTGATTACCTTAACCTCACATACAAAGTTTTCCATTTCTGGCCTCTGAGGACTTCTGCATCAACCACTAAGCTCCTGCCACACTCACGTTATGTTCTCCCAAATTGCCAAGTTCTCTCACACCTCTAACTTCACCGTTGCTTTCCTCTTATCTGGAATGTTCTTCCACCTTGCTAGTGTCTTCAGTTCATGGCAACAGAATCAGGAAACATTCTCTAATCCCATATGCACATGGTTGGATATGGCTCCCCTCCTTTTCCAAAAGCCCATCGGTGCTTTTGGAATCAGAGCATAGATGACACTGCAATAATTATTACATGCCTATCTTCTTTATGTGACTATGCCTCTCCTTCCCCTCAGCCTCTTTTGCACTGTGCCTGGCATGTACACAGAAGGGCTTGGTGAGCATTTGTTGAGTGAACGAGTGAATACCTTTGCCCTCTCCCCTCTGTGCCCACTATGCAGTGCCTCTGTCTGGTCACCATCCATAAATAGGCTTGGCTCCCTCAGTTCTGATGTTCTTTGTTAGCACTGTATTTCACATCTACTTAAATCCCACAGTTACTGGTTTACAAAGATTCATCGAGCCCAGGACTATGCTTGAAAACAGGTAATAGAATCATAGCTACTCTGAGCCAGGCACTCTTTGTTAATATTCATATTAGCAGTAAAATGTAATTACTAACATCTCTATTTTATATCTGAAGAAACTGAGGCTCAGAGTTTAAAAAATGACTTCCCCAGAGTCACACTGTTTGGGTTGGCCAAGCAAGAACTAGAACCACAAAATCTGGTTTCACAAGCTCCATCCTTTCCTACCAAGGAACATCTATTGAAAGGAGATTTAGCTCTTTGGGTAGGAAGGCTAGATGCCAAGAATCAAGCAAACAAAGTGATACATTTTCTAAGATTGCTTCCCAGAGTAGTCACCTAATTCTGCAGGCATTAGCCTCTGTGACCTGTCCAAAATGCCACTGCCCATCAAATATATTTAGAATGCACAGCCCATATGGACAAGGCTTTTTGCAGGTTTTGTGCATTGATGTATCCCAAGTGCATAGAACAGTACCTGGCATATGGTAAGGGTTAAAATTTTTGGATTTCTCTCTCCTCTGTATTTTAACTTTTTTTTTGTTGTTGTTGTTCATGTGGAAACTGAAAATTGTAAGTATCTGTTGGGTAGAAAGGCACATTAAGATTGTCTCATGAAAAGTTCCTTAATAGGTGAGAAAATGTCCTGATGTTATTTTTATACCAAAATAGTAATCCTGAGTGGTACAATCTCACAAGACCTTCTGCTTTTACTGCTTTGTAGGCTGTGTAGCTGTTTATAAACATGAAAATTGGTTACAGTTCATTACCATGAGCTGTTCTCATCACCTTGACTCTAATCTAGGTCCCCTCTGAATCCAACCTTGAGCTCTCCTCTCATGATGTCAACACTATGGCTCAAATTGTTGTATATCCAAACAGAATATAAGCAAGAAAGACCTCTCCTATGACTTCCCTGTTGAATAGAAATGAGATGAGAGACTAGGTTCCAGTTCCCTCTACCATAGTTTGCCCTTATTACAGCTCACTGAACCTTGATTTCTTCAAGCCAGAAAAAGCCAGTTGATACCTGTTCTGCCTAGCCCAAAAGAAAACAAAGATAATAACTGCAGAATGAATATATGGCAAAGAGACCTAGATGGGTCATCAGTCATCTAAGTCTGACTGAAGCACCTCTTTACAGCTGAAGAACCTGAGGCATAGAGGAGATAGATAAATCTCCTAATGCTGCCATAACAAATAACCACAAACTTGAGAGCTTAATGCAACTCTTAAAGAGTTCTAGAGGTCAGAGGTTTGCAGTGGGTTTTATAGAGCAAGCATTAAGGAATTTGCAGGGATGGTTTCTTTTGGAGGCTACAGGGGAGAGTCCGCTCCTGTTCTACCAGTTTCTACAAGATGCATAAATGCTTGGCTTCTGGCTGCGTCATTCCAACCTCTTTCCATAGTCAAATCACCTCCTTTCTGACTCTGATCCTCCTGCCTCTTGTAAGGATTGTTGTGACTACTTTGAGGCCACCTAAAGACTCCAGGATTATCTCCTACTATCCTTAATTGAATCATATCAGTTAATTCCATTTGCCCAATAAACTAACATTCACAGATTCTGGTCATCTCTGAGAGACAATATGGAGCCTATCGCATGGTGCAAAGAGATTTAAGTTGAGGAGAGTGATGTATCTAGGACTCCTATTTACCACATGGATGTCAGCTGAGGCCTCTCTGTCAATCAAGATTAAGGCCCACCTCAGTTCCTGTTAGAAGTTTAGTGTGCTCTACAGGATAGCATGAACTCCCCCATTATTTCTTGTTTTTTTTCTACACTCCTGAGCTCCTACCATCACTGAACTCCTAATTTCACTTGCATCTCTACTCCAATGGCAATTCTCCTCACTCTGCTTCTGATTTCTTCCATTCTGCACTGATCTGGACCTGGGACTCTTCCCCTTTCCATGATTTATCTCAAGTCACTCAACAGGGTAATTACTGTCACTCATGCATTTGTTCATCGATGCATTTATTCAGAGTTCTTCAGGGGGACTGAGTCCTAGCTGTCCACAGAGGTCACTAACTTGATAGTATACCTGCATTTGTTTCCATCCCTTTTCTATCTCACCTCCCTGTCCCACTGTCAGTATTTCTGATTACTACATCCCAAATGAATTACATGCATTCAAATTCTTTTCTCAGTGTCTGCCTTTGGGGCAATGCAAACCAATACAGTAGGTCAAATTAGTCCACTAGAATTAGCAGCATCAAAGAGCACAGTCACCAAAGAGCACCCGTGATCATGCATTTGTAACCCCCTGTAGTGCCTGTAGCCAGGAACAGGGCAAGTTCTCTAATGATTCAGGCAGATGGGTAAAGGGGAGTCCAGAGTCTGCGGTGGGTTTTTTAGACTTTAATGCTCTTTCTACACCAATTGCTGAGGGCCAAGCCCACAGGTTGGCAAGAGAGGGAGCCCTCAGCAAGTCTTTATCGCTCTATGGCTATCTCTCTGGGTCTCTTCCCTCTCTTAGACGTTTCTGCTATAGTTGTTCACTGTGTGACACCATCCTTATAGCCTCAGCCTGCAGGCCCAGGTGTGCCCACCTATGCCCACCCACACCGCACTCCAGCCTGACCAAGTCGTTTTGACCCTACAGTTCCCCAAAGCACCTTCAGCCAGGGACATCCTTACTTAGAAAAACTAAAAAAAACAGAATTTTTTTCCCCACAGACCTACCAAAAAATACCTCCTATAACCTGTACTCCCTGAAGTCTTTTAGCAGGGAACTTTATTTTTAATCTTTATTATTTTATTATTATCTATTATGCAGAATTACATATAGCTTTCAGTTTCTCCTAGAGAAGAGGAATATCTGACAGGAAGATGTAACTGACTGTTATTTGATCCTCCCATAAGAGGATACTTTAATGCAGAGAAGGATGTAGGAGCCTACCAGATCACTTGATTTGTGATTCCAGAAGAGAACAAAGAGGGAAATTGGCCTGCATGTCCCCCTTTTACCCAGAGCCAGCGGTGCATCTGGCTTTCATGGACATACCTCTTTGGTAAGAACTCCCAGTCGTACCCTGAGTAGATTTCTTTATTTTCCCTAAAGGAATAAACATAGAGGGGGAAACCACAATAGAATAAAAAGTTCCACAAGGACACTGCTTTGATGGGATTGAGCAAAGGCCAAAAATATCTCTGGGATATGCCTTTTATCAGCCCCCCTTTCCCAACTTTAGCTCTCAGATTTTCCAGCTAAAAAGACTGGGAGAGATGGCTCTGCTTGAGGGATTACCGGCTGTATTTGACCCTTTAGCTCTGAGGGTCCTTCCAGCTGACCAACATCCATATGATTCACTGCTCAGGTGCAAGTTCTTGTAATTACTAACCTTGAAGGAATGGTGGGTTGAAATACAAAGAAGAGGACCTGAAGTCAGGCGGTCTGATTTCTGGTTCTAATTCTTGCCCTCTGATAACTGAGCAGCTGATATGTCTTTGAGCAGCTGATGTCTTTGGAGACTATAGCCTGTCCCCTGGAACGCTTGTACCAGCAAATCAAATCTAGCTGAGTGATGATCAAAACTTTTCTGGTACAAGAGACAGAAATAAATGTAAGACCTGCCATGGATTATGTAAGTGGGAAGAACAGGTGTGTCATGTGTGACAGACCCAGGATGGTGTTGGTACTGTCAGGACTCTGATTGGCCTGATTTGTTCATGTGGTCATTTCTAAACCAGTCTCTACAACCAATAGGGTTGGTACAACCAGTGGCGTTGGATGAACACTGACTGAAGATGGGAGCAGGGGAGGAAGCAGAGAAATGTGGTGTGCTCTCGGTGGAAGAGACAGAAGGAAAATTGTTCTGGCAGTATTAATCCATGGCTTCCTCAGCTCCAGCTTATCTGTGTGTTCAGTAGCCGCAGTGGATGGATGGAAGACAAGTATGGGAAAGAATGAGGACACTAAAAAATGAGTAAGAGTAAGAGCCTGTGAAGGTGAAATTCACTTCTCTTCTCCATAGGAAATAGTAGCTTCAAAGAGGAAGCTGAGGAAAAACATTCCCTTCATGGCAAGGAGCGAAATCATGCCTCCAGGATTGAGACGAACTGCCTTTAGTGGGCACAGCATTCCAACTTCACATTTTCTCCTGCAAAACACACATAACTTTGGGTTTAGAGGGCTTGTCAGGATCAATATAAATAGAATGAGGTATAAGGAAAAGTGGATCAAACAGAGGAAAAGGCCAAAAACAGCTGAATTCCAGCTGCAGCCTGATCCTACAGGGAACTCTGTAGCACCCAAGACTTGTAATCCAGTCTTGAGACAGGATCCACTGTATCATCAATCACTGTCTGTGGGGTCACCTGCTGAGAAAAAGTAGTTGCTTCTAGGAAGTCCACAGCTCAGAAGAAAGCCAAGATTCAAAACTGATGAGAGATGGGTGTGCAATATACAAAAGAAGATCTCTGTAGGTCCTGGTGAGATCATGTATTTCTAGTGTACAATGCTTGGAGTTATCATCAACACTGTTATTTGATATCTCTGCTGTGCAAAAGTAAACACCACATAACACAGATGCTATGCTGAACCCAATAATTCAGGTTAGCAGTGGCAGTAGGAGTCTAGACCAACTTATCATATCCTTTGCCAGTCCTGCCATTGATTAGTTACGTGATTTGGGATGTGTAATTTAACCTGTTCGAACCTTAAAGTTCAAATCCAATTCGTTAAATGGGCCCACAATCAGAGTTACCTCTTGGAGCTATCGCAAAGGCCATATGAGACTATTCCTAAAATACTTCTGATGCAGTGCTTGGAACACAGGGAGCACTCTCATGACCCTGAGTTACTAACATTTCCAAGGCCCCACTGTCTGAAACAGACAACACTTTAGTTCACAAAGCATGGAGGTCATAGGACACAAATTGGTTTTATAAAAGACACGAATAAGAACTTGCATTATGTAAATGCCGAAGACAACTGTGTTTAAGCGAGCAAATCCATTTTCAAAAAGAGGATGTGAAAGCTCTATCTGACCTAGTCTGTGGGTGTCCAATATTCATCGAGCTGGTGTAGGGTATAGGGCCTTTGCAGCAGGTTCACAGGCCCATGAAGTTCACTGTTCAGAACAAAGAGACTTCACACTGGATTTCATGAAGTTTCATCAGCCTGTGGTCACTCCCTCTAATTTGATGGATCAGATTTCCTGCCTGTAATCAAAGAGGATGTATGTCCAGGTACAGATTAGCCTGGGTTCTGGCAATTAGGGTCTCCCCTTGTTCTGAATCCTAACAGCTGTGTGACTATAAACATGTTATGTAGCCTCTCTAGGTTTCATTTCCTTCTCAGCTAATAGGGGAAGATAATGTCTGCATTTAGGATTATTACTGAGAATTACCTGATACTTGTAAACACTTAAATCAATATCTTTAAATCAGTGCCTACTGATGTTCTTTTGTTAACCAAATATCTCTTGATTGCATACTATTTGTCAACACTATTCCTAGCAATGGGAAGACATTGGCAAGAAAAAACACGGGGATCCTGCTTTTACAGAGCTTACACTTAAGTGAGAAGAGACAGTTAATAAATAAACAAGAGAAAGTCCAGGAAGTGGTTAAGTGTGATGCAAGGAATTAAAATACAGTGGTGTGATAGAGAGGGATAAGACAGATCCTCTAGTCTGGCCTCTTCTCTGAAAGGCCACTCTGAGAAGGTGAGGTTCAGGCTGAGATCTGTATATACAGGCAGAGGGAGCAAAAGCCCAGAACTGGAAATGAGGTTAGCGTGGTGAGAATAAGATTGATATTTGAGAGACACACAAAAGGCTAAGTGCAGGGGGAAAGGGTGGTGAGCAATTGAGAGATGAGTTTCGAACAGCAGAAGATGCCATGCAGGGCTTTATAAGTAAGGGTCAATACTTTGGATCTTAATGTAAATTGGATAGAAACAGAAGGATCTTAACCTAAAGAGAGATCATCTGAAATATGCTTTTAAAGGCTCACTTGGATGATTTCATCCAATATTTCATAAAATAATGATACTATCAGATCTGTTTTTTTCAGGAAATTAATGGTGCAGGAACAATTTCCAATTCATTATTATGAGTCTGGTAACCTAACGACAAAGCCAGAGAGACATCATAAGAAAACTAAAATCCACATAAACATCGATGCAAAATTTCTTAACAAAATATTAACATTCTGAACTAGAAACATATCTTCACTGATGTTTCCTTTAGTCATCTCCCTGCAGTCTTCCAGTTCCACCCGTGCTCTAATTACACTATTAAGCCTATTAAATCTCTAATACTTGCTTTTAAACATGTATTTGACAAACTACAATACCTGTTCATGATAAAA
>NW_004567103.1:73859474-73884045 GCF_000260355.1 Condylura cristata | reverse complement strand
CGCTGCTCTCCTCAGCAGTGTACTTCATCTATCTGCCTGTTCTGCTCCCCGCTCTGTCTCTGGTGAATCCTCTCACCTTCTGCACCTCTGGCCTGTATCCCAGTTCTGTACGAATAAATAAATAAATCTTTAAAAAAAAAATGAGAAAGAAATTTTGTTAATCTGAAAAAGGTTATCTGTGAAAAGCCTACAATTACTTTCATACTTAATATGAAACACTGAATAGTTCATCCATGAGAATAGGCACAGTCTTGTCAAGCACTCTGACAATTTCTGTTCAACATTGTACTAGAGGTTCTAGTCACTGCAATAAGACAACAAAAAGAAAATACATCTAGATTGAAAAGAATGAAGGGAGGGTATCTTAATTTACAGATGGCTGAAATCTTTTTGCTGAAAATCTTCTGAGGAGTCTACCCTCCCAAAACCTCAAACTACAAGAACTAATGAATTCCACAAGACAAGTAATCCAATTTTAAAATGATCAAGGATTTAAATGGGTATTTTCCCCAAAAAAAGATACGGGAGTGGCTCCATGTTTATTGCTGCTTTACTTACAATTGGAAAGACATGGAAACAGCACAAATGCCCAAAAGTAGATGATTGGATTAAAAAGACGTGGTATATATACACAATGGAATATTACTCAGCAACAAAAAAATAAACACACGCCTTTTGCAGCAACGTGGATGGAGCTGGAAAACATCATGCTTAGTGAAAAAAGCCAGAAAGAAAAGGAAAAATACCAGATGGTTTCACTCAAAGCAGGAGTATAAAGGACCAGGCAAGAAAATAATAATAATAATGAGCAGCTATATACCAGAGACATTTTATGGGGGTAGAGTGGAGAATGGGATCAAAAACAGTGGGTGGATGGAAATGCATTGGACTATGGTGATGGCACATGGGTGATTTGGTGATGGGAAGTACACGGGGATTACAACTGAGATGAAAAACATGCACAAAATGATGTAAAAATAAGCTATTATATTATTTTTAAAAAAAGATATGGGGGTGGCTTATAAGCACATGAAAAGATATTGAACATCATAACTCACCAGAAAAATGAAATTAAAACCAAAGTGAAATATCACTACACACCTACAAGAAGTGTCAAAGAGAATAACAATGTCAAGTGTTGGCAAAGATGTATGGAGCCCTCATACTTGCTGATAGGAACATAAAATAGTACAGCCACTTCAGAAAATATTTTAAAAGTTTCTTAAAAAGTTAATCATGTGGTCTCTCCCCGGTGGCACACTGTTTTAAAGCACAGCACTACGATGCTGGCCACAGCCACTTCA
Source organism: Condylura cristata (assembly GCF_000260355.1). NCBI lineage: Eukaryota > Metazoa > Chordata > Mammalia > Eulipotyphla > Talpidae > Condylura > Condylura cristata. The sequence continues at coordinate 73,882,741 of NW_004567103.1, read as the reverse complement.
GTGCGAGTTCAAAACCCAGCCAGGGAAGTGACCCACATAGAGTGGCAGATCTCTCCTGTCTCACCGGCTGCTCCTCTCAGCAGTGTACTTCATTAAGCTACCTGTTCTGCTCCCCACACTGACTCTGGTGAATGCTTTCACTGCCGCTGTGCCTCTAGCCTCTACCCCAGTCCTGTATGCATAAATAAATAAATCATTTTTAAAAGTTAATCATGTATTTACCATGCGATCCAATAATTCTATCTTTGGATATCTTCCAAAGATAAATAAAAACATATCTACACGATGATTTGCATGCAAATTCTCACAGTAGTATAATTCATAATAGTGAAAAACTGGAAATAACAAAAACATTAATTTCTAGTGAATGGATAATCAAAATTTGGTATATTCATACAATGGACAACTATTATGCAATGTAAAAGAATAAACTACTTATACACACTACAACATGGATGCATTTTGAAGTCATTAACTAAGTGAAAGTTGTCAGACAAAAGAAACCATATATAATATGATGCATTTATGTGAAATTTCCAGAAAACATTGCCTGCATGGGAGAATCAGTGTGGGGAGTATTTAAAAAATGCTGCAGCCTTGACCCTATACCCCAGACCAATTGCATCAGAATCTCTGGGTGGTAAGACTCAGGTACCAGTATTATTAGAATATCTCCAAAGTGATTCCAATTGTATCCAAAGCTCAGAACCAATATCTAAAGCTCTTTCTATGGTCTATAGTCTCTTTGGTTCCCATGGCCCAATCCCAGAGCAGCACTATAAGATGAGGGTGAGGTGGCCAAGAGCCTAGAAGGTATATCTGCTAAGTCTAACAAGGTCCACATCTAGCCTGTCTTCCAAAAAAACAGTGAGTATTCAAAAGTCATGCTTTTGAGTGTGTAAGCAAAATAACCTCCCTGGGTTGCACTAAAGACCCTGCCTTTGGCATGTCCTAAATTAAGAAAAACTTCCCCTTTTAGGAAGCTGGGGTTGTATCCCTGAAAGACACTACCCAGAAGCACCCAGAGTTTACAGAAAGGCAATGATGGGCTATTTTTTCCTCTTTTGTTTCTGCCAAAGAGTGAATCAAAGAGAGAACATATTGACTTCACAAGGCAGAGACTATTTTTAGACACTAATTTGACATTTTGGATTGATTAGATGTCAGCATTAAGTAACAGAACACTGGAAAATTTGTATGAAACTAAGTTGCATGGAAATCTCTAAACATCTTATTTTTCCACTGATGTAGAAATTGCCCATTATTCTATATGGTATAAATCATTCCTAAACCTATAAACAAGGAATGTGAAGACAAAAATGTTTGCAAACCTCAAATTGCCTTCTTCCCATTTCAGCCACAGTAATTCTACCCTGAATTACCATCTCAGCACATACCTCTACCTAAAAACACTGGGGCACCCTTGGTTCTTCTGCTATTTCACACTTGTGCTTTTGGTGTCATGCTGTAGTTCTTGTAGCATGGGTATTTTACTACCTTTTTCAGTTGATTCTGAGGTGTTTAGTTCTTTCTGAAGAAACAGAAATGGAGTTATGTTCTTAATTTCTTTTGCTTCCTGTTCATTATATTAGAATGGCCATGGCTTTTTGATTTTTTGAAATAAAAAAATTTAGTATTAATTTAGTATTTCTAATAAGTTTTTAATGGAATCTTCAGGATTTCCTATATAAAAAATAGCATATTTTCTACAAATACAGATCATTTCACTTCCTTTTCCTGACTTGAATTCTCTTTATAGCCTGTGTTTGTCTGATAGCTTAGGCCAAACCTTCTAATACTAAGTTAAACAAAAGTGGTGTCTTGTTCCCAGTATTAAGGGAGATACTTTCAACTGTTGGTTTGTCACATATGTATTTTATTATATTTAGGTAAGTTCCTTTTATTCCCATCTTATTTAGTCTTTATCATAAATGGGTGCTGAATTTTATCAAATGCTTTATCTGCATCTATTATCATATGATTTTTATATTTGTTGATATGATGTATTACATTAATTGATTTATAGATATTAAAATGTCCTTGCATCCCTGGATAAATCTCACTTTATTTGCATAATCCTTGTGATATACTTGAATTAGATTTGCCAAGAAAATTTTTGCATTGAAGTTCATCAGGGATACCAGTCTATAATTTTCTTGTGCTATCTTTGTGTGATTTCAGTAGTACTGCATTGTAAAATGTATTAGGGAACATTCTTTCTTATATTTTTAAAAAGCAATTTAAGAAAGATAGGCATTAGTTCTCTAAGAGTATGATAATACTCATTTATAAAGCCATCTGGTCCTGAGCTTTTGTTTTTCAGATTTTTTATTACTGTTTAAATTTCCATGCTCATGATCAGCTTATTTAGTTCATCTGTTTCTACTTATGTTCATTTTCATAGACTATATTGAGCTAGAAGTTTATCCATTTTGTCAACGTCATCAAATTTATTAGCAATTTGTTGTTCATAGTAATCTCATGATCTTTTGTATTTACATACAGTCTTGGTTATTTCTCCTCTTTCATTAGTAATTGTGTTAATTATTATTTTCTCTCTCTCTCTCTTTTTTGGTTAACCTAGTTAAATGTTTATCTGTTTTATCTCCTTGAAAAATTTTGTTGATTTAGTTTTGTTGATTTTTTTATATAGTCTTTTTGATCTCCATTTCTTTCCATTCTTATTTTATTATTTCCTTCCTTCTACTAACTTTAGGACTTGATTGTTCCTCTTTTTCAAGCTGCTTTAGATGCAATGTTGGAGTGAAACTATGTACTTCTAAAATGTGATGTGTTACTTTCTGATCTCTTGCTCAATAGTCTGTAAGCTCTATGAGTATTAATGGCCTTACATTTTTTATTGACTATTTATAACCTGAGCATCTTGCACAGTGCTTGACATTTAACAGGTATTTGATTAAAAAAAATATATGGAGAGAAATAAGTGAATTGCAGTACAAAGACAGTAGAAGGAAGGTAAGAAAGTAGAGGTGAATATAAACAAATCTTTTAAGAGTACTGATAGAGAGGAGAGAGAATGAGGGTAGTTAAAAAAGGTCAGAGGGAAGGAAGATTGTTGAAAACATAATAGATTGGAGAGGAAGAGATTGGAGAGATGCACTATTTTAAAATCAGCTGTCAATTTCCCACTACAGATAGGATCACATTCACATTGCATTTTTTTTAAAGGATTTATTTATTTATTCATACAGAACTGGAGTACAGGCCAGAGATGCGGAGGGTGAGAGGCTTCACCAGGAACAGAGTGGGGAGCAGAACAGTCAGATTGACAAAGTACATCGCTGAGGGGAGCAGCAGGCGGGTCAGGAGAGGTCTGCCACGCCATGTGGTCACCTCCGGGGCAGGCGGGGATCAAACTCATGCGGAAGTGGCTTAGGCTTCCCAGTGCAGTGTTTTAACCCACTGCGCCACCAGGGAGGGCCACATTCACATTGCATTTTATGTGAACGGTGCCCCCTACAGCTGAGTTGCCTTTTTATTTTATAAAGAAATACAACGTGGGAAATGGGAGCAGCTTGGGAGGCTTAACTTAACCATCATGAAAACATCATCACTACACCAGACACAGGCTTTCTGCCCAGGGATGCTTCAGCCTGTGTTAGTGTGGTCAGTTCCTCATCCTGGGTTGTGTGGTCACTTGACTCTGCCATCTGCTGGAAGACAAGAAGCCTGGTTTTGTGATGTGCACCTCTGGTACCTGGTATAGACAAGTGTACAAAAACGGACGCTGCCGATGTGAATGATTTACGTATAATATACCTCATTGCCACAGGGCTTCACTCTTCTTCCATAGTTGGGTGGTGAGAAGTTGTTTCTTTGACAGCAGAAAATTTATTTTCTTACCCAAACAGGAAGATTCAGAAAAGGTTATTCAGCAGCAGTTTCACAGTAGAAAGAGAAAACTGTTTCAGACAAAAGAGAAGGGAGGGGACTTCAGGAATTCATTTCAGCTCCTAGAACATCTCATTCAGAGAGGAACTGTCATCTTTCTATTCCTGACCTGGTAGGAGGTTCAGAACTAATGACCTCTCTGCCTCTAGCCTGAATTTCTTTGGAAATGTGAAGCCCAAAAACAGAGACCCCAGGGAGCTGCTGCTCCAAATACTTGGAAAAGGTGCAGAAGGTGCCAGCAAAATCTATTGGCCCCTCTCCTGCTCCTGCCCTCCACACCTTCCCTACTCTCCACCCACCCCCTCTTACCTCTGGGACATGGCTCAACTGGGGTCACAGGAGCTCTAGTGTCAAGGTTTTCACCACCATGGAAGTCAGTCATCTCATAACCACCGCCTTGTGGCACTACGCCTCACTCACCCCTGCAACAGCCCAGTATGATGGTAAACCAAACATTTTAGAGACAGCAGACTGGGGCTCGAATCACACCCTGAGCAAATTACTTAATCTCTCTGAGACTCATTTTCCAAAATGGGTTTGACCAGGTCTGAACTGCATGTCTGTGGAGCTACGTAAATAAAATGTCTACAAAGTCTCTGGCCTCGCAAACACACTTTTCCCTCCCCTATTCACTGAAGCCAGCTTTGTAGATGTGAATTCCTTCTTGGTTTCTTTTAGGAACCGCTGAAGGTCCTCTGATAACATACTTATCCCTTAGCATCCTCAGTGCTGCTCCAGAAAAGAAATCACATGTCATTACCTTGACATTTGCAGTCAATATGAAAATAAATGTGAAATGAAGTTCAAAGACTCACAATCCCAGTTTAGGACCTAAGCAGAATTCAAAATAAAAATGACCTGGGGAAAGAATTTTAACTTGGGGAAAAAATGAGTAATTTTATTAGAGGGGAAATAAAGATGCTCTCCAATGTTGCCTCAACAGGAACAGTCAATGAGGAACAAGGCCTATGGGCAGCCTAGGAATAGAAAAGAAGCACCTCCCCTTCTGAAGGGTCTCCTAGGTTTACAACCACTGTTCTCTTCCAGAGGAAACCTCTAGAAAGAACATATATGTGAGTCCTGAGAGAAATGCCTATGTCCTGATATTATGAATGGCTTCATCAGATAATCTCCCTGACACCTCAACAAGAGAGTAATCCCCAAAGGAAATAAGAAAGCATGAGATAAGGAATTTTATCCTTTTCTGCTTAAGCATCATTGGAAGATGCACAGTTGAAGAGCAGTGATAAGTAAAAACAACTTCAATTTAAAGAAAAGATTCTAATATCAAAATAATGTGTACAAAATGAGTGTTAAATGCCCTTTAGCATGACAGGTAAGACAAAGGCCAACACTTCCACATGACATGACATGCTCCTGCATTCCCCTGTTGTATGCTTCCTACCAGCTGCCTTGGACTTTATTCACTTCCTGAACATGTCTCATACATTTGGACAAGCCACAAAAACCTTTTGTTCTTCATGATCCCAGCTCTCATGGTGAATAGCAGTTGTATCTAAGACCAGTCTTATTGGGTCCATTAACATGTGGGACATTTGTTTGAGTGTGGGTTTATAACCTAGTCCTGGCAAAGAGATTGATGGGAAGAGTGCTGGGGGGTAAAGGGGATTCAGGGAACAGTTTTCCTTATTGATTAAACAAACAAGCACATTAAATAAGAAATTTGATGTTTCATTGTGTGAGAAACCAGAAAACTGGTAGTCACTTTGTGACAATAAACTGAGAGTGGCATTTACTTGAATGATTGTTCTCCTGGAGAGGGGTGGTTTGTCTTTACATTTTAACTGTGTATGTGTGTGTGTGTGTGTTGAAGGTAAGGATGCACTTATACAAGTGTTTGTAAAAGATGAGGAGCTGAGACAAATGCTGAAGAGGCTTTTTTTTTTTTTGCGAGAATTTGTATAGGAGTCTATATTTGACATGTTGAGACCTTTCTTCTGCTTGGCACAAAAAACATGGCTAAGGGGATGAGCAGGAATTAAGATTCAGTCCATGTTCTGCTCACTGAGTCTGTTGCCCTAGGATGGTTTGCAACTAATAAAAGGAGAGGGTGCATTTTTCCAATCTGTACATAGGTACCATAAGAGTTAATGATGCCCTAATGAGCAAAATTGCTTCAAGGCCAGTAACAAAATGGAGATAGAGGTCATGGGCAAATGGGAACATATCCATATTTTACTCAAGACTGCTCTGAAAGTACAGGAAACAGAAACTTAGGAATAGCCAGCGAAAACTCCTTGAAACAGATGTTCTTGATATCTCCAAGAGCATGTTACTGTGTCTATAAATTGCTTTAAGTATTTCATCACAGATAAGGTGTGATTACAAACATACTGCTTAGCTCAAGCATCATCTCTAAGCATATCAACTGTCCAAATCAAGCACATGTGTTCCAAGGGTGATCAGTTGGTTAAAATGCTTCTGACACCAATATTTTCATCAATGCTTTAATAACTAGAAAAGCAAATGTCAGAAATTATCTTTTAGCGATGAAATTAACGACTTGTTGAATAACATGATTCAAGGTCAGAAATACGTTCCATTGAACATCTTAGAGATACATCTTACCCTTTACTATAAGGTAAGAATCTTGCACCCCTACGGAGCGATTGTTTCTAAATGATCCCATACCCAGCTATTGTTTTAGATGATTACTAGCTGCCAAAGCCAACCCTAACCCTAATTTTTTTAGGTGAAAAAGTGTTCAGAGTAGCTTAAATAGCAGAGAGCTGAAAATTCATTAAAATTATGAAAGAGGTTTTATGGACTGTTTTGGTCCCTGCTGTTTGTTAATGAATGTTCCTGTGATAAATGTTTACAGGGCATGCAGAATTTGGCCTGAGACTTATTTTTAATGCAACAAGATTGTGGAACCCACTGAAATCTCCCAAAACCATCCCTGAGGCTGGCTTGCAATAAAGCATCATCATCAATGGCAATGTACAATGAGGTTCCTCAGGAATTTTCTAGAGCAATGGATATTGGCCTAGGAGTACTGGGATTTAATAGAACTTGCTATTGATAGATAAAGGAGAATGAATGTGGTAATATTGCATAATAATGAGTAAGCAAACAGGTTTCTAAGCACTTGTGAGGCACCCTTTAGAGACTTCCAGAAATAAATAGAAGTACTTCAGGTGAGAGGCTGCTGAGTGTTTAGTAAAACAGGCTAAGGCTCAAACCACTTTGGTTTGAGCAATAAAAGCAAATTTAACTTCACTTCCTACCCACATGTTAGAGAAGTACAAAATATGAGTTACAACAAGGAAATAAAGCACAATTACATATAATAAATCATTTGAAGCATGTAGTGATTTCCATTATAAGTTATCCTGGAAATAAACAATTGAGACTGCTGGAGCAGAGGTCTTGAATGAAGTTATGGCTTTGGGGACATAATTCCCTTCTTCTAATAGATTTATGAAAAACGTTGTATATATATGATTATTTTGTCTTTTTCTGACACAAAAGGACTGAAAAAATTAATGAGGAAGCAAAATAGATACACCATATCATCCAGTGATTCCACTCCTTGATATTTACTCAAAGAGTGCAAAAACACTAATTCAAAGTTATATATGCACTCTTCTGTTCACTGCAGCACTATTTACAAGTCAATTTTGTCAATAACTGAAGTGCTAAACAACAAACTAGTGGATTAAAAAATGTGTTGTAGGGCCCTCCCTGGTGGCACAGGTTAAGGTGCAGCATTGCAAGCTAGCCACAGCTGCTTCCGTGCAAGTTTGATCCCTGGCCCCAGAGGTGATCTACATGGTGCAGCAAGCCTCTCCTGTCTCACCCGCTGTTACCCTCAGCAGTGTACTTCATCAGTCTGTCTATCCCACTTCCCATTCTGTCTCTGGTGAATCCTCTCACTGACCCTGTATCTGTGGCCTGCATCCCAGTTCTGTATGCATAAATAAATGAATCTTTTTTAAAAAATGTGTTGCGGGCCCTCCCTGGTGGCACAGAGGATTAAAGCACAGCATTAAGAATCTACAGCCACTTCAGCATGAGTTCGATTCCCACCAGCCCCGGACGTGATCCACAGGGCGCTGCAGACGGCTCCTGGCCTGCCCGCTGCTCCCCTCAGCAGTGTACTTCGTCAGTGGGCCTCTTCTGCTCCCCACTTTATCTCTGGTGAATCCTCTCACCGCCCCTGAACCTTTGGCCTGTACCCCAGTTCTGTATGTATAAATAAATAAATCTTTTTAAAAAATGTGTTGCATATAAATAATGGAATACTACTCCTCTATTAAAAATAAAAACGGTTAATTCTTGACATTTACAACAATGTGGATAGAACTGGAAGGGAGAGAAATGAAAGAAGTCAGGCAGAGAAAGACAAATACCAGATGATTTCACTCATATTGAATACAGAAAAGCAAAACAAAGAAACAGACTAAATTTAATCAAAACGAATTCTAGAAAAATCACTGCAGAATTGAGGCTACCAGGAGGGCAAGTTGGGGAGACCCACAGTGCTGTGATAGAGGAATTAGGTGTTTTATGGTAAGTATAGTGTGGTAACATACATCTGAAGAAGTATGAACCTATTTCCTTAATCATATGAAGTGTTGTAAACCAATGTTACCTCAATTTAAAATTTTTAAGTTGTTCATATGCTTTGAATTTGTTGACAAAAATGTGAATCATAAATAAAAATGAACTGAAAAATAAAGAAAACAAAATCTTAAGTAATTTTTCAGGGACTTTTTCACAATCTTTAACATTCATCTGTTTCACTACTGTCATTCTCCTAGTGTTTTTCATCTATTTGACAGTTGAAAAAAAGAGACTAGCAATTAACAATGTTTCATGAAATGTCTGGCATTTAAATCTCTTACAAAATTTAGAGTTGAATGGGCTGCAATATGTTTTCTTCTATATTTGTCCATAGATTTTTTAATCTAAAGGTAGTATTTAACATATGAGAATTTCTCTTAAACTGAAACTATAAAATTAATCTGACATCCATCTAAAAATAGAAATGGTTTTCTTCTTCTCTGTCCTGTTCTCTGTTTTTAAAAGCCCATTACTTGTTAATTCCTCAATCCCAGATGTTAACTAGGAAGTCTAAACCTCTTTTTAAAAACTTAGTTAGAAGCATTTAGAAAAATACAAAAATACTGATAGCACCAAAGGTGTCACTTGCATCAAAATCTCACAGAATTCAAAATTTTAAGGATCTAGTGCTGCCACTTAATCTTCCATTATTAAATGCATAGAAATCACAAGAAGTGTACCTGTGAGAATTTTGTGAATTAACAAACATCCAAACTGTTGACTTAATGGTGATGACATTTAAGTTTTGAGGCAGAGCTAAATTCAGGTTTTTAAAAGGCTGGTCAGCTGTTCAATGCAGATGTTGTTTTTATCTAGTGCTATGATCATGTCATCATATTAGCATGTTTCTTGAAACGGAAGGAAACTTGGAGTTATTTTAGAAGGGGTAGTTCCTACAGTCCTTCGAGATGGGCTTATGAATTATAGTCAGGTAGGCCCATCCCTGGGACCTAAGATAGTGTTTCAAGTTGGGTTGATCATTACCATTCAAAGGCCTTAAAACTGCCTTATGGCTCAAAACCAGCAGTTAAAAAAAACAGAAGATATATACCATTGTAGCAGTGCACTGCAAATTAAAAGAGGAAGCTATTTCCGTGGTGTGTGTGTGTGTGTGTGTGTGTGTGAGAGAGAGAGAGAGAGAGAGAGAGAGACAGAGAGAGAGAGAGAGAAAGAGTTGGGTTATGAAACAGACTGTGTCTTTTAGGCTGAGTAAATAAAATATATTTGAAAACCACTCATCTAAGATTACCATCTGCCAATATAGATTCACCAGCCAATATAAATTAGTGAGAGAGAAAATTCATAAAAGTCTAATGGAAAATTATTTTTCAATAAGTTTCAATAAGATCTTGAAATTATCTGCAACCTCTAAGTCAATTATTCAATCTTTGGATAGCTATATTAAGGAAATAATCCAAAGTTCAGACAAAAAAAATTACATAAAAATATTCATTGCAGCCCTCCCTGGTGGCACAGTGGATTAAAACACAGTACTGCAAAGCTAAAGCCACTTCAGCATGAGTTCCATCCTCACTCCAGAGGTGACCCACATGGCATTGCAGACCTCTGCCTAGCGCTCCCTTCAGCAGTGTACTTCAGCAAACTGCCTGTTCTGCTCCCCACTCTGTCTATGGTGAAGCCTCTCACTGCCCTTGCACTTCTGGCCTGTACCCCAGCTCTTTATGAATAAATTAAAAAATCTTAAAAAAAAAAAACTATTCACTGCACTGTTGTTATTTGTACTGGAAACCCCAAACAATTTAAGTATTCAATAACATAGCAACTTTAAGTCAATTTTAGAATAAAAAAATGGATTGAATGTTATCATCATTAAAAGAAACATTTTCAGAGGATTTATAGTGATATGGAAAATGCTTTTGATATACTATTAAATATTTTTAAAGATTCAAACTTGCTTATAGTCAATAATCTTGACAATTATAAAAATGTATCAGAAAAAATGTTAAACAGTGGTTTTCTGAGTGGTTGAGTTAAAGGTGATTTTTATTCTGTTTTTCTATATTTTTCAAGTTTTCTATCATGCAGCTATGACATACCTAGTCTAGGGAGAAAGTGTTTCTTTAAAAAGAAAGCTTTCTTCCTTCAAAAGATAGGTGTGTTCTCATCAGTCATGTTGCTTTTTACAAAGATGCCACCTTTGTTGACCCTCCTATTAGACTAGAGAGGGTAACATTTCTCTTTAGTTAAATGCATTTTCACAGTTTAATGACATTTGAAAATCTAGTTTACATCATTCCTGAAGGAACAGTGCCATCAGGGTCACTTCCAAGAAGCCTTCCAAGAAGCCACTCACCCATAGCTGCTTTTTCTTTTCTCAAGACCACTGTGTTAGTTTCCTTCCCTACTAGAATAAATTACCACCAACCTGTGGCTTCATACAACACAATCTATTATCTTATAATTCTGGAGGTTAGAAATCCAAGATGGATCTCTCTGGATTAAAGTCAAGGTGATATTGTGCCTGAGATCCTTTTGGAGACTCTGGGAGAGAATCTATTTCCTTGACATTAAACACTTCAAGAAGTCACTTGCACTCATGGCCCTTTCTCTATCTTCAAAACTAGCAAGATCAGAGCATCTCTTTCTTTTTCCCTCCCTCCTTTCCCCAACCTCCTCCCTTCAAAACTCAGGGTAGCTCTATTTCAATATTCTTAACTTCATGACATCTGCAAAGTCCCTTCTGCTATGGAACATATTCACATGTTCTGGGATAAAGCCATGCTCATCCTTGGGGAGAACACTGTACTTTCTATCACAATCAGGTTTGACAGTACAGCTCGTAACCGAAAGGGTCATTTCTCTTGTATTACCGACAGTGATTTGAAAATTGCACTTGCCTAATTAGCTGTCCCAGAGGTGTAGTTTTCCACTAGGCAGTAACATCCATTAGCTACAGAATCTATCAGTCACTGGCAGTGGCCAAATGTTTGAAATAGAGCAAACCTGCAGAACGTCACATTTCATGGGCCCTCACTATGTACTTGGAATTGCAAGACACAACTTAAACATGCAGTATAATCACAATAGGGTCTATTTACCAGGGGTAACTGGGAGAAGGCCACCAATCGTCATCTGTCCCAGCCCAGTCAGAGTGTGTAGTGCTTTATTATGCAAACCAAAAACTGCTCATGAAGAAGAGCATTGTCTAATGAGAACCTGGAGCTGATGGCCCACTGATCATCTCTGAACCAAGACACAACTCACAATGGCAGCTGGCGGTAGTCACAAGTGACACTCTGAGACTGCACTGAAGCATCTAGCAGCAATAGTATGTAGGTCAGGCTGGGCGGTGCCAGAGGCAAGAGTAACAGCTGACAACTCTTACAAATACCAGTCAGTAGGCAATGCCAAGGATCAGGCAGCAGTGAACAGCTCTTAGAGGCACCAAGCACAGGCCAGTGGTGCTGGTCAGCAGGCGGTGCTGGTCCTGCTAGAGGTAGGGTGGAGTGGCAGTCAGATGGCAGTACTGGAGTATCAGAAACTGAAGTCTTCCAAGGCAAGAGTCTCAGGCGACTGCCTGAATCCCGTCTGCTGGCCTGTCTTTTATGGCTATCATGGTGTGCATGTTTCAAACCTGATCAGTCCATTTTCAAAACATGATTGGCACCTGTGAGTATTCAAACCCAATGGATTTCAAAACCTGCTTACCTAATGTATACTGGGGTGAGCTGTCTCCTCTGCATTACCTGACAAGAAGCTGCTCACAGAGTTCCTCTTATAGGTTAATCAAAATAGAGATGGTTTCTAGCTTTACTGTTACTATGCAAGTCTAGTGCATAACAAATATGTAGACAAGGTACAAGAGCACACATAAGTAGATACTAGAGAATCTATATTTTTAATCACAATTTCTTTCATCTCTTAGAAAGAAATGAGCCAGAAAAGGGAGATTAAAAAACTCAGAAACTATTCTATATAACTTGCTTCTGCTTTTTAGAACTTTTAAAATTGCTCAAGCTATATAATACATTATAAAAATACTAGAAAATAGTTACAGATTAATATAATAAAAATTCTGTGAACTTGCAACTTTTGGTTCTACAAAGCTGAACTCAAAACAATTAGCTACCAGTTTAATTTTTAAAAATCTTTGTATTGATTTGTGGATTTAGAAAATTAAAATTCATTAAAGCAATCAAATAAAACTTCAAAGCAGTAAAAACACTTGATTATTAAGTTATCATCCAACCTATAACTTATCATCCAAACCTATTTGTTTGGTTTAAACTCAGGAGGGTGCTATTTTTAAACATTTTTCACTATAATTATTTTAGAGAAACAGTTTAGTTTGGGTTTGAGCAGACACTGGTGTCCCTCAATTTTTCTATTATAGACTCCAGGTAGTATTTTCCCTGCTTTCCTTCAAAACAGACAGATGAAATAAACCAAAGATCCATTCTTGCATCTCTTCATTATGGACAAGAAAGAAGAGAAATTTAATTCTTTCCTACCTGGCCCTTCATTCCTTTTAAGTTTGTGGTTTTTTTTCTCAAGATATCACCCTGCCTGACTCTACCTTCTTCCTTATTAGCCAAATCTCTGCCCACCCCTTTGAAGCTAAATCAAACATAGCTTCTAGAACCATAGCAGCCAATGTTGATCTCCTCTCTCTCTGAGTTTCTACAGGGCACATGTCACTGGCTACTCCACAGCTAGTATTTAATCACAATGTCTTTAGCAAGTATTTTCATGAAGCCTGGCACTGTATTCCTCCTCTTTCCCAGATAAGAGGGCCTCATCTGAGAAGTTAGGAGACTCCCCTAGAGTACCACTGGCCACTGAGCAGCAGAGTGACCACTACAGCCAACTCTCATGATCCTTTCCCAGGGGTTTATTCACCACCCCAGGCTGATCCTTTCACACATCATATTGCCGAAAATAGGTCTTAATACTTGATGATCAGATCAAACTTTCAAATATTTGTATTTCTTTCACCCTAGACATATAAACTGCAAGAAAGTCATATTTATTCATGCAAAATGCAGCAAATATATTGAACTCCTACTCTTTATCAGGTGTTTTGCCAAGTGCCTGAAATGTAAGGAAAATTAAAACAATTCTTACCTTTAAAATTCTGAGGGTCTGGATGGAACAGAGAATATTACTGCAGCATGAGAAATGTCCTAATGTGTGGGAATACAGGCTGAGGATCAGAAAATCCTTTCCAAAGAGAAAGTCCTCAAGCTGAGGCTTGAAAAGCAGAAAGGAGGAGAATTTGCTTTTATTTAGCTAGAACTATGTGATCAACATTAACCAGGTACAACTCTTGTGTCATTTCCAGACTTCAAGAAGGGCTGCACATGTCATGCTCATATAAAGACGAATTTTCTTGTTGTGAAAGGGCTACATGAGCCTGTACTGGCCTTTCAGAAGGTTTCCATTGTGCCAGTTCAGGGTTCAGGGGTGGAATGTTAGACACAGAACCTGAACAAGGCAGTGGTGAATTTCCAGGGATTCATGATGTTCCTAAACATTTCACTCAGTGATGCATCAAGTTGCATCCCTGCAGAACAGAATGATGCAACCTGATGACAGATTTGGTGTGAAGGAGAAGGCAAAAGATAAGTCTGATCCTTAGCTTTTCTAGGTGACTGAGGGGTGGACCTTCATGTCATCCAAGAAGGTAGGGAGGAAATATTTTTCCCAAGAAGAGGTTGTTCATACCAGGAAACTGATGAATGGTAAAACTGCAAGCTTTGTTCTAGGCAGAAAACGTTTTGCCTTGGTAATACTGGGAGAAACTTTACTTTCCTGGAAGTAACATTTAATTCAGAGTACTAAAAATTACTTTAGAAACTTCAGGCATTTTGAGGATACTTTCCTGCTACCTTTTTTCTCCAGCCCCTCAGGAGAAAGTCAGCAATCCTATAATCTCCTACCTGTGGAGATTTCCTCTCCACTTAATATCTTCATTTCTGAGTAATGAATTCTGGGAGATGGCTTACCCACTGTACCTAGTAACCCATTTCCCTGACCAGCAGTACCAGCCTCAACAGCTGGATAGTAAAATAAGTGAGCAGTTAGAAAAGAATGGCCACAGGGACTGTGCTGACTGGGAGCTGTGTATGTATGTGAATCTTGACACTATGGTCTTATAAAGACCATAGTGTGGCAAAAGCAAGGGGTTTTGGGCCTCCCTGGTGGTGCAAGGGGTTAAGTCTCAGCATTATGAAGTTATCTGCAGCCACTGCAGCACAAGTCTGGCCCTGGAAGCTAAACAAATGGCACATCAGACCTCTCATGTCTTGCTCACTCTTCCCCTCAGTAGTGTATTTCAGAAGATCTGCTTGTTCTGCTTTGCACTCTGCCTCTGGTGAATCCTCTCACCTCACCCCCGCATCCCTGGCCTGCACCCCCTTTCTACCTGCATAAACAAAGAAATCATTTTTAAAAAAGCAAGAGGGGTTGTCATCAAGAAACCAGGAGAGTGTAATGGTGAAAGAGTAATACACAATGGAATCATCAATCAAAAAAGATAGGCTCATGTCATTCACAGCAACATGGATGGAGCTATGAGGGATTATGCTCAGTGAAACAAGTCAAAAGGAAAATATAGGATGGTTTCACTAATATAGGAGGAATATAGGGGAAGCAAACAAGGGATCAAGGGAAAAAAAACAACAACAATAAAGAAACACAACATAGCAAAAATAACAGACAATTATAAATCAGAGACATTCTGAAGGGGAGGGGGAGGAGAAGGATAAAACAAGGGCAGGAAGAGCACACGGGTGGTGGTACGTGGGTGAACTAGTAGTAGAAATTCTTGGAACTACACCTGAGAAAAGATAGGCAAACATTGTAAAAAAAACAAAACAAAACAAAACAAAACAAAACAGTGATATAATATATGACTGAGACACAGGAATGCCTGCCAAGTGGTGCCACTGAAGTGATAATCCTCTAGCACTCTCCGGAACTCAGAGTGAACAAGTAAGCTCCTACAAATCTACTCTAGAGTTTCAGACTTTTTCTACTTTAATAGGTTTCAACAGTACAGGTCTATCATGCTAAGTCTGTCCTGACAGTTTTCTGCACTCATTGAGAACACTGATAGCAACAAAGAGTAAGGACAGATCACCCAAAAGACCTAAAAATCCAATGAGTGATACACAAAAAGAAAATAGCTGGGGGAATTCAGTGTAGAAGGGGTTAGACCCTAAATCACTGCAAAACAAAATATACTATATTGAGGGTTTACAGTTAGTGTCATCATTTTACCTGGCAAATATTTATGGAAAAAAATTTATCTCAGACAACTGAGATTTAAATTTGTGTGTGCAATGGATGTATTTAAATTCCTTGGAAAACTCACTCTTTGTGGGCTGTGAATAGATGAAAAGAACTTGTTTGATTTGTTATCCTTCCCCCAGTACTGATACCCCAGTGTGAGATCATTTATCTGAAAGGGCAGGGCAATGTCCATAGGGTTAAAGAGGGTCTCCTGGCACAGACACAACTATATGCCCTGAAGAGGAGGGCCTAGGGTTCTGGGAGGCAGGAGTACTTCCCATGGTGCTCCCAGGGCTCTTTGAGAGAATGGAGGACTCCTTCCCCTCCAACCCCAACTCCAGGGCAGTCATCAGAACATTTCTTCCCTCTCTCTCTCAGGTAGAGGCTGTTTCCTCTGATTTCCTTCCCCTCTAAGTGTGCCCTTGAACCATATTGAACCCATCTCACTTGGATAAATTTAACAGTTATATAAGGTCTCAGACCTGCCCCTGACAGACACGATGCATTTTTTTTATTAAACCACACCAGGTTTCCAGACTAAGTGCCTGCACTGCCAGATAGTGGGCTACATTTGGGAAGCAGTCAAATGTAAACAAATGCAAGGGGCAGGAAATGCAGCAATTTCAAGGTGTTCCTGCAGTCCCAACATCCAAGTTCAGTATTTTGTAGTTGTTTTGAATCACCATGCTGCTCAAACAAAATATAGTTGACAGTCATTATCTGCAGATGCTGTATTTACAAAAATACCTACTCACAAACACGTATTTGTAACCCTAAAGTCAACACTCATTGAAGCATTTTTGTGATTATTCATGAACATGCACAGAGCAAGGGAAAATTGAGTTTCCTGGATCACATGTTTTCAGCTGAGGTTACACAACAAGTTGATGCTCTAACCTTTGTACTGTATGCAAGTACTTAATCCCACATTTTTGGTGCTTTTTGTTGGTGATTTTGCTATTTAATATGACCCTCAAGTGGAGTGCTGAGGAGAAAACAGATGTGTCGAATAATCTTTAGAGATCAGTTGTAGTGTCATTGGCCATGAGCTCAATGTTAGTGAGTCAGCAATGTGTATTAAATAAGGTGTCTATTTTCCATTTTATATATATAACTACACACACACACACATTTTTCATCTCAGTTGTAATCCCTATGGACTTCTACCACCACTTCACCCATGTGCCATCACCATAGTCCCATGTGATTTTCCCACTCCAGTTTTGATTTTGTGCCCCTCACTTCCCCCATAGAATGTCTCTGGTTTATAGCTGTGAGCTGATGTTCTTTTTTAAATTTATTTTGTAATTTTATTGCAATTACTATATATATATATATATTTTCCCCCTGATCCCTTACACTCCTGCTATGAGTATGGTATTTTTCTTTTTCTTTCTGGCTTATTTCACTAAGCATGATCTTTTCCAGTTCCATCCATGTTGCCACAAATGGCAAGAGTTTATCTCTTTTGATTGCTGGGTAATATTCCATTGTGTATATATGCCACATCTTCTTGATCCAGTCATCTATTTTGGGGCATTTAGGTTGATTCCACCTCTTCCCTATTGTAAATAGAGCAGCAACAAACATAGGGATGCAGGTGTCCTTTTGAATTATTGTTCTTGTGACCTTAGATAGATACCCAGGATTGGAACTACTGGATTCACATCTTCCCTATTATAAATAGGGCAGCAATAAACATAGGGGTTCAGGTGTCCTTTTGAATTATTGTTTTTGTGACCTTAGGTAGATACCTAGGAGTGGAATTGCTGGATCATATGGAAGCTCTATTTTTAGCAGTTTGAAAAACCTCCGCACAGCTTTCCATAGTGGTTGTACCAGTTCATATTCCCATAAGTAAGGTATTATTAAACTGAAACATTTACATAAGTGGTGAAACTTTTGTGACCAGAGACTCATAGGAACCTAACCCTGTATTTTCCCTGGGAGCAACTATTCACTATATGCTACACTTTTATAAAATATAACTACCAAGGGTAGCAAAAAACATCTGTATGTGAAAACTGCTCATTTGACCATCAGTTTGGGAACTCCTATTTGATGGCCCTATCTTGGTTCTCAAAGTTGTGAGAGTTCTCTGTCATGGGCTTCTAGGGTATGGTTAGTTGTCACTTGTAATACATAATAAAGCTCTGGAGTTTGTATACAATCCCTTGAATTATTATCTTTATAATATCACCTCTATCCTAGAATTCTAGTCTAGAAAGCAATCTAGAATAGAAGGATATACCATTGAAAAAATATGGAGATAGTCTTCCAAATTTCCTACAAGTGGATTCCATTTGGCAAGTCTAAGTGGAAGCCAGCTGATTAAAAAATCAATATTTGGGGTTATACTGAAGGACAAAGAATGGACTATGGAGAGGGGCAAATAAGAATTAAAAAAGTGCAACAGAACTCTGAAAACAGCCTATGTGCCCATGCACAAGGGAAAGGTGAAATAAACTATAGAACCATCATCTTAGAGAATACTGGACAGTGATTAAAAGGAATAAAGTTGACTTAGATAGGGTAGCCTGGAAATATCTAGTAGACTTAGTGGTTAAAGATAAAAAGAAAATTAGTGGAATCTGTATTCTAGAAGGTATCTCAGATTCCAGTACCCTCATGATTGGGCTGCTTATTAGATTCATTTACAAACAAGAGCTAATTTTGCATTTACACGGGACATGCTGCTTTCAGATTTCTAAATCAGAGGCTCTTTGACAAGCAAAGCCTTCACTGCTTTCATGAGTAGTCAGCCTGAGAAAATGGTCTACTGAGGTATAAGCATGTATTTATTTTATATTAATAAATCTGGGCTTCTCTTGAGGCACCAAGGTAAACTTGATTAAAGTTCTCTTTCAAATGATTCCCAAGTGGTAGCTTCCTTGCCTGTAATTCAAAGTCAAGTGTGATTCCTCTTCAAATGGTTGCCAGGAGATAGCAGATGCACCAACTCCCTATCTCCTCCTCCATGGCAACGCACTGTAATTTCCTAATTCATCTTCTTTCTGCAGGAGTCTAGATTCCTGAGAGTACTATGTTACCCATGGTTACTTGGTTAATCTTGTGGAGAGAAAAGAACACTTCTAACCTTCCTTCTGCACAAAGGGACCACTCAGATGGCAGCTGCCTACCATTGGCTTTCTTTTGTGATATTGCACTATAGCTGCCATCATTTGTTCTTATTCTCTCAAGACTTCATGAGACACTTTTGGAGGGAAAAATAAATTTCAGACCATTAAAAATACAATAACTTACTAAAATGGTGACTTTTCCAAGAAGAGACTTTTTAAACCTAAAGCAGACTGTATGTAAAATATGGGGTAAATGGAAATAGAGTTCACTAATGCCTCAGTTTCTTCATGTATAAAATAGGGATATGTTCCATTATGGGTTACTGTAAGGATTAGTGATTTTATATATAAAGCTCTTAGAAAAGTACCTGGCACATAGTAGGTGCTCTATAAACATTCTTTTTTAAAGATTTATTTATTTATTCATACAGAACTGGGGTACAAGTCAGAGATGCGGAGGGTGAGAGGATTCACCAGAGACAGAGTGGGGAGCAGAACAGGCAGATCAATGAAATACACTGCTAAGGCGAGCAGCGGGCAGGTCAGGAGAGGTCTGCCGCACCATGTGGGTCACCTTCGGGACAGGCGGGGATCAAACTCATGCAGAAGTGTCTTAAGCTTCTTAGTGCTGTGCTTTAACCCGCTGCGTCACCAGGGAGGGCCAACATTAGTTCTTATCATCACTGTAAGTAAAATTCACTCCCACTTGTAGAATTTATTCCTATTTTGCACTAGGAACTTCAATTAACTTTACAGAAAAGAACTAAATATATATTGTTATCAGTTTCATTTGTTAGTACTAAGTTGGCCTATGTAGAAAAAAAAGGCATTAGAACAACTCTGAGTCAAACTATCAGCAGCAAAAGGGACTTAAGGGCTTAAAAAAAGTGATCAGGACTATTCTTCTATTCCAATTACCTGCATCAGTGTTTCCCTATTGACTTTACCTTCTAACAGATACTTTTGCAACTCCAGATTGACATCCCCACAGGAGAAAGAAGCCACCCCGTGGAAAGAAAGCTCTTCTTCCCAAAAATGTTCCACAAAGATTTCTGGGTAAGCCCCAAGGAACTAGTTAAAACATCATATGCGGGCCCTCCCTGGTGGCGCAGCGGGTTAAAGCACAGCACTGAGAATCTAAAGCCGCTTCCGCATGAGTTCAATTCCCGCCTGCCCCGGAGGTGACCACATGGCATGGCAGACCTCTCCTGGCCCGCCCACTGCTCCCCTCAGCAGTGTACTTCGTCGATCTGCCTGTTCTGTTCCCCACTCTGTCTCTGGTGAAGCCACTCACCGCCCCTGAGCCTCTGGCCTGTACCCCAGTTCTGTATGTACAAATAAATAAATCTTTAAAAAAAAAAAATCATATGCCCCTCTCTGAGCCAATCCATATGTTTGAAGAAGAGACCATAGTTTAACCAGAGCTCCAACCCTGGTGCTAAGGGGAAGGTGGTGAGGGGTAAAGGAGGCCTGGCATATGAGGTCAGCCCAGCTCAAGCCACATCAACTGAGAGTGAGACATGGGGGTCCCCAAAGGGGTCCACAGGGAAGGCAGAGCATTATTACTAGTAAAAGGGTAAGGGATGTTCCACAGGCAAAAAGAACAGGTGTGGGATGCAGTACCATTTCTAGTTCACTTCCTGTTTATGTGAATGGATGGATGAACGTGCCATATATTTTAGGTATAGTGGGTTTTAACAAGGGATGAACATCATAATTATTTAGCTTACTTAAATCCAGATGTGCAGGTCTTGATTTAGAAATTCCAATTTAGTAGTCCTGGAATGAGGACTAAGCACTTCCATTTTTTTTTTTTTAAGATTTATTTATTTATACTTACAGAACTGGGGTATAGGCCAGAGGTGTAGTGGGTGAGAGGGTTCACCAGGGACAGAGTGGAGTGCAGGACAGACAGACTGATAAAGTACACTGCTGAGGGTAGCAGTGGGTGGGTCAGAAGAGGACTGCCAGGCCATGTGGGTCAGCTCCCTAGCCAGGGATTGAACTTCTGCTGCAGTGGCTACAGAGAGCTTCATAATGCGGTGCTTTAACCTGTTGTGCCACCAGGGAAAGCCCGCAATTCCACTTAAAAAAAAAAAAAAAGTTTTCAGATTTTACTGGGCCCTCCCTGGTGGTGCAACGGGTTGGGGGCGGCACTGCAGGCTGGCCACAGCCGCTTCAGTATGAGTTCAGTCCCCCACCCCTAAGGTGACCCACAGGGTGCCACAGAACTCCCCAGACCCGCCCGCTCCTCCTCTCAGAAGTGTGGTTTGTCGATCTACCTATTCTGTTCCCCACTTTGTCTCTGGTGAAGCCTCTCACCACTCCAGCACCTCTAGCTTGTACCCCAGTTCTGTATGAGTAAATAAATCTTTTTTTTTTAATGCTCAGTTTTAAAAAGTAAGTCTGACATGACATGTAATAGAATAAATATACATGTAATAGAATAAATATACTAATATATAAATATATGTGTGACATCTGTATTATAAAAACATAAGCTGCTCTTTTGTCTCCCTTCTTTATTTAACTAAGAAAGACATATTATATATACAATACATATCTAGAACTTCTTATCCCTGTCCATTAACCTAAAGAATGATCAAATACCATAAAGCTATTTCTTTATCCTCTGATGGCACCTTCTGAAGAGATCAATCACAGCACATACACAGTGATGCCTCTATTCATTCATTCATTCATTTATCCCTCTCTTACTCTTTGCTTGATCTGAGGGTAGAGTAAGTAATCAAAGACACCATTCTCCGCCCTCAAGAACTTTCTAGGTTACTGGAGAGAAAAGAGAGTTCAAACACTGGCAAAATTTGATGCCTTCACAGGCAAATATAGGATACAAAAACTTTTTGTGGGTACTGTGAGGAGTCTGACACTGTTTGCTTGTCTATGTCTCCTCATTAATCTCTAAGATCCTTGAGATTAGAGATTGTATATTTTTGTTTCAAGTTTATCTCAGATCCAAGAAAAGGGATCTCAAAGGGAGAAAGTGATAAAAAAGCAAATCCAGGTTTTGTGGGGCTTTCTAAAGCTTATCATTTTGGAGGCTAAGAAAAACAGAATTACAAACATGTAATTAGATATAGAGATTAATATTTGGAATGACAAAACAAAGCAGAAGAAACTACTTGAGGCTTGTATTTTTAGCATGAGGTTTCTATAGACAATTTATCAAAACAGTGTGTAAATACAAACAGATGTTCTCCCCTTCCCAGCCTTTTCTCCTCCTAATACTTGTCTCTTTCTCCCTGCTGCCCTGTTCTCCCCTCCTCCCTCCCTTACCCCCTACCCCCACTCCTTTGCCTTCACTTGGGTACATTTGCTCCTCATTATGCTCCAAAGTGACCATAAATACTCCCAATGTTATATCCTACCAAATGATCACAATCCTTCTCCATATCAAAAGCAAAAGATTTAAGGCTGACTGGTCACATTTAGGTCACATGTTCATACTTTTACCAATCATCTTAGCCACTGTCTGAGTTGGAAGCAGGGTTGGAGGTTAGCCCCACTGAAACCTCATGACTGAGAGTAGGAAGAAGATATTGTCAAACAGAAGAAATCCCAGGAAGGAAAACACCACAAATGCCCATCACACCAGGCTGCAGCTAAAGGATCTAAATATAGGATCTATAAACATACACTGAATTTTGGACTCTGAAGCTCCTAAAGATGTAAGGTGGTAGAGAGAAGAGCAACTGGACACCCTAGCTTGGGCACTGTGTGACCCTGGACTCTCAAGTCTCTCCCTCTTTGACACTCATGTTTTCAGTAGCAAACGACTACCAGATCTCTAGGAGTTCTGGATCAAAAAAATGAATGCTTTTGCTTATTCAACAAATATTTTTAAAACTCCAGATCTTAAAGGAGAAAAAAGTAAAATCTACCACCAGAGTAGAAGTAGGAGCTATAAATTATTTTCATTATGCTTTCCAGGGGCAGTAGATTAACATCATCAAGCAATCACCAAATCACCCCCTCAAGCAGAGACCTCATCAAGGCAGTTTCTGGGCAGACATCAGTGACACTATCACATGCTGAGACATGTTCAACAAAGGATCTGATTTGAGACTTGCAAAACTGGATGTGGAAACAAACTCACGCAGGAAAATAAAGGAGGCCTTACAGAATACCAGTGGGGTGATATGGTCTGACTTTCAGAGAAAGTCAGTAACAATGATTAAATTTTGGTAATAGAAATTTAAAAACTGAATTTGTTATGATTTGAAAAAGATGTTTGATAGTAAGTTCTCAACACAGGAAAGGAAAATGATCCAAATAAGATAGTGAATAGAAATTTATATAGCTTGATGTGACATTGACTTTGATTTTGCCAAACCTGCTATGTTTGCAGTACTGTCTTTAATTTTGAAGGCTGACTGGTGTTTTGTCCAGATGACTTCTGACAGTCTTAAACCA
>NW_004567103.1:73836977-73859099 GCF_000260355.1 Condylura cristata | reverse complement strand
GACATTTATTTACGCATATAGAACTGGGGGACAGGCCAGAGGTGTAGGGGCTGTGAAAGGATTCACCAGACACAGAGTGCGGAGCAGAACAGGTGGACTGACAAAATACACTGCTGAGGGGAGCTGTGGGAGGGTCAGGAAAGATCTGCTGCAGCATGTGGGTCACCTCAGGGCAGGGATCGAACTCACACTAAAGTGGCTTTTAGCTTCTTAGTGCTGTTCTTTAACCCACTGTACCACAAGTGAGAACTGACTGTATATTTTTAACTTGCCCAAGTGATTTCCCTTTGCTGTTAAAGACTGAGAATCTCCAGTTTTTCTCAACCCTACAGGATAAAGGCTGTTATTATTTTCTACCATCAGAGCTTTGAGTATATCTAGAATAGAATTTATTCTTTTTAAAACACATTTCAAGTAATGGATTTGTTTCTGCCACTTCCCTACATAGCACTATAATATAATAAATAATTGACAGCCCTAGCATTGTTGTTATGGGTGAATAGCACATATGGGTGAAAAGCTCCCATTATGTAAATGCCTACTACCTCATTTCTGAATTAGGCATCAATTACAGCAATAGTGATTAGAGGCTTAGAGAGAACTGATTCAATATCACAGTGAAAAAAAAAAAGGTGAATAAAATTCAAGTGCACGGCTAGTTTTCAGGTCTACACTCATGAATCTCATTTAGAATGAGCCCATCATTTTCCCTGAGTTCCAGTAGGCCTGATTTTTGCTACAAACGTAAAACTATTATTAGGTTACTCTGATCTGGCAAAAAAGCTAATGTAATCCCAAGAGACCCTGAACTAATTGTTTTTGCCTACCATGCTTGATTTAAAAAATAGTTTGGGGGGGTGGGTCAGGAGGGCAAAAAAATAGGAAAGAAAAATCACATGGGAAAATGGAGTAGAATGTATATAAACTGGGTTTATTTATGCAATCATTAAAACAAACAGGTAAACTTTATCAGGTCTAGGTTATCAGAGTGAGACAAGAACATTGGATTAACCTATGATAAAACATCTTAGAGAAAAAATACATTGAGTTTCCTAGTCAAAGATGATGTTGGTTATGGTGACTTTTCAGAGTACTGACAGTATGACACATCAGAATTTTTTTTCCAACTATATTTTATAGGCAGCTCTTGTCTTTTAAGACGCCCATCTGTTTCTACGCAGGTGTCTCTTTCCTTTTTTTCCCTTTCCTTGGGGGGCTGGGGGGAGGGACAAAAGCCAAAAAAAAAAAAGTAACAAATATAGTTTATAAACCTTTCTAAAGAGCAAAGTATTATAACTTCATTATTAAATATGTTGAAAATATAGATAAAATATCATTACCAATCTCAGTACACTGATAAAATCTTACTGCATTTCTTCTAGACAAAAAAAATTGTTTTCAAATTTTTGCCCATTAAATATTCTTAAACTCCAACTATACTGTAGCCCTGATGTAGCAGTTTATCACTAGTAAACAACACAAATGCAACTTTAGAAGTGCTCTTTTCCAGGCACTCCCTGGTGGGACAACGGGTTAAAGCACAGCACTACGATGCTACTAGCCAGCCATAGCTGATTCAGTAAGAGTCCCCACAATGTCTCTGGTGAATCCTCTCACCATCCCTGCACCTCTGGCCTATACCCCAATTCTGTATGTGTAAATAAAATACATCTTTAAAAATAAATAAATAAAGATGTTCCTCTCCTTCCTCTCTTTTTAAATCTCAAATCCTATCTCAGTGGATGACCTCACTTCTTCCCTCAAAAAGATAATAGAGACTAGCAGCTCTTGATTGCTTCAGATCAACACATTATGCTCTCCTTTATTTCTCTTTCACTCTCAAAAGGGGGGAAGACCCCTCCTCTTCAAAACTATCCTATCTGTACTCTGCTCCCCATCACTTCCTGTCTCCTATGGAGCTAACTCTCCATCTATATTCTGGTCTCCAATGCTCCATGCTTCCTGGGGAGCTCATATCCACTGAGCATATGATCTATATATAGAACGGTTATCAATCCCAACCTCTCCCCTCAAGGCCTTCCTCTGCCATATAATAACACCTAGAATTCCTAGTTGAGTTTGCAAAAATTTTCAGGAATATCACGGTAAAAATGTATAAAAAATGGCATTTTCCCTACTTTTCTATTATACCTCTCAACTGTTAATGTAATATGGCCTTATGCAATAGGTGGCAGAAACTTACTCAGTTATTTCAAGATTTTTTTCCCACACATATTCCTTGAGGTTTTGTCTAAACTCTGGAGCAATAATATGAAAAAGAACAGCTAACTCTTAAATACCACTCACTCTACACTAGTTATTGTTTTATGACATACATGATTTCATTCATTTAATCTTTACAATTGCTCACAGTATATTCTGTTATTTCCTATTTTACATATGTGAAATAGGCTCATAGATGATTAAATTATTTTCTCAAATAGCAAAGTCTTTAAGTGTATGCTATAGTCCATATAGTCCATACTCTAAACCATCATCCCAGATACACTCTTATTCTCTTTTGTAGCTCTAGATGCTAACAGGAAGTGGTATCTGTTTGGCAGCAGCTGAAACATTTTCCTTCCATCATCAGCACACAAGGATGCCTCCTGTCTCCTCCCTCCTCCCTTACGGAAGGCCCCTTTATGACTGGCTTGTTTTCAGCTACTTTTATCCTCCTTGGGGATCACTCTTTAGTGCTATTCTTGATTGCTCTCTTGCTCAGCCTTGATGAGCTTTGAACTCTCTACCTGCCTATATAAAATCTTCTCTGGTCAGGTACAACATTCTACCACATTTCCTGCCACCTTCCCAAACTTGCAAATCAAGCACAGTTCTCCCCTTACCTCCAAATCAAGATTCCACAGTTTATCTAGAGCTTCCTCTTCCATTCTACTCCAGGCGTGGCCAAGGAAAGCAGGGTTTAGGGATACCTTCCTCAGGACCTACCTCCTTTCTGCCTGATTTCCCTCTTGTCTGGTCTGGGAGTCTGTATTTAGTCAGGTGTTAGTGTCTCAACAAAAAATCAAGTAAATCTGACCTCAGTCCTGGACACTCCTGAGACTTTCCTTCAGCTTCTGAAGATGAGACTGAGGTTCTTCAAATTCACAAAGTTGCTTTCTGTTGTTATCCCTGAACACCTAATTTTCCAAAAATAAAAGGGGCTAAAGAGTTCACAGAGATATTAGAAAAGGAAATTGTTGCTCCACAATATTGAATAAAGGCCAGATATCTCATGTGATATTTCCACATGAGACTTAGATAGAAAAGATATTTTATCCACTTACTCATGCTTATTATTGATTAAATTAGTTCATCAAATTTTTATGAAATATTTATTAATCACTGTGTTAGTCAAAGTTCCCTGCCAGCTGGATGGAGGAGCCTAAAACATTTGTATCTAGAGAGAATTACTTAAAGGATCACATAAACCTGACTGAAGAGGAACACAATCATGGTGACCAACACAGGGGGCGTGTCCCTACTCCATATTCCTAAAACACACAACCCCAGAGTTCTTACATAATCCAAGAAAGGGTGCACAAACTCCCACAAATCCATGGATATCATTCTTTGTATATGGTATACTAAGAAATAATTGGATTATGTATTATAATTCAGTGTTGATAGTTTTACTTTATTCAAGTTAATGCTTACAATCACTTTATAAGATCAGTTCTACTATCATACCCATTTTATAGAGAGACAATGTAACTGGCCCAAAACAACCCAGATGAAAAGCAGTAGTCAAGAGTAAAAAAAAAAAAACCTTGTTTATTTGAGCTGACGCATGTTAGGGACAGAGAGGATAATTGTTTCATTTGCTATTTTTATGCAATCCAGCTACCAAATAACTTAATAATCTCTCATTTTTTTACACAAAGGAAAGTCCAGTATAGAGTCCATCTGATTTTAAAGTAGTTTTTTAAACAGTGGAGATCTTATACAGTTTTCTTTTTGATCCCACTTTCCTTGTTATTGTAGTGGGAGTTGAAAAAGTGTTCTCTGCTCAGGAGGATACAGTAAAATACTTGGAAAGCTATAAGCTCTATTCATCAAAAAATGTTTGCCTATCTTGATAAGCAAATCTGAAAGGATGGCTCTCTTCTTCTGTTACAGGTACACAGCACACATAGAACTCATGGAATATATTCACATATACAACATTTTAACTTCCACTTAATTTCCCATTAGTATTGCTTGATGAAGGTGGTTTTCCTCCATCTGGATGAAAAATGTATGTAGCCTTCATGACACTTCTAATCACTTTTAGGTAATAAAAACTCCCAAGGTGAGGCCTCCCTGGTGACACAGGGAATTAAGCCATAGTACTGTGAAGCATCTGCAGCCACTGCAGCATGAGTTTGATCCCCAGCCAGGGAAGTGACCCACATGGCACAGCAAATCAATCGCTCCTGTCTCGCCCACTGTTCCCCTCAGCAGTTACTTAGTCAATATGCCTGTTCTGCTCCCCACCACTCTGTCTCTTATGAATCCTCCCACCAAAACCACCACTTCACCCCTCAACGCCTCCCACCCCCCAGCCTGCTTGAATGCTTCGGGAAGAAAAAAGTGGCTGCTTGACTAATCCTGTGGGAAGATGACTTAGAACTCTAAGTTAAACTAGAGCTTAACTTGCTCTCTTTCTCTTGTGGAATGCTTTTGAGGTTCACTGGTGGTTCCCTAGCATTAGGGCACTCCTCTTCAGCTCCCTGCAGATAATTTAAATTTACCTATCAATAATCAAGAAACATATATTGGAAGATTTATGAAATACATGTCTGAAATATATGTGTAAACTTGTATGTATGTGTACATTACATATTTTGAGGCAACATGATGTATAATGAAATTGCAGTATTGTAATTTTGCAGTTGGTTGAAGCTTTCATTATTTTATATTGATCTTTTGTCATAATAGTGCCTTCCATTTTTACGGTCTCTTTTGTTTGTTATGCAACTATCAGTGTTTGTTTTTTGTTTTTTGGTTAGACTTTGCTTCTTTTATTTTCTGTTAGATTTTTAGTTTCAAACGCTGTGTATACATATACTTTAAGTGTGTTTTTTAGGAACAACATATTTTTTTTGTTATTTTGGATTTTGTTATTCTGCCATTTTATTTTGTGCTTTGTGTCTGCCTATCTTTTCTTACATTTCAGGCTTTTCTGGAACCATTTTTCTTCTTTCTGGGAGGGCATTATTAGAAATTCCTTAAATGAACGTCTATTGGTAACAGCTTTTTATCTTAAAACACAGTTACTTCTTTGTTGTTAAAATAGAATATACAAGATATGCAACTGTCAGCCTTTGAACCTCTAATATCTTATCCATTTTATATACCGTATTGCATCACTGTTATGAGAAGTACACTATCAGTCTAACAGCTGGACTTTAAAGACATTGTTTTTTAACTTTAGCAATTTATGGGATACCATTTTTATTACTGGTATTCTGCATTTTATTATGAGGCCTCTAGAAAAGAATTCTTTAAAAAAAATAAAAAATAAGACTTACTTATGCATACAGAACTGGCATATAATCCAGAAGTGCAGGGGCGGTGAGCAGCTTCACCAGAGACAGAGTGGAGAGCAGAATAGGCAAATCGAAAAAGTACACTGCTGAGAGGTGCAGTAGGCAGGTCAGGAGAGGTCTGCCACGCCATGTGGGTCAGCTTTGGGGCTGGGGATTGAACTCGCATTAAAGCTGCTGCAGCTAGCTTGCAGTGCTGTGTCCTAACCCTTTGTACTACAAGGGAGAGCCCCCCAAAAATTCTTTTTTAATCCTGTTGATATAATTTTGATCCCTGGATCTGTTGGCTCACAGGCTTGGAAAATTCTCAGCTATTATCTCTTTAAATCTCTCTTCAACTTCACTCTCTTTCATTATTTTTGAACTCTTTTTAGACTTTTTTTATTGTTATGTTTTAATACATATGTATTAATATGCATTATATAGTATGTATGTTCTGTCCCCTCATCATTCTGTGCAAGTATCTCTTCCATTAGTCTTTTTTCAATTATGACTATTCTGCTACTTAAATAATCCATTGAGTTCTTAATTCAAATTATTATGATTTTACAAATTGCACAGAAGAAAACTTAGTAAGTTCCCTGACGTCAATTCTAGATGTATCTTTAGGAATTCCACGTCAATTGCAATTGAGAGCAAAAGCAAAATTAAATTAAGTGGGACTATAACATATGAAAAGGTTCTTCACAGAAAATGAAACCAGTATCAAAATGGAAAGAAAACGTACTGAATGGGAGAAAATATTTGCAAATAAGATATCTGACAAGGGGTTAATATCCAAATACAGAAGTCATACAACTCAACAACAAACAGACCAAAAAAAAAGAATGAGCAAAGGATAAATACACACCTCTCCAAGTAAGATGCACACATGACCAAGGTATGAAGATGTTTGTCATCACTTATTATTAAGAAAATGTAAATCAAATCTGCAGTGAGAAACTACCTCAGACCAATTAGAATGGCTACTATAAAAAACATAATGACATTATTGAAGAGGATGAAAAGAAAAAGAAACCCTAATCAATTGTTGATGGAACGTAAACTGGATCAGCCACTTTAGGAAACAGTAAGGAGAATCCTCAAAAAAGTTCATCTAATAATATTGTGTATTTATCTGAAGAAAAGACATGAATTTGAAAACATATATGAACCCCTCTGTTTACTGCAACATTATTTTCAATAGCCAAGATTTGGGAATGACCTAAGTAAGGTTCACTAATAGATAAATGGCTAAATTTAATACTACTTGGTCACAAGAAAAAATGAAAGTTTGGCATTTGCAACAGATGGATGGGGCTTGAGCTAAGTGAAAGAAGTGAGATGCCAAAGACAGACACTGAATTATTTCATTCATATGTAAAATATAAAGAAACAAAGCAAAAGAAAAGCAAAAACAAAAGCAAACTCAGATTCAGAGAATATATTGTTGGTTACTAGAGGGGAAGTGAGTTGGGGTTGGTGAAATGGGTAAAAGGATTCAATTCCATGTAGGTGGATGGAAGGAGATTTTGATCATGATAAAGTATATACAATGAAATTGAAATTTCATACAGTGTAAATTTATATAATGTTATAAACCAATGTTACTTCAATAAAAATATTAAGTAAATTAACATGGTTTCATTTAAAAAAGTTCCATTTTGTTCTTTTTCAGACTTGGTCATTTATATAATAGTTATATAATTGTATATAATTATGTAATAGTCTCTTCATTATTTTTAAATTTTTATTTCTTTATAATATATATTATAATATATAATATTATATAAACATATAATAAGTTTGCACTTTATATTTAATAATTCCAATATCTATGTTTTTGGAAGCTTAATTTTATTATTATTTTTGTGGACTCTTACTTATGGTGGCGTTTTTCCTAATCTACGTGGAATTTTTTGTTAGCCATATATTGTTAATCTTAACTTGTGATAATTCCTAATGAACTAACTTGGGATGCTTTCCTCCAGAGAAGATACACATTTTCTTTCACTGGGTACGGATAGGAAGGGAATCGAGCATTTCTAACCTATTACCCTTTAGCTATAATTTTCAGGAAATGTCCTAGAGAGTACTTCTCAAAGAAGACTATTTTTCCTTTGCTTCTTTTTCTTCTGTATTTCCCCAGTTTTCTTTTGAGTTTCTGACTTCATGCTGCTTGAACTCAAAGCTAGCTCTACTATTTACTACTGTGTGACCATGAGTAAGTTATCTAACTTCTCTGTGCTTTAGTTTTCTTTTCTATGGAATGGATATTGAAAATAGTTCCTCTCACTTATGGCTGTTATGAAGAATAATTGAATTTGTCAGAATAAAATGCTGCAACTGTACCCGGCCCAGTTTATACTTCCCCTGGGTGTTGACATGTGCCTTTATGGTAGCTAAAGGCTTGCTCATTTGGTTTTAGTTTATTGGAATTATTTTACAAATGAATCTTAAGAATTTCCTTTATTTTCTTTCAAGGTAAGCAGATTTAAAAGTATGTTTGTTGTAGCTTTTCTATAATCTAGCTGCGATTCTTATCATTTACCCAGTACACAGTTAAAAAAAGAACATTTATTTATCCAGATCCTACTTATATAGACTTATACAGAAGGGTTTTTTTTTTTTTTTTGACATATTGTCACCATAATGTTAAGACTAAATTGAAGGAGAACCCCAAAGTAGGTTCAAAATTTTTCCAGGGGCCTTGGGTCCCTTGAAAATTTTATGTTCTCCA
The DNA here is from genome assembly GCF_000260355.1 of Condylura cristata. NCBI lineage: Eukaryota > Metazoa > Chordata > Mammalia > Eulipotyphla > Talpidae > Condylura > Condylura cristata. Next base: position 73,850,852 of record NW_004567103.1, on the reverse strand, counting down.
GGAATAGGAAAAGGTAAATAGAGAGAAATACATGGCTGCATTGTTCCAGTCTCTTTAAAGACATGACCATAAGCCCCATTTCATGCTCCAATGGAAGCCTTCCTCAGCTGCTCTGAGGAACTTTTTTTTTTAAGATTTATTTACGCATACAAGAACTGGGTACAGGCCAAAGGGTGGGCAGTGAGAAGATTCACCAGAGACAGAGTGGGGAGCAGAGCAGGCAGACTGATTTAAGTACACTGCTGAGGGAAGCAGTGAGTGAGACAGAAGAGATCTGCCAAGCCATGTGGGTCACCTCCCTGGTCAGGGATCAAACTCATGCTGCAGTGGCTGCGGATAGGTTCATACTGTTGTGCTTTAGGAGGGCCCTGCTCTGACAACTATTAATGAAAATGGCTACTCTCTTCTTTCCCCTACTTATGCATATACAATTATCTTTTGCAGCATATGTATCATTTAATTTCTCATTCAACCTTATATCCTTGGTACTTAGTAACTTTCTTCAATAAATGTTTGTTAAATACATCCATGCCTGGATGAATGAATGGAAAAGTCTATGTAGGAAATGACATATGAGCTTTTTCTACCATTTAAAAATAAAGATAAAACATTTCCCAAAACTTACAACATGCTAAATTTTCACAAACAAGCCAATTGCTAAATATCTTTTAAAGATAATGAGGTAACTAGTTGAACAAAAAGCAAAAGTGATATAATTGGCTGTTTCTGGGAGCAAAACCAAGAGTAAGAAGTGAGTCAGAGATATTTTATTTTTTTAAGTACTCTGTTTTTAACCATGTACTATTTGATTTTTTAAATTATTAATATCTTGGTTAAAATTGTAGTATTTAAAGACAAAGATTAGTCTGTTTTGGATCTGCTGTAATTCAAAAGTAGGCTGCAGTATTTTTAAACTCATAGTACAGTCCTTTTCTTTTTAATTTTGTGTTTTTGAACTCATAGGGTTTAGTACAGTCCTTTTCTTTTTAATTTTGTGCTCAGAGTCCTAATTACCAAAGAGTTGTTGATTCAAACCCAAGCTGACAAATAAATAGAACTCTGAACTTTAGTCAGGCAGTTCAAATGACTGAGACTAAACTAACCAAGCCTGAAAGCAGACAGAAAAGCACTAAGTGCATCAATTAACTGCATGGTTTTCAAGGAGATCTCTTGATAATAAAACTTCTCTTACACACATCTCTTCTGATCCTGTGGAGATGAAAATTGACATCCATTGTCATATTCTACCAAAAGAATGGCCAGATCTAAAAAAGGTAACTGTGATTAATCTGTTCAGTTATTTCTGGAGATTCTCCAAGGTTTTCAGTTTCTCTCTATAAACCTTGACTTTCCTTTGGGAACTAGAAATTAACTTAAGTTTATCTGCTTTGGAGGGTAATTTAAAATTATTTGGTAGATCTGATATGCTAGTTTTTCAAAAATGACTTCTGTAATTATTTAAAAGAACACTGGGTCAAAGAAGTAGTGATTTTTCAAACCTTTTTTTCCCCTTCAAATGAAGTATACTTTAAAATTTCCAGACAATTTAATCCAGGCAGCTTTACTTGCATTTAAATCACATATTCAGTTGTGGAGAATATGTGTGCCAACTACAGAACTAAAGTTACAGTTTCAAGTAAGAGACTCAAAAAATGGAATGTGATACGTTTCCAGGACTTCTAAAGCATATCTCTTTTCCAAAATGTTTAAAATAAGTTTGAAAAGCAACAAGAAATAGCTTTGTGGGATTTTTCTTAATCTATTTTAGGATACTGTCTGAAGCCTTTCCTTTCTGATGTTCTTTAAGCTGTAAATCCTTGTTATGAAAAATGAGGGAGCAGGAACATATTAAAAAAAAAAAAGGTTGCACAAGGAGTAGATTCAAAGAGCAAGTTTTGTGTTTGTCTAAATATGGAAATTTCCTCTTGTCATTAAGAATTTTTGAGTAAATACTAAAAGAGGAAAATAGGGAACATGAAAGAAATTTAATACTGACTCGAGTTTTGTTCAGACTAGGTTTCAGGTTTTACCCAATCTTCTGCCTTCTTTTGTAGTTATATACCACTGATAATACTTTATCTTATTTATCCCAAGTGCTTAAAAATGTAGTAAACAGAAATCTAATTTAAATATGGTTCATTGTACAAATAGATTAAATTTAACATGTTTCTTTGTCCACTGATATCTTGGGTAATGTGGGTGGTACACATTATTATAGATCGAAAAATACAAATGATGCTGACCTTTCTTTGATGGAATTCCCTAGTACAGTTAACCTATCACACTAGTAAAGCCAAATCTATCATACCAACTAACCTCTACAATAGGATGCTAATTGCCCACAGGGGAACTTGCTGTTCTGAGTGCTGTTTTCCTAGTCATAGCTTATTAAAGTTTAGATGCCACTTCATAATACTAGTGATTTTATGAAGGAAATGCACCAGAGCTTTTTAATTCATAAAGCACTTCATGTGAATATGTCTAGTTTGTTTAAAAGCTGTATCAGCTTCTTACTACTTACAGTGTTTGCCAATATTTGCCTGATGAATGATACACTGATTAAATTAATTAATAGGTTATGTGTAAGGAATAGACTATACTGAAAATGAGGATTTTAGAAAAATTCAAATTTAGGGGTTTTTTATTTCATAATAGCCCTTTATCTAGCACCATAAAATTATGTTAACTTCATCATTACAGCTTTTTTCCTTGAGTCTCAACAAACACACTGGAAATGCTTTGAAAACTATCAATAGGGTGCCTGCCCTGTCCACCTATACCCTCACATGAGGAAACCAGCATGGCCCTCCCTTCAAGAGAGTGTCACAGCAGCAGAGCCTCCAAATTCTATGGCATCTACCTCTTTGTCCATACAAGGATTTGACTCTGGGAGAGCAACCCAGTCATTGTTAAGATGTTCTTTCATTGTGGGTGGTGGGCTTTTCAATTCCTCCTACAGGAAGGTATAAGGTATATTATGCAAGGAAGTGCTTGGCTGTTCTACCCCTTTTTGTTGAATTCTCAGTGTGAGATTTAGACTTAATTCCAAGGTTTCAAAATCCCCAAATTGATATAAGCCAATATCCATAAAAAAATACCTTGTTTCTGGAGAAAACACTCTCAGACTATATGCAAAGGATAGTGATCTTTCCACTAAACCTAGGACCTTACGAGATATTCCCTATGGGTACCAGAAGCTGTTCTAAAGAAACCACAAAGTGCAAAGGTCTCTTTCATATGCCGTCAGCCTCTCCACCCGGAAGACTTATCATAGCCTGAAAAATTATATTTTTTGCTAAGGAGAGAAAACTTTGTATCAGTATCCTGCACCACTACTTTACCCCCCATTACCAATCCCCCATTACCAATCTCCCACTCCCAAACCTACCTCTAGTTTAAACAGAGAACAAGTTACAGAGAGCTGACAATTTCAAGGCTCCCTACCTACTGCAGAGTCCTAAAGACATTGTTATAACTTCTTAGGAAACTGAGGAATTCAGAGCAATGGAAGGCTGTAACCATAAATGTGCCCCTGGGCCTTCCCATGTACATGTTCAGCTTGCTCTTTACCCTACTCCCCTTCCTGTCTGCTAGCTAGCCCCTCAAAAAAGGAAAGGGTATTTTGTCCTGATAAATCTGGCTTTTATCTAGCAGACACAAGTGCTGTGAGCAAATAGCTGATGCACAAAAAGAACAATGATGATAGCATTCATAGTCCTCAAATTTGCAGGGATAGATATGCATATACATACAAAAATACACACTCATATACATATATACACAGTTATATGACTTGATGTACAGAAAACCTTATGAAACCTTAACCCTGCTTGACAAGTGAGGTATTTGAGATTCAGAAATAAGCCTATAACCCCAGAGCGACATTGTCCATGGTGGTCTCTCCATAGCGCCACTACTACATCTACTTTTTTTTTTTTTTTAAAGATTTATTTATTTGTACATACAGAGCTGGGGTACAGGCCAGAGGCTCAGGGGCGGTGAGAGGCTTCACCAGAGACAGAGCGGGGAGCAGAACAGGCAGATCTCTGAAGTACACTGCTGAGGGGAGCAGTGGGCGGGCCAGGAGAGGTCTGCCACGCCATGTGGTCACCTCCGGGGCAGGCGGGAATCGAACGCAGGCGGGAATCGAACTCATGCGGAAGTGGCTTTAGCTTCTCAGTGCATGCTTTAACCCGCTGCGCCACCAGTGAGGGCCCTACATCTACTTTTTAAAAGAGAACATTATGTGTTTATCTTTTTTTATGACATGTATAACATTGTATGAGATATCAATGTGTTGGTTTAAAACATTTTATACTGCAGTATGATGATTAACACTTTAATTAATTAATAGCTTTATCACATCATATAGTTATAATTTCATTTTGATATTGAGATTAATATATTAAGCACTTTTGAGATACAGTACCATTGACTCTAACCCCTATGTTATGTATTAGAATAGCAGAAGTTATTTATTCACTAGTTGCAAATTTGTAGCCTTAAACATTAATATCCCCAACTCTCCCATTGCCAGTCCCTGGTAACCATTCTACTTTCTGTTCTTAAGTTCAGAGAACTGCCTAGGAGAGTACCACTGCTGTATGGGACAGCCATGTTTTTCTCTCCTATCCAGTGTCTCCCTAGACACCAGCTTGCTCCCTGAGTCATTACATACAGGTAAACACACTGAGGGCTCATCAAAGGGTCAGTGGTACCAGGTTTCCAACCCAAGGTCAAACAATGGGATAGGTTAGGTGGTAGAAATTTCCACTTGAGTGGAGGCAAGCCAAGGACCAAAAAATTAGCATCAAACAGTTCAGTGTTTTTCAAGTGACTCCCACTTAGTTAGATAAATAAAGACATGAATAGTACTGGAATCCTTATTCCCTGTTTCAGTCCATATGGTCAGAGTGAAGTGAATATTAACATTGAAATAATTAATAGCATACAGTCCTTCGTCTTTATATAGTTAAACTATTATAGCAAATTCTCCTTTATCTTTTAATACTTTCAGAGTGGGTAAAATATTATTTTAAAGTATTAGTCACTGATTTTCTTCTCACCACTTTTTAAAATTTTCCAGTTAAAGAATAAAAAAATAAGCCAGCAGTAGTTTTATGTCAGAAGATGAAACCCCTTTGGAAGAACTAACTGCTTTTTTTCAACCTGCCTTTCCTTATTAAATATTAATATACACCACTCAATAACCTTGACCTCCTTATGCAATAAAGAGCAAAAGCAGAATCAACAGCCTGGGTTGATGATTAACTAATGATTACAAAGAACTGGGATTTGAGAAAACTTCTTACTTTCACTTGTTAATAACTGTAGTCAGAGTTACAGTTAAGGTCCTTCAGGGATGAAAATCCAAAGTAGAAAGAAAATTAATTCAAGGCACAGTTGATTACGGTGTTTCTAATGAAGCACCTCTTCTATCACAAATAAAAGATTGTGGGCCACAAAACCAGTGTGTCAGCTATTTCATACCAGTTTCATACCCACTTTGAAATTATTCATAAAAACAATGATAATTAGGTTTCAGTTTTTTCCTTCAGCAACACTTATTGATTGCTTATAATATGTCTAGTAGCAGGACTTACAGATATTCTTCTCATTTTAAATAGAGTAAGAATTCTTGCCTTTACATAAAACTGTAAACTTACAACTTCTTTCACTAGCAAGGATATCACTGTACATGATGACTATAAATTTTTGGAACAAAATCCCAGGTATAACTTGACTTTTAAATAAGATTTCTGAGGAGAGAGATACAGTTTCATTTCCCAGGAGGTTCATTATACATCTCATGAAAGTGTGAAGTCCTCAAGACATTAAGAATGTCATTCAATTCATCAACCTTTTTATACCCATTTCAGAAACACTTCCCTTATATGGAGAAGTGAATTCCCTTGGATGTTTTTAATTTGTCATGCCCCAAAATGCCAATGGGATGCCAGTCACTATCAGCTGACTATTTTCTAACTGTCTGTGCCTCCTGCCATATGTTCTGACCAAAATCACTTCCAATAGCATAGATTTCAGGCCCCAGTATTGGCTGAACCTAGGATAAGAGTGAGGGACTACGAGGAGTCCAGCCTTGGAATAGAATGAAGTTGCCCCAAATACATCAGGGGTCCATAGAGAACACAGAGTGTTCAAATGGTGTACTCTCATAAAAGGGGGCACTCCTAGTGTCTGACCCGAGGGCATGCTTTAATTCATAACTCAAGGATAGAGTAAGTTGTTGCCACTATGCCACCTCCACCACCATCATGGGTACCAACACTGCCACCAAACTCGATTTCATAATCATCACCACTGCCACTACCACCACCACCACCATCATCATCACTTGTGTCACCACCACGCATCATCATCACCCTCACTATTTATATTGATGTCCTTTTCTGTAAGCAAGATCTGGCACTTATAGATTTCCATACATTATCTCAGTTAATTCCCCTAAAACCCTTTGTCCCAACTACTGTTACATTCATTTTCACATAAAGAGTGACTTCAAGATGTTGCTACTCCAGGAAAATCAAGTATCTTGTAAATGGTCTGTCATATGTGCCAAGATCTACCTGTTTTGCCTCCCTCTACGTTTCTGCCCTTGCCAAAATGAATACTCCTCTACCCTGCTAACTTATGGGTTACAGTTCCTTAGAGAATTAAGAAAAAGGATAAAAGAAAGAGTGAGGAAGAGAGAAACAGAGGAAGGAAGGAAATAAAACCATTTTCCTACAGTAAAGGTTAGATTTTAATGGCAAATTTCCAGTTTGAGAGTTTAAGTTTATACTAAAATGTAACCAATTGTTCTGGGTAGCTTTGTCTAAGAAGAAAGAGGGAAAAGTATGGGCACTAAATACATGAAAGGAGAAAAGGGGAACTCAAGAAAAGAAACTGGGTGCAGAGAGGAGAGGTTGGTGCCTCTAGTTGACAACTTCCCTTGCAGACCCACAAACCAGGTCCTCTAATGTCTCTTGGCAGAAGAGAGGCGATTTCCAGAGCTAATGTGATTATTCAGAGATAGAACTCAAGAGAAAACATTTTGCACAGGTAGAATAAGGTTAGTATAGATTAAGTCAAATCTAAGGAAGTTTCTCAACTTATCTACCACCATTGCTGACGAGCTGTGATGAGATCTTCACATTTGCTGTCTCCAGCCTCCATGCTCTCACATCACACTTTTTGAGAGCTACCACTTTGGAGTATGAAATTCTGGAACACTGCAAGTTCCTCTCTAGTCTGACCCCATACTGCTCAACTTCACTCCCCCAGCAACACCTGACACAAATTATGGGTCAGCTCCCAACTTCCTTCCTCCAAGGACCCAGAGAATATGTGCATTACCCTCTCACAACATGTTTTACACATAGCCCATCAATTACTTGCCACCCCAGTTTCAACCTCTCAAGGCTAAAACTATCCGTCATTTTTATATTCTTTGTCTTAGTAAGACTGTTCATGGATTGTACTTTACGAAGATTTGAGGAATGAACAAATGAAAGAATAAATAAGTGAAAAAGATTTTAAAACCTAGGATTCCACAAGCCACATATAGCAGTATTCTTAGGCAGAGGCTTGCAAAAATGTCTAATCACGACCTCCAAGAAGAAACATTTTATGGTGTGCATTAGTACAAGCATTTATATATACATAAAGAAAACAAAAGTCTCAGGAAACTATAATAATTAGTAAAGAGGAGGCATTCCATTCCCTACCCTCCCCCTTCCTATTTCCATTCCATTCCATTCCATTCCTTCTCATATCTTTTCAGTCTATTCCAGTCTATTCCTTTACTATCTTAGTTTGAGTTTTCCAGGAAGCAGACCCTGAAACAAAGATTCAAACACAAGTAGTTTACTTTGGAGATGATCCCAGAAACACCAGTAGACTGAGAAAGTTATACAAGAAAAGAAGGCAGTCAATGAAAGTACACAAAATGTGCCTTTCCTCAGAGTCATCCCACCCATAGCTCAAGAGGTGGGGGAAACAATGACTTCAGAGTATTTATATGCAAAGGTAAAATAGCAAATCATTGGTTGAGAAGTGGGTGAACAGAGGGAAGGGGGACAATAATTTTCTGGTATGTCTGACCTGGTAAAAGAGCTTGATTAAAGCTGGTTTCAGTAGCAAAATAGAAGTCCTCGATTAAAAAAAAATAAAAATAAAAGGGTGGTGCTTAGTAGTTGAAAAGAGGCTGGTGTGCCCAGAAGTATTAAGAGGAGAGAATATGGGAGGGACACTAGCAGCCTCCGCTACACATACTATTTTATGTTTCACACTGTCTGGGTAACTATCCAAGAAAATGATTTCATTACTTATAACCCAAAATTCGAAGAGCCGTGTCCTCAGAGCTACCATTCGAGGAAACTAGAGTCCTTATTATGGTCCAGTGTACTCCTAGTAATCTATGAAACTATTTTAGTTAGTACATAAACAAGTATTTTTTTAAATGATATAATAGTTTATTTTTACATCATTTTGTGCACTTTTCTATCTTAGTTGTAATACTCGTGGGCTTCCCATCACCAAATCACCCGTGTGCCATCACCATAGTCCAGGGCATTTCCCTTCCCCCACTGTTTTTGATCCCATTCCTCACTCCACCCCTGTAAAATGTCTCTGGTATATAGCTCCTTTTCTTTCTGGTTTATTTCACTAAGCATGATCTTTTCCAGCTCCATCCATGTTGCTGCAAAAGGCCTGTGTTTATTTTTTAATTTTTTTTAAAGATTTATTTATTTATTCATACAGAACTGGGGTACAGGCCAGAGATGTGGAGGGTGAGAGGATTCACCAGAGACAGAGTGGGAAGCAGAACAGGCAGATCAACGAAGTACACTGCTGAGGGGAGCAGTGGGCGGGTCAGGAGAGGTCTGCCACGCCATGTGGTCACCTCCGGGGCAGGCGGGGATCGAACTCATGCGAAAGTGGCTTAAGCTTCTTAGTGCAGTGCTTTAACCCGCTGCGCCACCAGGGAGGGCCCTATTTTTTAATTTTTTTAAAGATTTATTTTATTTGTACATACAGAACTGGGGTATAGGCCAAAGGCTCAGGGGCAGCAAGAGGCTTTACCAGAGACAGAGTGGGGAGCAGAACAGGCAGATCTACTAAGTACACTGCTGAGGGGAGCAGCGGGCGGGCCAGGAGAGGTCTGGCATGCCATGTGGTCACCTCCGGAGCAGGTGGGAATCGAACTCATGCAGAAGTGGCTTTAGCTTCTCAGTGCAGTGCTTTAACCCATTGCTCCACCAGGGAGGGCCAGGCCTGTGTTAATTTATTTATTTATTTATTTTGGTTGCTGAGTAATATTCCATTGTGTATATGTACCACATCTTTTTAATCCAGTCATCCACTTTTGGGCATTTGGTTTGTTTCCATGTCTTTACAATTGTAAATAAAGCAGCAATAAACATGGGAGTGAAGGTATCCTTTTGAATCAATGTTTTCGTGTCTTTTAGGTAGATACCTAGGAGTGGGATTGCTGGGTCATAGGGAAGCTCCATGTTTAGCAGTTTGAGGAATTTCTGAACAGTTTTCCATAGTGGTTGTACTAGTTTGCATTCCCACCAGCAGTGCAAGAGAGTTCCTTTTTCTCCACATCCTCGCCATTTTTTAATGTTAATTCTTACTTCTAGATTAGTAGAATAGGTAGAACTAGTACTTCTATGGTATAGCATTTTCTTCCTGAATACATTTAAGAAAAGAAAGTAAAATGGTTTAAACTGAAATATTAATACATGGCATTAGAGAAAAAATGGGAAGGTGATGCTTAAATGAATGGAACTCAGGGTCCTTTTCCCAAGGATGCCCCTTTACTGCAGTCCTCTCTGCTTTATTCTTTCATTCTGACTCTGCTTCTCCCTCCTGCAGAGATATGGCTATGGAGGCTGGGTGCAGCTTCAACACCATTGCAAGGTAAGTTTCTCCCAAAACTAGAACATACCTGGACCCAGGGACAAGCTGAGCCTCTGAGACTTTCTTATAGGCCTCCAGGGAGCTCAACTCTTTTGCCCTCCTATAGACTATGTGGTAGGTCAAAATTAATTTTTCAAAATTAAAGGAAAAATTGGGTAAATTTAAAGAGTAACATTTAGAAAGATAAAGTTGGAATCTGAGAAGAAATCTTTATTTTTATCCTAGTATCAATTTTAGCATTTATTGCTCTGCCTCACAGAAGTGACCTGGCCCTCTTCACAGGTTATTGCAGTGTATTAAGGCCAACCAAATAAATGAAGCAGTTTAGATTTACGCACAGGCTGGAGATATTAAACACTGGAGACAAAGGGGAGAAGAAACCACTGTTATTAAGGGCTGAGTTTGGAAAGGGAAAAAGCAAGAAGAGGAAAGCTTGGGGCAAAGTGTTCTGCAAAATAATGAGACCTGAGCATAAGTTGGGAGCCTGGAGCTGAGATCAGGTCTAACTTCATTTTCAGAGGCATCATATCCTCTCATGGAGTTTGGATGGAACATTTTTTTTTTTAATTCCAGCCACAATACAGATATGGCTAAGGTGGGCTCTGGAGGACCTACAGTCTGAGAAGATGCAGTTACAGTGAGAAGGGTAAGATAGAGCACTGTGAGAAGGATAGGGCTGCATTTGCAGCAGCTGCTAAGGGCACAAATTTGGGCTTGGAATCAGAGAATTAGAGGCCTCCTGGAGGAAGCCAAGCTAAGGCATGGAGATATTAAACATACATGCACCCAGCAATGTCTGGTACCAGCATTTCTCAAAGTGTGGTCCCTGGATAAGCAAGTTCAGCTTCACCTAGAAAACTGGGGAAAATGCAAATTCTTGTACCTCACCCCACAACTACCAAATCAGGAACACTGAGGATTTTGACAAGCCTTCAGGTGATTCTAGTTATCACTCAAGTTTGATAATTGCTGGCTTATATATTCCTTCACTTATTTGCTGATTTTTAGTGATTCTTGTTTATGCCAGGCCCCCTGGGAATATGCTGGTAAACAAGAAAGACATACACTTGACTTCATGATCAAATTGTATGGGGAGACAAACATGATCACTTTGGCAAATAGAATAAAAAACAGTGGTGTCTTGGGAATGAGTAGAAATGATTCTTTGGGGCTCATTGTTGGAAACTAGCTAAGACTTGAAGGACTGGAAGGAAAAGCCTGGAAGAGTGCTCTAATTGAGGGAATAGCAATTGCAAAGTCCACCAGGTGAAAAAGCACTGTGTTTAAGAAACAAAGAAAAGCAATGTGGCTAACATGTCCAAATGCTGCTCTGTTTATGGGTTACATCCTGATAAGCATATTACCAGTTCAAAATATCCTAAGTCAAAAATTCATTTAATACATCTAACCTGCCAACATGAAACTTAGTCTATCCTATTTAAACATGCTCAGAACACTTGTGTTAGGATACAGTATGGCCATTACCTTGAATTTCAACTCAAGAGTAAGAGATGAAGGAGACACCATGGGTTTCTTGCAGATTTGTACATAATATGAGATGCAAAAATCTACAGAACTCTGGTAACACAAGACACTTTAGAATTTCAGTTTTTTGCCCTTCTGATCACAAAGCTCCCTGCCTCTGCCCAGCATCACAAGAGTGCTGTACTATTATTACTAGTCTGGAAAATATCAAAATTCAAAATTCAAAGTATGGTTTCTATTGAAGGTGCATCACTTTCCCAATATTGTAAAGTCAAACCATCACAAGAACTACCGGTAGTGAAAGGAGGAGACAGTAGGAAATGAAGCTAGTGAGGTAGGCCCAAGTCATGAAGGAACTTGGAAGATAAGCTAAAGGATCTTGACTTTGTTCAAGACACAGTTCTTTGAATGGTCTTAATGGCTTAAAGAGACCACTTTGGTTGTTCTGTAGAGAATGGATACAGGAAGACAAGAGTTTGGGGAGCAAAGTGGTAGGAAGGAGCTGAAGAGGTGGGAAGAAGTCTCAACAGAGAGGCCTGAGAAGATGGTTTTGGGCTTTTATACTGGGCAGAAGTCTCAACAGAGAGGCCTGAGAAGAGGGTTTTGGGCTTTTCTACTGGAGTTTAAACAGTTGAATCTGCAGGGTGGCTGGTTCTTACCCTAAACAAACAGTAACCACTAAGTGCCAATTAAAATCCTGTGCTCCCCTGCTTCTGTTAAAGTGCTAGGAACAGGTAGCTAAGCTGGTCTCTAGTCTCCTCAAGGGAGAGAACAATATGAGTGAAGGTGATTACAGGCTACACAGAAGACCCAAAAGCAGGAATGAAAGCCGGTGATTTTTTTTTTAACTCCATGCCCCTGGATGCAGTTTATAGTTCGATCCTTAACTTGAGTGAATGTCACTAATGTCAAGAGATTGCATAAGTTTAAAAGCAAACAAATCTCCAAAAGAAAACAGAAAATATTTCCAGTCATAATTTTCAGCAAAATTGGATACAATGGTAGCTTAATAGAAGAAAACAGTGACACTCTCCTTCTGTCACCCTAAAAAACAAAACAAAGCAAAATAAAACAGAATCAAATCTGTATTTTTCATAGTTACAGTGGTCAGGGATTCTAGTCCCTGGAGAACAAATGAAAATTTTTAAAACATGCAAGTTAGGCATAGAGCCGGGAGAATTCCAGTATTTGGTGGTTGAAAGTTCTCTATATTCTCCTGATAAACAAATAATTTCTTACCCCATGACTGATATACCTCACAGATTCCTTTTTCCTGAAAGATATCTCCAAAACATTTCTCTGGTCTATCCTATTTTTTTCTCTTCTTTCTCTTTGGCTTTTCAAAGTTCTCTGACTGAATTGAAGATTTTTGTTGTTGTTGTTCGTTTTGCCATGGTAAAGCTTTGTTAAGAACTGAAAATTATCATTAAAAAAAGCATTTGTGATTTGATTAAACATTTGTAAAAATAAAGGTAACAAGCCAGTTTGTATGGCCTCCTCTCCAGAGCTGCATGGGATAGAGGTTGAACTGAATATTGATGGCAAGAATAACTGGGAGTGTTCCAAAGGTTACCCAGGAAGGTAAACATGGAACCTATTTCAAATCTGTGGGTCAGAAGCATCTGAAATATCTACTGCCTCTTTTTCAGGTAGTTGAGAGCACACACACCATTTTCATCACACTTAGCAATTGCAACCACACAACCCTGTATGATATCCAATTACTAGGTTGACCACTGGGTTCTTGTTCTCAAAATTATTTCCCTCTCAGTGGGGAAGTACTAATAATGATCATTTTGTGCTAATTGAACAAAGAGACAATATATGGTAGGGAAGTACAGGTGAGGTGGAAAGTCCCAAGGCAGGGAGCAATTTTCTTGAAGCTAAGAATCATAGAACTTAGGGTTAGTGGTCATTTAGTCCAGTGCTTGAAGCATAAAACCCAATAATGAATATCAGTACAATGAGTTAGGATAACTTTAATAATAGAAAAGAGCACAATGTCTATACCAGTGTATACTGTTTCACAAAACTTTTCTCAGTTTTTGTAGATATATATGACTGTATTGGGTCACAAGTAAAAATGATTTTTAATTGAAATAATAACATCTGTTCATGTTCATAATATTATATAGGTTTATAAACCCACATCTACATATGAAATAGTATGCTCACCACCAAAAGTCCAGTTTTCATTTATCACCATACAACTCACCTTTTACCCAACCCCCTTTATCCAAGTTACCCACCCTTTCCCCCTTCAGAAAATACATTTCTCAATGTGGAATCACAGCCCAAATAGATTGAAAGTTATTAATCGCATCCTGTACCCTCATTTCATGTTTTTATTTTTTTTTTATTAAAAAGTTTATTTTTACATCATTTTTCACATTTTTTTTTCATCTCAATTGTAATCCCCACGGGTTTCCCATCACCAAATCACCCCTGTGCCACCACCATAGT
>NW_004567103.1:73809495-73830567 GCF_000260355.1 Condylura cristata | reverse complement strand
TCCCTCGCAGTTATCTACCTTCTAGTGAGTCCAGGGTGTTTTCGTTTGGGTTAAAACTTGTAGTAAGTGAGTCTATAGTCTGTTTTCAGTCCTCAATTCCTATGCCGGCTTGGACGTGGTGATCTCGGCGTCTTTACTCTGCCGCCATCTTCCAGAAGTCCTTTCATGTTTTTATTTTTAAGGTTAACTTTTTTTTCTACAACATTTGAACAAATTCTCCTTTTAAATTGTAAGCAATTGAAGATAAAGCTATAATTTCTTTGTATCAATAACCCCTCTCAAAAGTAATTTTTACCCCCAGTTTGGTGGATTTCTAGACTCTTCATATTATTTCAAATTATTTTTACATGCACCCATGGAAGCATGTAGCATTACTTAACATGTTTATATAAATTTATCAACTGAGTCAATCACATTCCAAACAGAAAATAAATGGCACACTTAAGCTGGACAACATTTATAAGATCCCAGCTATAAAGCTATGGGTATGCAGCAGGGTAAATGGAAGTTACCCAGTTTTTCACACCATTGGCATCAATGAAGAACACCTGTGGTCTCCCCTGCGTGGTGGGCCTGAGCCGGGAAGCTGAGCATGTAAAGGCAGCACGTGGTGACACAGGATTGTGGAGCAAGTGCAGTAGAGGCCAGCGGAGAGATCATGAGGAAGTTCCAAAAGGGTAAAGATTTGCCTGAGGCTGGCATCCAGCCTCCCATCCCCCAGGTCTCCCTGCCTGCCCTGCATCACCACAAATGGTGTAGAAATATCATTAAAACCTGAAAAAGCTACCAATAACTTAGGGACTCCTCCTTTACCCATCTGCCTGGATCACAGAAAACCTGCTCTGTGCCTTGCTGGCACTACACCATGTAATAAAGTTGAAGCAGTAGGGGGAGGGGGTGTTAGTTGGACCATGCAGGGCCTTTTTTATATTTTTAAAGAAACTGAGGTACAAGCCAGAGGTGCATGGGCCGTGAGAGGCTTCACCAGCGACAGAGTGGGGAGCAGAACGGACAGATCGACAAAGTACACTGTTGAGGGGAGCAGCGGGCAGGTCAGGAGAGGTCTTCTGTGCCGCCATATGGATCACCTCCAGGGACCGGGATCGAACTTGCACTAAAGCGGCTGCAGCTAGCTTGCAGTGCTATGTCTTAACCTGTTGTGCCAACAGGGAGGGCCCCCATGCAGGGTCTTAATAGGTCTTACTGGTTAAGGGATTGGATTGTAACTTTAAAGCAATGAAGATCCATTAAAGAGTTTTAAGTGCACCAGTGGCAATATCTGACATAGGTTTTTAAAAGTTTACTGTAGATGATTTGGGAAGGCTAGGTTTAGAGGAGAGTAAGAACAAAATGAAATACTGAGTTTGAAAATGACACATGCAATATCAGGTATTTGAAATAGCAGCCAAATTTGAATTTATTTGGTGATAATATTAGAATTGGAACTTAAGAATCAGAAGTGTCAATAGGTTAAGTCAGGTTTCTAGATCAGACTCAGATGGTGATTGGCATGCATAAGTTTTATCAGGAAGTGTTCTTAGAATGAAGACTTCCTTCAAGTGGAAAGAAGAGAAGGAAGTGGACAGAACAGAGGGTAATGTTGAGCTTTGATGTAGTCTCAGTGGAGGCTTCAGATATCCCTACAGAAACTCTAAAGCTAACCTTCAGGTTGTCCCCAGTTGGGGGGTGGGGAGAGTACAGAGGAATGGGTCCTTTTTAAAGAATTTTTAATTAAGATTTACTTATTTGGGTCCTCCCGGGTGGCACAGCGGGTTAAAGCACAGCACTGAGAAACTAAAGCCACTTCTGTATGAGTTCGATTCCCTCTTGCCCCGGAGGTGACCACATGGCTGGCAGACCTCTCCTGCCCCACCCCCGCTGCTCCCCTCAGTAGTGTACTTAGTAGATCTGCCTGTTCTGCTCCCCACTCTGTCTCTGGTGAAGCCTCTTGCCGCCCCTGAGCCTTTGGCCTGTACCCCAGTTCTGTATGCACAAATAAATAAATCTTAAAAAAAAAAGATTTACTTATTTATGCATACAGAACTGGGGTGCAGGACAGAGGTGCAGGGGTGAGAGGATTCACCAGAGACAGAGTGGAGAGCAGAACAGGCAGATGACTGAAGGGAGCAGCAGGCGGGTCAGGAGAGGTCTGCAACACTATGTGAGTCACCTAGCTGGCTGGGGATCCAACTTGTGCTGCAATGGCTGTGATAGCTTCATAGTACTGTGCTTTAACCCACTGCACCCTTCTAGAAGAGATGCACTAAAAATTAAGCAGGACCTTGAGGGAAGACTCTCTACAGACAAAGCAGTCCCCATGGGGGCTGACAGTCAAGGGCTGTTGTAGCAGCACTCACAGAAACTAGGAGAATTTGTCCTTTATTCCTGAAGGGGGGTATAGGTGGCACGTAACACCATCCTGCGAAGGGACTTAGATGTTAGCTTACTCTATGGTTTCAATTTATAACTAGACTCTTAAGGTGCTACAAGGGTAAGGGGTTTACATAGAGGATCCAAGTTTCCTGACTCCATCAAACCAGGATTTCTCTGATATGGCAACATACCACTCTGGCTTTAGAAAATATTACAGTAATCGGGCTCTCCCTGGTGGTGCAAAGGGTTAGGCTGCAGCACTGCTTCAGTGCAAGTTCAATCCCTGGCCCCAGAGGTGATCCACATGACGCGGCAGACCTCTCCTGACCCTCCCCCTGATCCCCTCAGCAGTGTACTTCGTACATCTGCCTGTTTTGGTCCCCACTCTGTCTCTGGTGAATCCTCTCACTGCCCCTGCACCCCAACTCTGTATATATGTATGTATGTATGTATAAATAGATAAACAAATAAATAATCTTTTTTTTAAAGGAAATATTACAGTAATATTTGAAATGGCTTATCTGTGTAGTGATGGTTGCATGAAGAAATCTTTATTTAAATTAATTTTCTTCTCAGAGCTCAGAAAAAAACTGTTTCTGGGTTGAGTAAATAAGAACAGTGACCTCTAATTTCTTGGCTCTTGGTTAGTGTAAGATCTTAGTTGATAATGAGGTCAATATTAAAAACAGAACCTAAGACACCCTCCAAGTCCTCGCTCAAGCAGCAAGTGCTGACCCCCAAAGCATATTTACAGCTCTGCAGGGATACTGATTCCTAAAGTAGAGAAGGGTTAGGAATTGATTCTTCACAGAGGTTGTTAGGTCTCAAAATTCTAGCTGAACAAAGCCAAGAGAACTAGGAAGCTACTATAGGAGTTCAGCTGCTCGGTGGCTCAGACAGAGTTCCACAGAGAGTGGCTGTCACTCATCTTCCTTATCATGGTTCCAGCGTGCAGAGAAGAAAATTTAATGAGTCTGATTCTCCTACCACCCCAAGATTAGACAATTTAGGAAATTATACTAATTAGCCTTTGTCTAACAAGATAAACACCAATTACCAAATATCAGACTTGTGGGTTAGAAATAGCTTTGTAAAACTGAGTTCTTACCCTAGCTTGATCCCAACTAAGCTTTACCCTGCCATACCATGTGGGCTCACTGGTAAAATTAAGAATTGAACTAAATGATTCATACTACTTTAACATGCTTTCTGTTGTCTGAAAGCAAAGCATATTCATGCATCTACCAGAGAAACCCTATTTCCGTCCTTGTTGATAATCTATTGAGCATGCTCTCTGACCCGGTACTCAACTTCTTACAGACTTTCTAATATTGAATCTTCTAGATCACACAGTGTTCACAGCTGCAAACAAGAGTCCACTCTCCTCAGTTTAATTAGAATAGCAACTCGAGTCTTCTCCAGAGGTTCTCAAGAGATCCTGAGTTCAATCTCAGATGTTATGCCAATGTGCACAATGCCAATCATACTTGGAGAGGCAGCTTTAGCAAAGAGACAGTGCTGCTGCTCCTGGACACAAACAGGAAGCTCAGACATAGCTGCTGAGATTGGCATCCAAACCATTGCCAGCTCTTTTACAGCCGTGTCTGACGCCTCAGAAAACATCCTTGCCAAAAGGTGGGTACTGCATAGTTCCTGCTTTCTCATAGTACTCGCTTCCAAATCAAAGTTACACATGGGGCCTCTAAATGTCAAAACCTGGAGCACATGCTAGTACCCTTGCTAGAAGCTTATCAAGTGCCCTTGGGAAAGTGAATTCTAGAGTCTTCCTCAGGAAAGTTAATCATAACATGAAGATCTTTTCACATATAGAAAGTGTTCCTAGGATGCTGGGTGGCCGCAGACATGAACAAGGATTCACATTTACAGACAGGAAAAGTGAGGTTTAAACTTAGAAGGTCCATAACTTTGCTAATTATACTGCTAGACATTCAATGAAACCCAGGCATGTCAAAATGCTAAGACTACTCTTGAGTATTATATTGCTTCCCTATTAGCAAGCAAAGAAAAAGAAATTTCTCACTTGCCAGATAAAAGTTTGCTTCCTGATTTTTTCTCTGTCATCATTACCTTTCGACTCATTTCTTTGTCAAGTGGAAAGGCATATGTGCCTACACCCTTTTTGTCTGGTTAATATTGTGGCAGAATAAATTAATCTGTTTCTGCACCACTTACTCTTGACTCAATTCCAAGCACTGATTGGCCAAATGTAGGGCAAAAAGAACAAGTATTAGGAGGATTCCACCACTCAGAGTTCAAGGCCTTTGTTTAGTACATGCCTAGGTGGCTATCACATAGGGCCCAACAACTATCTTGAGATCCTGAAACACCACCAACAATATACTCTCAAAGCACGGGATATCAGGAAACACCCTCATCTTTAATTAACCAGACATCAACTATAACTACTACTAACACATGTCAGATACTCTACAAAGTGTTTTATATGGGTTATCCCATTTCATGTTGGTAAGATTTCTGTAAGGTCACTTATATTATTATTCTTACTTCAAAGATGTTCAAAGTGATAGAATGGGAAACTGAAGCTGGCAAGGCTGATTTCCTTGGCCTGTCTCAAAACATTTTCCTTTCATTTAAGAATAGCTAACTTGGAGGCCCAATAAAGACCCCTGCCACATTTTGTATAAATATTTAGTTTGTCTCCCTGCACTGAATATTAGTAGGTGGTATTCATAGCAAGGCATGACACCTGGTATGAGCCAGCAGTTCAGAACCAAATTTCATACATGTCACTAGACTGCTTTACTTCATTGTCTGTCTCCTCCTGCAGGTTTGACATTAGTGGCTTTGTTCTGGTGCACAAATCACTTGCTCTCACTCGCCACCTGTTCCTTTTCTATAAAACAAGAGGAATGGACTAGATGCTCTACCTCAAGCTTCCTTTGTAATTCTGAAGTAACATGGATCTACAGTTTTAATCCTGTCACTCTTGAAGCCAGCAGTTCAAACTAGCAAGATGACCAGCCATCCTCTGTGATGTGGCTCTAACAGCTACGACCAGGACCTAGTTCTACCAATGTCCAGTCACTGACATCCACAGAGCACACTCTTTTAAGTGCAGAACAATATTGAGGCAAGAGGGTGAAAAACTAAATTCAGAGAGGTGATCAGATTTTTATTTCTGTGCGTATTGAGTACAAAACCCTAAAAATGTTAGGGCAGTAATAGATTCCAAAGCACATGTGAAGCACACTCATCTAAGCAAGCTGAAATCTCCTTTTGCTGATATGAGTTTTCTGCAACAGGGAGAAGCAAAGATGCTGAAAGATGGAAAGGTTTTCAGAGTGGTCCAAGAGAACTGCTGGGATCCAGAAGTCCGTCTTAGAGAAATGGACCAAACAGGTATTTAGGATGAGAAACTCTACCAATGTTTGCATGGGATCTAAAAGTAACACTTGCCCCTAAAGTTTGTTAACCAATTTACATGATTTTATGTGATAGGAACTTCTCTTTTTTAATAAATTTGTTTATTTTTTTAAATTGAGGTAACATTAGGATCCTCCCCATTAGCTCTCACCACCAAATCACCCAATGTAATGGGAATTTCTGATTACCTTTTTTTCCCCAGGCCAGGATGTTCCAATTTCACCTTCCACTACAAGAAAGGGATGGGACATTCCACTACAAAGCATTTCGATGACTTTTTAAAAATTAGATATAAAACTTGTTTTAAGGTGGAATGTTATATCATCAAAAAGGTTAAAGTAACATTTTATTATTTATGTTCAAGTATATTTACTTATTATAGTTAATTAAAACAGTAAAAATCAGAATTCACAGATTAAGAATGCCAATTGTTTGTTTAGTCAGATTTAGAATTCAATTTCCTCTGTACTTTCTCTTCATGAATAGTACCCAGAACATCCACACTGGCACATAAGGGATGAAAATGAGAGCAGTTAAAAGAGCATGTTAATCATGTAATTCACAATGAAACTAATCCAGACATGTAAAATAAGAGAACTGGGAAGTTTTTTGTTTCAAAGCTGAATCACTAGCAATTTCTAAGAATATTTGTGTTCCATATCTTATGCTTAAAAATCAAATCCCAGGCCCTCCCTGGTGGCGCAGCGGGTTAAAGCACTGCACTAAGAAGCTAAAGCCACTTCCCCATGTGGCCTGCCCCAGAGGCGACCACATGGCGTGGCTAATCTCTCCTGACCCACCTGCTGCTCCCCTCAGCAGTGTACTTCATCGATCAGCGTGTTCTGCTTCCTGCTGTCTCTCTCTGGTGAATCCTCTCACTCTCCGCATCTCTGGCCTGTACTCCAGTTCTGTATGAATAAATAAATAAATCTTAAAAAAAAAATCAAACCCCAGTAAGTTAAAAGAATTTGAAAGACTATCTATAATATAGCATGATGGCTATGTTGTGCTTTGATGCATTTCCATCTGGCTCACTGCTCCTGAGGAGTGGCGTCCAGCCTCCAGGCCCACAACTATGATCAGGAACTCGCCACTGCCACACTGTCAGTCTAAATTTTGGCATCACTGGTGTAGATTCAAACCAGAAAACAAACATTTCATGCACACAGATAAAAGAGTAGCTTAGAATCACGACTTACTTAATCAAAGACCAATGTGTAATACATACAGATAGATGACAGGAGATATGTTATCCAAGGGCTGCACAAGACAAGTTAGCCTATTACTCCCACATGAGGAAGTGGTCTCCAGCATGTTAGGACTTAATGTAGAATACTTTTGGCCAAATATTGCCTTATAGTTATAGATTTTTTCCAATAATTGCAAGCATATTTAAGTGGTATTTAAACTGAGTTTTGCAGAAAGCCTAAAGCATCCTCTGTAGACCATTCCACATATGCCCCTAGTCTAGAAATACATAGGGATGGGAAAGCTGGAGAGAGGACAAGCTTTCCATATATACAGAAAAGAGCAAGGTTTTACTCTAATTGTAAAGCACAAACAGGACACATCCTCTCAAGGAAAATATTAGTGGAAATACTCAGATAATTGGTATCAGAACCATTGCTCGTGACTGAAATTGAGTTAAAGATTTTTTTTTAAAGATTTATTTATTTGTGCATACAAAACTGGGGTACAGGCCAGAGGAGCAGGGGTGGTAAGAAGACTCACCAGAGACAGAGGGGGAGCAGAACAGGCAGATCGTCGAAGTACACTGCTGAGGGGAGCAGTGGGAGGGTCAGGAGAGGTCTGCCATGCCATGTGGTCACCTCCTGGGCAGACGGGAATCAAACTCATGCAGAAGTATCTTTAGCTTCTTAGTGCTGTGCTTTAACCTGCTGCACCACCAGGGAGAGCCCTGAAGTATGTCATTTTGGGGGTTTGTTTCATTCCATAGCTATGCTTGAGAGAACAGTTATCACCCTCAGTGACAAATTACTTAATGCCTGTCACCGTTCTCAACACATTAATATGTATTAACTTATTTAATCCCTATAACATCCTTAGGAAGCAGCATCTATTATTATACCCATTTTACAAATTAACAACTGGGAAACAGAGATTTAGTGATTTTCTCCAAGATCCACGGTGTTTTAGAGGTGGAACTGGGATTTGAAACTAGGCCTTCTGCCAGCAAAAGCTTAGCAACTACATCCTACCACCTCTTTGGACATGGAGCAATGAATTGAAGGCTCAACACAGAAGATGGCAATCCATGCTATGTTCATGGAGAGGGAAATGTAACTGGCAGTTCCTGGGCCACCTCATCATAAGATCTAACAAAAAACTCAGAAAGATCAAAACAATAACAATGAGATGATTTTTCTGTCAGCTTCTCTTAAGTCCTCAGCTAAATTGAGTTTCTATTGAAGCAGGTTATGGAGCAGACCAGGAAGGTCAGAACTGGTGAGATACCCAGGCCTAATGATGGCTGCATGGTTGCTCAGGGTTCTCTGTGAGAGACTAAGCTGCCCCAAGTGGAATTGTGGTGTTGCATTTCATATACCTAATCAATTTTCACCCTCTTCCAATATCTCTATATAGCAGGCATTGTACCTAGTGTTGCCTGGGAGGGGGTAAAGGGGGAGGTAAGGTGGTTTGTTCAGGATCACACAGCTATTAAATGACAGCTAGGATTGTAGTTACTTGCTCTCATTCCACCACAAAAGCTTTTCCCAAACCTCCCTCAGGATAAAAATCACCTGCTGTGCTTGTCTAATTTTTTTCCATGTCTCATCCACTAAATCAGAATTTCCAAAGGAGGTCCTAAAAATTCACTTTTATAAATGATCCTCCCAATTTTTAATGAACCAGCAAATCTAGGGAACAATTGTGATTCTGTCAAACCCCCTTTTAAAAAATATAAACTCTAACTGGGTTGTATTTTTCTTTTCCCCTTCAAGTTCCCAGAAAACAAAGAACATGTACCCAAACCAACCAACACAAAAATAATTCAATTTAGTATATGATATGACTTGTGGTAACAGGTAATGGCTGTAGCGATGCTGCAAAGGAACAAGATTGGAGAGGAGTCTCAAACCAACGCTTTTAAATCACATGATCTTAGATATTATCTGTAAAATGGAGAAATGAAATAGAGTAATACATATGGAAATATTTATATAAAATGTAAAGATTTTACAATTGAAAAGTACTCGGTTTTATAGTACTAAAGAACTTAAATATTCTCTCATGACAACGTTTAACACTAGCCTCTAATCCAAAGTTTTAGTTTCTAGTACCCACAAAACTAGGTATCTTCAAGGTATCAAGCATTGTTCAGGACACTGTGGAGATGGCTTGGTTAAAGATTCAGATGGTGTCTGTATTCAAGTAGTGGAAGGCACTAATAAACAAATTAACACAGTAATGACAGACTGTAGTATTTTTGAAAAAAAAGGAACAGAATAATGGGATTTTGGGGGATGGCTATTCTCTCTAAGCCTACATTTGAGACTTGAAGGTACAAAGAAGCCCATCCTCTGATGGTGAGCCAAAAGAAGAGCATTCCAAGTAGAATAACATTGCAAAGGTCCTGGGGAAGGAACTATTTCCAAAGAACAGGCAGGAGACCAACAAAAAACTATGTGAAACCTACAAAGAATTGTATGAGGCCCTATAGATCAAGTTCAAGTCCAGAGTTTACTCTAAATATAATGGCATAGACTTAGAAGTTCTGAGCAAGAGAATGACTTTAAGTTTTAACACATTACTAATTTCTGAGAGGAAAATGAAGTATTGGAGGGTAAGAATGGTGGTAAGTGATAAGCTTGGAGGCTTCTCCAATGGTCCAGATATGAGACCCTGATGGCTTGTATCAGGCAGAATATGAGGTGGTGGGGTGGATGAAAGGAACTGGAGTAGAACTAAAGAGGACTTGTTTGTGGGTTCCATTTGAGCCAAATAGGACAACCCTCAGTTTGGCAGCATCTCTTCCAATATTGTAGCCCCAGGAATTTGAAGATACGAGATTCTAAACCCCCTATATATTAGTTTCTGAAGTCAAACTCAAGTCCTATTGTGGGCATTTCAAACAGTAGGACTCCATGCAGGCTTGCTTAGCAGTTAAATTAAATCAAATTAAAAGGTCAGTAGGAAAGTGGCTTCAAAACACACTCTATCATGCATGAGTAAAATATAAAAATGTCTGAAAGAATGGATGGGGGAGTATCTTGATTAAATAACACTTCACAAGAAGGAGGGTAAAAAAGTACCCTTGAGAATGCAAACTAGTACAACCACTATGGAAAACTGTTCAGAAATTCCTCAAACTGCTAAACATGGAGCTTCCCTACAACCCAGCAATCCCACTCCTAGGTATCTACCCAAAAGATACAAAAACACTGAAAAAGATACCTGTACCCCCATGTTTATTGGAAAAACATAGAAGCAGCCCAAATGCCCAAAAGTAGATGACTGGATTAAAAAGATGTGGTACATATATACAATGGAATGTTACTCAGCAACCAAAAAAGAGAAACACATGTCTTTTGCAGCAACTTGGATGGAGCTGGAAAAGATCATGCTTAGTGAGGTAGAAAGAGAAAGAAAAAATACCGGATGGTTTCACTCATAGCAGGAGTATAATGGACCAGGCGAGAAAATAACAAGAATAATGAACAGCCATATACCATAGACATTTTGTGGGGGTGGAATGGGGAATGGAATCAAATACAGGAGGTAGGGAGGGAAGTGCACGGGATTATGGTGATGGCACACAGGTGATTTGGTGATGGGAAACCCGTGGGGATTACAATTGAGATGGGGGGGGGAATGTACAAAATGATGTAAAAATAAACTGTTACTTGAAAACTGAGTCAACTAGTTTTTCTTGAATGATGTTATTTTTGTCCAGTCTTTACCTCTCCCCTAGAAACTGAGGCTGAGTAATGAGGGAAGCCTGGGAGAGAGTCCCTAGAAGGAGACTTGTCAGGGAAACACAGGAGAGCCCAAACTACTCTCATCAGCTTTACCTCTTTTTGTATCCAGGAGTGACGGTACAAGCCCTTTCCACAGTTCCTGTCATGTTTAGCTACTGGGTGAGTGTGCAACCTTAAACCATATCCTTGGTGGGAAAGGGCTCATATTTTAGCTCCCTCACAAGTAGACAGATGCCTCACTTCCTGCCAACTCTTCTTCCTTTTAGAGAGCAGTGGGGCCTGGCTATGTTCCCTCCCAGGCCAATCTTCTTAATCATGACCCCGCACCAGATACATATAGGCCAGTGTAGCAGCCAGGAGATACATGTTAATACTTTACATTATTTCCATCAGAGTTTGCCTATCTGGTGACTTAGTTCTGCAATGCTTTGCTGGATAATAGTCCAGACAGTATATTCTGAGGTGATTTTGAGACAGGAATGATAATAATGGCTTACCCAGGAAATGTGCAGTTAAAAACAGAGTTGGAGCCTAGAGAGTAGGGGAACTCTAGAGACTAAGAAACAAATACTAGAAATTCCATGCTTGATTTGAGTCTGTATAGAGAAATTTTTGCACAAAACTTGGGTTCTTCTAAGTACTTGTTCATCAAGCCAGGTATCACTCATGTTGTGTTTAAGGAACAATGGAAATACCACCTGCTCACACATACTTCTTTCACCCCCCATAATTCTAGTCCTTATTTGTTCCTGTGATTAGATAAACTATTTAAAATTAAAATGCTCAAGACCCCAAATGCCTCAATTGATCAGGCTGGTTGCCATTCTCTTTGGACAACCGGGACTGCAGGAGAGTGCCAAATTCCTGGCAGGGAAGGGGGTGATAACCAAAGTTAAAAAAAATAAATAAAGGGAAAGTTAGGGGAACTGAACACAAATTCCATCTGCACAAGTATTTTACTAAGGCCCACTCTAAATGTCACTGTTAACAGGAAGGACAGAGAGGACAGGCAGGGGGAGAAGAGATTCACAAACACCTGGCACCCCAGGATGAGGAGTGTTAATGAGGTGCCCTGATGGTGTTCTTGAGCAGCATTCCGTGGGGCATGAATAAGTGGGGTGCTTAGCATACATACTTTAGGTTCCTATCTGAGTTGGTATGGAGGCCCATACTAATTCCATCTCTAGCACAAGATATTAAACCAGTAATTGTATGTTTTGAACATAGCCTCAAATTTTCTAGTTAACCAGCAATATATTAAAGGGGTGTATGTGTGTGTTTGCAATGCTAGACTTTTTGGTTTCCAAAGAGGAGTGCTTATCTCAACCTGTGCCTCCATTTTCTGAGAGGTAAAGTTATTTATAGTGATAAATGACTTAGCCCAGAGGAGTTGCTGTTCAGAGTCAAAATCTAGAAAACACTGTGGTTTTCTCTTACCTGTCTCTACCAGGCCAAACCTCAGGACACGTTAGATCTCTGCCAGCTTCTCAACAATGATCTTGCTGCCACTGTTGCAAGCCATCCTACGAGGTTTGTAGGCCTGGGGACATTGCCCATGCAGGCCCCAGAGCTGGCTGTCAAGGAGATGGAGCGCTGTGTGAAGGAGCTGGGCTTTCCTGGGGTCCAGATTGGCTCCCACATCAACGAGTGGGACCTGAATGCAAAGGAACTGTTCCCAGTCTATGCAGTGAGTACACAGGGCACTTAGACAACAATGGAGAGGGCATAGGGTATAAGGTACAACCAGGAAGATGATGGCCCACTTCAAAAGGAGAAAGAGAGAGAAATGCTTAAAATAAATAACTTCCTTGATGTAAGAGAAAATGAGTAAAGAGTTCTTCAAAAGGAGTGGATTGTTCCCCAAAAAGGATGGGTGGAAATGTTTCCATTGCCAGCCCTGAGTTAACTCAATGAAATGGCTGTTCTTTCTGTCCCCTTTGCTTTCCATTCTTTTGAAAGCCAAAATATCACTTTCATTATAGATAGTGAGCAAAAGAGCCATGTTAAGCACACAAAATATGATCTTTCAAAACCAAAATGTACTTTTGAAGAAACCATAGAAAACACAGAAAAATACAAAAAAGAAAACAAAATTAATATCACCAAAATGTCACCACCCAAAGATAACCACTGTTATAATACATTTCACTTAGTTTTTAATTTGCATTTCAATGAAATCAGAATTCTACTATAAGTGTGATTTTGTATCCTGAGAATTTTCAAACTAAATGAATATTCTCTCAATGCATGTTTTAAGTAACTACATAATATCCCAAAATATGGATATACTTTTATTCCTTTAACCAATCCTTACTTAAGATACTTTTTTTAAGCCATATACTTTGAAAATATATAATAAAAATTTGTAAAAAAAAAAAATGCCATCCAGACGGGTGATTTGGTGATGGGAAGCCCACGAGGATTACAACTGAGATGGAAAAAGGCACAAAATGATGTAAAAATAGATTACATTATTTTTTTTAAGTGCCATCAAATGACGGTATCTGATGAAACCTGGTGGTAAGTATACACATCTTCATTGCACTGTCTACGATTTTCTATATTTGAAATATTTCATATTGAAATGCATTTTTAAAAACTCAGTGCCACCCATTTCTGAATTGCAGTATTCATTGTCCTATCACCCTCTCTATGGCCTTCCTCTACCTTTTGTCCTATCTATACCTAAACTGGCTTTGCTTATTACTAGAAAATGCATAGTTCTTTATAAATTGCATGTTCAAATTTCTCAGTTCCCTCCTAGAATTATAAGTATTTTTTTTCTATTACTTTCATCCAAAATGCAAAATCTTCAACAATGAGTTAAATAAATGTTGATGGACTCACAAGTCACTATAATCACTGATCATTTATTCATTTAATATTTACTGAGCTTTAACTACATGCAAAAATGTTCCCCATATTTTTATCTATGGTCACTACCTACCAGTTAAAAGAATTGCCTGTTAAATTGCCTCCTAATGACCTGAAAGATTTAATGTTCCTCTAAATATTGAACTCCCTGAAGTTTATTGGTTATAGTGACTAAGCTGATGTAGTGAATGTTTCTATAAACTTTAATGAGCTTTGAGGATTTATTTATTTGTGCATCCAGTTATTTTAGCATAGTTTGAGCAAGCCTTAAGCTGCAAGTTGTTTTATTACTCATTAGAATTGAGTTTATGAATTAATAAGGGGCTTAGAAAGCAACTACAGCTGGTTAGGGTCCAAACAGATATTTTCATTTGTATGACTAGTTTGATTCATCAATTATTCTAACTAGACTGATTTGAGGAATGCCAGTGTCTGAGGGGATTCAGAACGCCCAGGCCCCTGTGATGGCCTGGGATTAACAGTAAATTTGTTTGGTTAGCAAGATTTGCCAGGCTCACTACTCTCTAACTTGTGTCAGTGAGTGCTAAAACAGAAGAATGGCATTATCATGAACCAAGCTGGCTCTGCGATTTCTACCTGAGCCTGGAGCTCCATTATCAGAAACCAGTCAGAAGAACGGTCCCTCCAACAGTTTTATATCTCTTCTCCTTAGAAAGTAGCTAAACATTCTTCAGTTTACACTTTGTCTGCCACTTCTGGAAGCCAGAATTGTTTCTCCATTTTAAAAATGCTTTCACACAAGTCACATGGCAATAGCATAGTTATCTCAAATATTTTACATAAAGGTAGGGTGAATCACTTCAGCACCCCAACATATTTGGAAAGGGAATGCTCTAACAGTTTATAAACACTAATGTTCAATGCCTGTTAGGGGATGTTTTCTTTAAGGCAACTTATTTTAATTATATATCTTGTTGAAAAAAGGTCATTGTTTCCACATGGTATTTCTACTTCTCTGAAAAGCCCTGCTGCAGGTTTGCCTGTGATGTTCGTCTCAGTACCTACTAGCTGAGGCACTGAGAATACTTCCTTTTACAAAGTCATCTCATTCACATCACTGTTTAGGGACCCAGCTGGGCTCCTGAGGTTTGTGAGTGCCTGCAGACCCAGAAATTCATACCCACTCCCAGTCTGTGTGTCTAAGATGACATGGGTCAGGCCAGTCTGCTCCAACCCAGTCGTGAGTTTCTGACTTCACTTTCCACATCCTCAGGCTTCAAAGTAGGGGAGGGAACACTCCAGCCCTGACCACAAGGATGCAATCTGAGTAGTTCCTCCAAAAGAGCAGATCAAGTGGGAATCAACAGCAAAACTTACCCTGCATATGAGGGGTGGGATCAGTCCTTGAGCATTTTGCTTTCAGTCAAAATGTTTGAGTGATGGATGTTTCCTATGATTTGTTTTGCCAAACAATATATTAAGTTCATCAAATTCAGTGGTAAATCCACCAAACCCCTGGTTAATTCTAAATGCACTTTTTATTTCCTAATCAGCAGATTGTCTCAATGACTCTTTTACATAGTTCAGGAAACAACTTCAAAAATACTTCAGTATGTGCATTCAGATCAATATAGACCCAGAAGAAAGCAATTTCTGTAAATAGTACCCAGTATTTGGTGACTCAACAAATAACCTCTCCTTTCTCAATGCTTCTTTGAAGGCAGCTGAAAAATTGAACTGTTCCCTATTTGTGCATCCCTGGGACATGAAGATGGATGGACGAATGGCCAAATACTGGCTCCCTTGGCTCGTAGGTGTGTATCAGTATGGAGTTTAGAAAAGAGGATTGTTTCCCAATATCTGTAGAGACCTATTATTTCAAGACAGAAAGTATGAACAATGAACAAGATTGTGAGTTATTGAGTTCTTACACAGGTAAGTGTTGTATGTTTTGTCTCACTTAATTTTAATCAGATTCACATAAAACTCTATGAGGCTGGGCTCTCCCTGGTTGCACAAGGGGTTAAAGCACTGCATTATGAAACTCTCCAAAGTCACTGTAGCACAAGTTCTATCCCCCACCAGGGAGCTGACCCACATGGTGTGGCAGACCTCTACTAACCTGTCCACTGCTCTCCTCAGCAGTGTACTTTGTCAATCTGCCTGTTCTGCTCCCCACTCTCTCTGGTGAATCCTCTCATCGCCCCTGCACCTCTAGCCTGTATGTACCCCAGTTCTGTAAGCATAAATAAATAAATCTTTTTTTAAAAAAAAAGTCGATGAGGCTAACATGGTATCATTTTAAAGATAGAGAAACTGAGCTTCAGCCTGGTTAGGCAATTTATCCACCTCATACAGTAAGTGAAAATGGAATTTACATAAAGTAGACTGACTCCAAGGAGTCACCTTACTGTACAGATTACCAAAAAAGGCTCCAAAATTAAGTAGCCATATCTGACTAATAGTTTTTTGAGAAGACAGTAATAACATCACTCTTACAAATGAGAACTCTGGAGTCTTGAGTAGAATGAAAATTCACCACCCCAAGGATTAAGATGAGCCAGATTTTCAACTATCTGTCCCTTTCTTCTGCTTTTTGTTTTCGACATTATTCATTCATGGTTCCATGTGAAGGTAAAGGAAAGAGCAGAAAACTCCATTTGGCCTATCCAACCTATCATTATTTCCCATGATAAGAAGGATAATTAAAGATAAATCTACAATTTTGTAGCCACAAGTGCAAAATGAAGTTCATCTACAAACTTAATGAAAATTGGGGTCCCCAGATGAACTGGATTTTTCTTCAGTGACCATTATTCAGTTAGTACAATTACAAAACAACCAACATGAAGAATTAAATGAACAATCAGAAAACTGAATTTAGTTTATTTCACTATATGCTATGGCAAGCCCTGTACTAGGCACTGAGGCTATAGACATAGCCCAAACCTCTGCCCCCCAAATCCTAATGTTCTGATTACAGAAGAGAGATGAGAACAATTACATAGATATAAACAAACAAGATAATTTGAGAATTCCATTCTGGATGCAAAAGTAGTCAGCACAGAGAAAGACCATAATCCAATCTAAATCTAAATAGTTTAAGTATTCCAATTTAGGTCCTATATGGAGAATGGGTTGTGGAGTTATGATCCAAGCAGTTAATGGAAAGCAGAATTGCAGGACCAAAAAGAAGTAATGCTATCCATATTCCTAGCTTCAGAAAGCTCTACCCCAAAACCACCCCCAGATGGAAATGAATTTCCAAGAAACTAGGGGCACATCTTGGAACCAGGGGCATCTCTGTCCAGAAAGCAGCAACAAGTTCAGGGCAGGAAGAGCATCCATTCAACAGCGGGGGAGTCAGACTTTCTCAGAAGGTATGGGGCTTGGCTGTAGAGCAGTCAGAAAGATCTGAAAAGCAGTCATTTGGAAATATAACCTGGCTTTGCTGAGGTAAAGCCTTCAGAGATGAACCAGTTGCTGTTTCTAGGAACACAGGAGGTTCGAAATAATTTTATTCTACTTATTTTTACATTTAGCTCTAAGAAGCAGCAAAGACTGAGCAGAAATATTAGTTAATATTAATTGATCATTTACTAAGTGGCAAGAATTAGCCATTAATAATGCCATTTCACAGATGACGACATTGAGACACAGGGAGGCAATTTGCAAAGTCTGGCCACGAACTTCACTGATACCATCATCCACAAGAGCCTTGCAAGATGAGCATTGTGCTCCCCATTTTAGAAGTCAAGAAGCACAGGCTTGTAAGTTATTAAATACCTTGTCAAAGGCCAGAAAACAAAAAATTGGAGGAGTTAAGGTTCAATTCAGACTCATCATACTCTACTTCATTCACTGCATCTAAAATTGAAGCTGGAGGAATCAGAACAAAGGCCAGGCTGACTCTTTACAGTTCCGGCCACCAGGTGATTCTATGTGAAGATGATAAATAGGAAGCTTCTGATTGTGAAAGTAATGGACTATATACTACCAAGCCATGCTGGCACACACCTCACATTTTTCAGCACTGACAATTACAGCAAGCTGCCATTCCCAAACATTAGCATCTTTGAGCTTCTAAACTCCACACTCTATTTCCTGTTTCAGGGATGCCAGCAGAGACCACCATAGCCATTTGCTCCATGATCATGGGTGGAGTGTTTGAGAAGTTTCCTAGACTGAAAGTATGTTTTGCACATGGAGGTAAGATCTCTATCTGGATTGGTCAGTGGAGACTGCCATAACAAAATACCATAAACTTGGTGGCTTAAGCAAGACAAATTTATTTTCTCACAGTTCTACAGGCTGGAAACTCACAATTAGAGTGTCAGCAGGGTTACTTTCTGGTGAGACTTTTCTTTTGGAATAATAGTAGGCCACCTTCTCATTATGTCTGCACATGGCCTTTCCTCCTCATGCTTCCAAGGGTGAGGGGAGACAATACAGGCATGTACTTGGTATCTCTTCTTCTTATAAGAACACCAGCCCATTGCATTAGAGTCCTACCTTATGGCCTCCTTTATCACCCCCTAAATTACCTGCTTTGAAGCCCTACCTCCAAATAAAGACATATTATGGATTAGGGCTTTAACACATGAATTTTGGAGGGATACAGCACTGTTCAATCCACAGCACCCTTATATCTTTCTAGCCACACAGTGTATAATGCAGACAAGTTTACTTTTTTCAATTTATTTTGTTTTTAATTTAAATCCCTCTAGTCAGACCACAAGGTTTCCAGTTTGCAATTTACTGTTCTTTATAAATTAGCCTATTTCATTCATTTATAATTTCTCCTTGGTTCCTGTAGACAGAGTTTGTGACACATAGACACACACAATATCAAACTATACATGTTATTTTCTAATATGCTTTTCCTTCTCAAGAGCATGTACTGACATCTTCCCATTCAACAAGTATAGTGCTCTATAATTTTTCATAGTAACATAAATGGCATTATATTTTATTGATATGTCATCATTATTTAAATGTTTCCCAACTGATAGGTTGCCTCTGTATTTTGCCATTATAACCACATTAATTTGAAAAGCTTGACAACAAATCTGTATACCATTGTTTTCTCCTCACTGGAAATTCCTCATGTCTAAGTTCTAGACAGGTTAATGGCATATCTTCTGGGTCATTGCCCAACAATGGAACAAAGGAGGCTTTTTGTAAATACTGTTAACCAAGTAGGATATAGTAACTTCTCTTTGCATGCAACAGGAGAGGGAAAGGGACTCTTTTCAGACACCTGCTCCTCAGTAATGGCTTTTACTTGCAGGTGGTGCCTTCCCCTTTACCATTGGCAGAATTTCCCATGGATTCAGCATGCGCCCAGATCTGTGTGCCCAAGATAATTCCACCAACCCAAGGAAATACCTAGGTTCCTTTTACACAGACTCCTTGGTTCATGATCCTCTGGCCCTCAAGCTGTTAACAGATGTCATAGGAAAGGTAAGCTATGTCTACCATTTGGATAGTTTCTTGGGAGCAGAATGCAGGACCAGAAAGCAATTACTTGGCCTCTCTCCAAAACAGGGATAGAAGAAAAGCATAGGAAGAAAGGAGGACAATGAAGTTGGGATTAGGTTTGCTTGCATAGGGAATCCTCACCATAGCCTCCTTCAACAAATTGTGCATTACCAGCAAAACATGTATGACAGGGAAATTCCAGTAGTCCCCATGGCTAAATAGTTCCCCCAGATTAGGTCCTCTTTCATAGGGTCAGCTGTGTACACACCATGATGTAGTTAGCAGGAATAAGCTGAACTGGCCTGTATTAAAATTTTGACTTTACCTCTTAGTACCTGGATAAATTACAAACCCAACCGTTCTTCTTCATTATGGGAGCATTAAGGTTGGGGAAGAGGGAAAGTATGCATCAGAGAAGAAAGCAGGAAAAGATGATGAAAATTATTTCTTGAAAAAATATGATCTTTGTTTTGAAAATGATTCTCATTTAGTTAAAAAAAAAAAAAAAAGAACTAGCACAATGGTACTTTAAGTCCCACAAGAAAAAGTTTTTCTTCCTTGTATTCCTCTAGCAGGTCCTCCTGTTGGCAGTCTCTCCATCTTTACGTACTTTTTGAAAATGCTAACTCTACAAGTTAAGACAATTTTTAGGGCAAAGGCCATTCTAATTTAGTGAAAGTTCTAAAATATTTAGTATTTCAATTCCATTTTATTATTTACAGATGCCTATAGAAATTTACAAATTTTCCTTAGGAAAAACTTTTTAGAGTTTCCTAAAAGAATATGGACATATTTAAGGAGTTGCAATATGCTACTTAGGTTGAGAGTAGGCTCTTAGGCTTTTAAAATCTTGCTTAGTAGAAAAATAGGGCAATCACTGAAAGCTGCAGGGTAGTGTTCTAGTTACAGAATGAGAACTTTACCTGACTTTAAAGTTGATTTTGGATTGAGAAACTCACTAGTAGATAAATGTAAATACTTTGGTTTGGCAATAAATTGTGTATAGTTCGCTGTGTTCAAGTCTTCTAGATTTTGTGTTCAATCTTTCCAAGTTAGGTATTTAGCAGCTAATTGTGACTGTTGCTTGTAATTGGCTTGGATAAGAAAGTGATGGGGAAGTATGTAAGCAGCAAACTACAAAGAGAAGAAGCTGACAGAGGCCGAGCTCTGGAAATTTAGCAAGGGAGCAGGGGAAATAAGAAAGTAGAATGGAAATGGAGAAAAGGTCACTGTCATTACCTCCCATCAAGCCCTGTACCCCTGGAACTCTTGGAAATGGCAACAACAAGACAAAATACCCTTAGCAAACACAACATCATTTCATGAAGGGTTCCATCAGCAATGAGCAACACTATCAGCAGTCTTCAAAGGGCATCGGAACAATACTCATCAGTCAAGAGGTCAGAGAAAAAGAGAAAGAACATGCAAATACCTTGTGGTAACCAGTAGGTACACTAGAGAGTAGATGCAATTACACCCTTTCTAGATAGGTAACTTTGGAAAGTTAGTGGTGCTGAGTCTTACATTCAAACTTTGAAGACTTGAGCCATTATAAATTGAGCATAAAAAGTAAATGAACTTATTTTATGTGAGTTCAGAGGCTAGTGAATCCAGGACATATAAGTAAGATATATTAATAATTTAGGATTCCCTTTAAAATATTAATGTTTTTCATTCTAGTTATATTTACATTAGCAAATTCTCTTTCAAAACCCTCCCCAAACTAGGAATAGCAAGGAGTGTCCCAGCATGACAGCCAGGAAAGAGAGCAACAGCCTGTCCAGATTAGAACACAGGGAACAGGATGCTGTGGAAGGAAGGTGCAAGAACAGAAAAAACTGGAACATTATTTGATGTGTTTTAGAGGTTGAAACAATTATTTTTTTAATTTATATTTATATTTATTTTACATCAATGTTCATTTTAAAACAATGTTTACTTCCTGTTTTCTCCTCACTGGAAATTCCTCATGTCTAAGTTCTAGACAGGTTAATGGCATATCTTCTGGGTCATTTCCCAACAATGGAACAAAGGAGGC
>NW_004567103.1:73732846-73809395 GCF_000260355.1 Condylura cristata | reverse complement strand
GGTTGAAACAATTATTTTTTTAATTTATATTTATATTTATTTTACATCAATGTTCATTTTAAAACAATGTTTACTTCCCCCCTCAAATGTAGGCACACTGAATTTCTTCCCCCAATTTCCCCATGCACCATCACCACAACCCCTGTGCTCCTCCCTCCTTCCTTCCCATCCAGAGACATCCTGAAACAATTATTATTAGGCATTCAATAAATCTGTTGTACATTAAGGACAATCAATATAATCATAGAAAATTAATTAATAAAAAAGGATATGTTAATTCTAAGAAAATATTCATTCATATGTGGCAGAAAATAATTGTATGTTACTCAACTCAGCAGTGAACAATATATATACAGTCATAATAGTGTAAATAAGTATGGATTTAATGGAAAATTATAATTCCATTGGGAAAATGAAGCACAAAATTTTAGAATAAGAAAAATTCTAAAAGATAATGGAAGTCAGTAAATGCTCTCTAATGTAAATAAATGAAGAACTGATAATATAGGCTTATTATCTAGAACTATAAAAGTAATTATTAGAAGACAAGGTAAAAATGGCTTCGGGGGGGTCAAGAATTGGGAAAGTGAGCACCTGCCTCCTTTTGATAAGAAAATATTTAGTATTATTAATATGTACTAAACTTATGAAGTAACTAATTATATGCTATATAACATATAGCACATGAAACTATATATATATATGTGTGTGTATATATATATACACACACAGTATATATAGTGTAATACTATAATATACCATGTACTAAACAGCATATGTAGTACTATGTACCCTACGTTATATAAATGATATGACTATTATATATTAATAATATAATATAGAACATTATATGTTATATTATATTTTACATTATAATCATATAACACTAAGTGATATTAATATTAACAAAGTAATATTTGATTACTTATAGAAATTTTACAATAAATAAAAATTTCAAATACTTAAGAGTAAATAGATGTCACATAAAAACCAAAACCATTTGTATGCTAAATAGTTTTACATATTTTTACTTTTCTGTTTTATAGAAAATATTTAATCAATGTCTACAATGTCAGTTTTAAAGATATAACTAAGAATGCCAGTTGTATGTCAGTTTATCACTGTGAAACATATGAAAAAGGGAAAATCTTACTGCCTTCCTATATTAACATGCTCATAGAAAAAAAGATGAAATATTGCCAGTTGCAAAAACATGAAAAGTACTAGAGGATATCATGCTAAGTGAAATAAGACAGAGAAAGACAAACCTTACATGATTACACTGATGTGTAAAATAAGGAAACAAAACTAGTGAACATACAAAAGAAAACAAAAACATACTTTTAGACTGTAAGAATTAAAGACAGGGAAAGGGAGGGTTAAATAGGTGAAAGGGGTCAACTCTATGGTGAAGGGAAGAAACAAGACTTCTGGTTGTGAACATAAACAATAGTAATTAAAACATCCAACAAAAAAACTTAGAAACAATAAAGCAGTACAATAAAGTGGCAGACTATAAAATCATACACAAAAATTAGTTATGTTCTTATATTCAAACAATGAATTAGCAGAGAAATAAAATAATTCTATTTATTGTCATGTCAGGAGGAATTAAATAAATTTAACAAAGGAGGTGAAGGACCTGTATAATGAAAACTATAAATCATTACTAAAAGAAATAAAAGACAAAGAAATGGAAAGATCCCCTGCTCATGAATTGGAAGAATTAATATTGTTAAAATAGTCATCCTGCCCAAAGCAATATATAGATTTGATGCAATCCCTATCAAAGTTTCAATGGCATTCTTCAGGAAAAAAAGAACAAACATTACTGAAATTTATTTGGGAATACAAAAGACACAAAATAACCCATATAATCCTGAAACAAAAGACAGAGATAACACACTCCCAGACTGCAAATCATGCCATAAATCTATATTAGTCAAAACAGTATAGTACTGAAATAAAAACAAACAGACCAGCTGAAAAGAATTGAGAACCCGTAAGTAACCCCACATTATATGTGCAGCTAATGTATAACAAAGGAATCAATGCCATGGCGAAAGAAATCTCTTCAACAAATGGCAGGGAAAACTGTACAGTCATCTGCAACAGAATGAAACTGTACCACCATCTCACAAAAATTGACTCAAAATGGGTTAAAAAATGGTTGTAAGATCTGAAACTAGACAATACATAGAAGAAAACAGGGGCAACACTCCACGACACTGGCTTCAGGGATGTTGTGGGTGTCGTGGGGACATGACTTCAACAACAAGGGAAACAAAAGCAAAATTAACAAATGGGATGACATCAAACTAAAAAGCTTCTGCATTGCAAAAGAAACTACCACTAAAATGTAAAGATACCTTATTGAATGGAAGAAAATATTTGTACATCATTTATTTGTTAAGAGGTGAATAGCCAAGATCTACAAAGAATTCATACAAATCAAAAGATAAGAAAAGATACAACCAAAAAAACTGGGCAGAAAAGCTAAAAAGGCACTTCTCCAAAGAATACATACAGATGTCCAATAGATACAATATGAACAAAAAAATGCTCATTATCAATTATCACCAGAGAAATTAAATTAAAACCACAATGAGATACTGTCTCCCCATATGAAATGATCCATATCAAAAAGACCAAATCCTCATACATTATTGTGGAATATACACTGGCCCACTTTTTATGGTAAACAGTATGGAGGTTTCTCAAAATATTAAAAATAGGTCCACAGGGCCCTTCCTGGTGGCACAGTGGGTTAAAACACAGCACTAAGAAGCTAAAGCCACTTCAGCATGAGTTCAATCCCCGCCCACCCTGGAAGTGACCTACATGGCACAGCAGACCTCTCCTCACCTGCCTGCTGCTCCCGTCAGCAGTGTACTTCGTCATTCCGCCTGTTCTGCTCCCCACTCTGTCTCTGGTGAAGCTTCTCACCGCCCCTGCACCTCTGGCCTATACCCCAGTTCTGTATGAATAAATAAACAAATCTTTAAAAAAAAAAAATAGTTCTACAATCCATCCAGTAATTCCACTCCTTGGTATATACCCAAATAATGAAAAACTACTAATTGAAGGGATATATGCACTCTTATGCTCACTGAAGTACTACTTATAATAGTTAAATTATGGAAACAACCTAAGTGCCTAAATACAGATGAGTGGATTACAAAGATGTGGTATGTATACACAATGGAGTACTATTCTATTATTCTGTTCATATTATGAATAGATCTAAAGGAGAGTATGCGCAGTGAAATAAGTTGGAAAGAGAAAGAAAAATACTGGATGATTTCACTAACTTATTAAGAAATGAAACAAAGAAACAGACAAAATGAAACCAAAACAAACTCTAGAAGTCTGACTATGGAATTAAGGCTACTGGAAGGAAGAATGGACCTATGGACTATGATGGATGTCTGTGGTGCCTTGGTGGTAGGCTTTGTGTGGTAACATACATCTGAAGAGGTGTGAATCTATATTTCTGAATCATATAGAGTTGTAAAGTAATGTTACCTAAAAACACACACACACACCAAAAATAATAATTGAAAAAACACCTAGTATTTTAGAGGAAATAAAAAACAGATACACAGATCAATAGAAGGAAACTGAGAGCCCAAGATAAAACCACACATATGTGAACAATTATTTCACA
Source organism: Condylura cristata (assembly GCF_000260355.1). NCBI lineage: Eukaryota > Metazoa > Chordata > Mammalia > Eulipotyphla > Talpidae > Condylura > Condylura cristata. Next base: position 73,805,728 of record NW_004567103.1, on the reverse strand, counting down.
ATAAAGAAGCCCAGAACATACAATGGAAAAAGTAAAGTTGCTTCAACAAGTGGTGCTGGGAAACTGAACTGCCACATGCAAAAAATGAAACTAGACCATTGTTTTATACCATACATAAATATTAAGTAAAAATGGATTAAAGGCTTGTATGTAAGACCTGAAATCATAAAATACATAGAAAAAAAATTAGACAGTGTGTTCCTTAACATCAGACTTAGGGATGTCTTTGAGGGCTCAACTCCAACAGCAAACGAAGTAAACACAAAACAAAACCAAGGTAAAATGGGACTACATCACACTGAAAAGCTTCTTTCTGAACAATGAAATAAACATGCTGCCAAACTAAACAACATCCTACTGAGTGGGAGAACACATCATATTTACAATAAGAGATTAATATCCAAAATATATAAAGAACTTATAAAACTCAACTATAAAACCCAGTATAAAATGAGAAAGGGCCTCCCTCCCTCGGGGCACAAGGGGTTAAGTCTCAGCACTATAAAGCTATCTGCAGCCACTTGCAGCATGAATTCAATCCTTGACTAGGGAGCTGACCCACATGGCACAGCAGACCTCTCCTGTGTTGCCCACTGCTCCCTTCAGCAGTGTATTTCAGTCAATCTGCCTGTTCTGCTCCCCACTCTGTGTCTGGTGAATCCTCTCAATGCCCCTACACCTCTGACCTACACCCCAGCTCTTGTATACATAAATAAATAAAGCTTTTTAAAAGAATAAAATAAAATGGAAAGACGACTTAAATGAACACTTCTCCAAAGATATACAGGCAAACAACTGGCATATGAAGAAATGTTCATCATCTCTTATTATTAGGGGAACATAAGAGAAAATGACGAGAGAGCACCTCACTAAGTATGGCTATCATCCAAAAGAAAAGAAACAAGTACTGGAGAGGGTGTGGAGAGAAGGGAACCCTTACGCAATGTTGGTAGGAATGTAACTGGTATAGCAACTATAGAAAATAATATGGAGAACCCTCAAAATATTAAAAGTAAAATTCCATATGATATGGTTACCCCATATTTAATGATTTCCAAAAGAATATATGAACACTAAGTCAAAGACATATATGCAGTCCCAAGATCTTCACAGCACTGTTTACAGTAGCAAACAGTTGGAAACAAGCTAATTGCCCCCTGACAGATGATTGCATAAAGAAGTATATATATACACAATGATGTACTACTCAATTATAGAAAAAAGATGAAATCCTATCATTTGCCCCAACATGAATGAAACTATAAGGTATTATGCTTAGTGAGATAATTCAGACAGAAAGACAAACACCGTATCATTTCACACATGTGATATAGAGAGAAAACAAATATATGGATGAATTAAGTAAAACAAAAATAAAGTTTTCATTACAAAATCAAAGTAAGGTAAAGGGGATGAAGGGTAGGCAAATTGGAAAAAAGGGGACAACTGTCTGATAAAGGATAGAGGTAGGACTTTTAGTGGTGAATTAAATGTTGTATACTCATGTTAATTTTTAAAGATGCACACCTGAATCTTTGGTTTTATGCAATGCTTGTATGTATTTAAGTAGCATGTAGCAGCCATGCAACATTTTGAACACACCTCAACTATATCACTCAGTTTACTAAATATATTTTCTATTTGCATATCATGTAGATTAACAGTGTAGTTTTGTTTTGTTTTGGTTTTGGTTTTTGGGGTTTTTTGCTATTACATAAAGAAATCTCTTTCCCTCAAGTTCCCAGTAACATTTCCTCATTCTCCCTAAAGTTCTTACAAGCGGCCTACTCACAGGCTGTAAGGCTTGGAAAGCTTTCCCTTTTCTTCATCCCCCTTCCTTTCTTTTCCTTCTTTCCTTTCACTTGTTTATCGTTCACTACCTTTGGCATGTTACTAAGAGTAACTTAACTCTATACTCTCCACTAATTTTATAACTCTCCTCTCAGTACATTCAAACACTAGATGCAGTAATCTATTGATTCTTGAGTTGTTCTCTCTCTAACAAAATTTATCTTATCTATATTGCATCCCTTCGTAGCTCAGCTTGCAGCTCCCTGAAGTCATTTTCACAGTTATAATTACAGACCAGAAGATATTATACCAATAGAAGGAGTCAGGTAGGAATTTCAAAAGCTAAGAATTTACTAATGATCTCAATGGTTTTGATTGAGGCAAAAGAGATGATATGCACATTTTAGATTCTGAAGATTTTTTCTATTTCTAAAATTTAACTTATTTTTAAGGATTTATTTATTTATGCATACAATAACTGGAGTATAGGGCAGAGGTGCAGGGGGTAGGAAGAATCACCCGAGACAGAGTGGGGAAAAGAAAAAGAAGATGTACTGAAACACACTGCTGGCAAGACAGGAGAGGTCTGCTTTGCCATGTGGGTCAGCTCCCTGGCATGGATTGAACTCTTGCTGCAGTGGCTGCGGAGAGCTTCCTGGTGCTGCGCTTACTCTCTTGCACCACTAGGGAGGCCCTAAATTTTGATTTATTAATTCAACATAGTACATCACATAACTTGCTAATTTATAAATATTATTTCCATATTTATATTTCATGAACAATTTTGTCCAAATGTGCATCTTTGATATAGTTGCACTTGTCATTATTAGGTACAGCATTTAAGGCATTAAAACTGGTTTTTAGGCCCTCCCTGGTGGCGCAGTGGGCTAAAGCACAGCACTAAGAAGCTTAAGCCACTTCCACATGAGTTCGATTCCCACCTGCCCCGGAGGAGATCTCCTGACCTGCCCACTGCTCCCCTCAGCAGTGTACCTCGTAGATCTGCCTGTTCTGCTCTCCGCTCTGTCTCTGGTGAATCCTCTCACCCTCCGCATCTCTGGCCTGTACCCCAGTTCTGTATGAATAAATAAAATCTTTAAAAAAAAACCTGGTTTTTAAAGTATACAAGCAATGCAATAGTTAAATTATCTTAATGAGAGTATCTATATCCTAAGCTTCTAAATGTCCAAACTTCATCTTCAAACAAGTATACTGAAATTTTCTTCAGGACACCAAGAAAATACAGAACTACTCATAACATTCTATTCCAGATTGAATTCATGATATTCGTCTTTTGTTATAGCTTGTTCTTTTCAATAATTTATATTACTTTGTTGGTTTATTATACATGTCTGAGGAAGGTAGTTGAAAACTGTAGCACAATTAAAAGTTGAAATAAAAATAGGAATGGATATGAAGTGAAAAAACAGTTTTGGAAATTCTATCCTGAAACAAATTGTGAGTGATGCTTAACAGCATAGTACTACATTATACATTCATAGGTTGAGATATCTTGAGTAATTATTTGACCTCCCTAAACCTCAGTTTTCTTACCAGTAAAACAAGTACCTAACTCTTGATGTTAAGAAGGTTAGCCACATATAACACATTATACAATTCCAGCTTAATTGTGTGCGCTCAATATACTTATACAAATAAATTTATAGGTATATTTATGTATATATAAGTGCATATAGACATCAAAGTATGAAGCTACATTGAAAATAAACACTTGTGTGTATCAATTTACAAGATTTTTCAATGGTCTTGAAATGTTAGCAACGTTAGAGTAAAAAAATCACTGAAAAATCAATACAAATGAAAAATTGTTACATAAACTTCACAACAAACAAATTATGTCTTTGACTGAAGTAATGACATAAAAAATAAGGCTTGGCTCCTTAGTGGAAACTTAATCAAAAGTGAAGAAGGAAAAAGCATAGAAGAATGTAGGAAATCATATACATGACCAGAGCATAATGCATGCTCAGAAAAGATTTGGTCAAACTAAAAGTTTTAATCTCTGGTATGTCTTTAAGCTCAGCATCAGCAGAAACGGAATGCTAAGATAGAAAAACAGAGTTATAAGGGCCCTGGTAGTGCAACGGGTTAGAATGAAGCACTACACTTTAGCCACAGCCGCTTCAGTGCAAGTTTGAACCCTGGCCTCGGAGGTGACCCACGTGGCACAGCAGACCTCTCCTGTGTTGCCCACTGCTCCCCTCAGCAGTGTATTTCAATCTGCCTATTCTGCTCCCCACACTGTCTGTGGTGAATCCTCTCACCCCAGCCAGCTCTGGCCGCACCCAGCTCTTATATGTATAAATAAACAATCTGTAAAAAAAAAATAGAAAATGAAAAATACTGGGAAGGATGTCAAGAAATTTGAACTCATATACATTGCTGGCCAAAATATAAAATGATGCAGGCACTCAGAAAAACCATTTGGTAGTTCTATAGAAGTTAGCCATAGAAATAGCATATATCCCAACAAGGCCACTCCTAGGGATATACTCAAATTAATTAAAAACAGGTATTCAGGGCCCTCCCTGGTGGCGCAGCGGGTTAAAGCACAGCACTGAGAAGCTAAAGCCACTTCCGCATGAGTTCGATTCCCGCCTGCCCCGGAGGAGATCCACATGGCGCGGCAGACCTCTCCTGACCCGCCCGCTGCTCCCCTCAGCAGTGTACTTCGCCGATCTGCCTGTTCTGCTCCCCACTCTGTCTCTGGTGAATCCTCTCACCCTCCGCATCTCTGGCCTGTACCTCAGTTCTGTATAAATAAATAAATAAATCTTTAAAAAACAAAAAAACAAAAAAAAAACAGGTATTCAAACAAATGCTGGTACATCAATTTCATGACAGCATTATTCACGAGAGCCAAAAAGGTTAAAAAAACCCAAATGTCCATCAACAGGTGACTGAATAAACAAAAGGGTATAGCCATATAATGGGATATTATATTCAGCTGTAAGAAGAAATGAAATTCTGGTTTTTGTTACAATATGAATGGACCCTGAAAACATAAGTGAAAATCAAACACAAAGATCACATAGTTTATGATTCAATTTATATGAAGCACCCATTATGAGTAAATTTACAGACAAAAGGCAGAAAAGGGTTCCCTGGCGGAAGAGGAAGTGACTGGGGAAAAGGGAAAAGGAGTGACTGCTTGATACACAAGACTCCTTTGAGGAGTGAAAATATTTCAGAGCTAGATACAGATGAATGCTGCACAATATTGTGAATATAAGCTAATTGTACCCCAAATGGCATAGTACAGTGTCAATTTTATGTCAATTTCACCTCAATATTCTTTAAGTGAAGAAGTCACTTTTTGCATTTTAGACTTTCAACCACTTCAGCCTTATCTGTTAAAATGTTCTTTATTTTTTAAAAAGAATACAGAAATTTCTGTTTTACAAAATTGAAAGTATATTACCTCACAGTAAAAAACATGACTTACTTTTCAAAGTAACAATTTCATTTAGGGCATTTTATGTCCCAAATTTTTACAATAGGCAAAAAGGTAATGTTGTGAAATGGAAGCAGTATCTATACTGGAGATCATTCAGACCCAAAGGTCAAAAATTCTTCATCCCCTGTTCATGATTTATATGTCTTCTATATACTTAACATTTAGGACTGCTCTCTTCAGGAATTCTAAAGACTTGGGATTTAAAATTATTTTTATACTTCTGTCTGTAAAAATTCTGGCTCAAGGATGTTTTACTGTACACAGCCTTCCTCTATACAGCAGGAACTTCCAGAGAATAAGTGCATAACATACCACCTTCTCAGGAAGTCATGATGAGAGAGTTTAAATCCTGACTATACAGCTTAATGGCTGGGTGTCTTGCAATCACATATCAGTCTCAATTTTCTCTGATATCAAATAGAAGTGATAACCAGGCAGAGTTGTTGTGAGGAGCCACTATAGTCCTACTACAAAGTAATGTATAAATGTTAGTGATTTGTATCATTTATTCCAGTGTTTTACAAATAGTAGGTGTTAACATTTGAGTTGTACAATGATCTTAAGGATTTAAGGGTAAACTTGCTTCATTTATGGAATAAAACCAGTATCTTTGTTTAGGAAATTATAGCTTGGAGAACAGAATGATGTCCTAGATATTTTGTAATAAGCTATGTCATAACAGACTTATGTTTTATTTACTGCAAATGGTACTAATGAAATATACTAATGAGGAGATGGTTAATTGCTCCTTTTCCAGAAGACAAATGAACTTCCTTCCACTACTTGAATTTATTTAGTAAATTACATCTTCAGTGTTTGCAGGGATCCCTAAAACTGTGAAAAAATTAATGGATCCCTGCAGGTGAGCAGTTTATTTCTTTTTCCCGGAAGCACTATCAATCACTATTATTATCAGCTCAGTAAATCTCTGCCTTAATCAGAAACATGTACTTCTGGCTTTGGGAGGGAAATGTATGCTGGGCAGAGTACTCCTGATAAAAATCAGTCAGCATGATCCAATGCTTTACTGCCTAATAAAGATACCTGTATCTCTAGAAGATATAATTTCAGAATACCAGAAGAGGCATCTATGGTACCACTATTAGAATTACTCCTTTGGATTTAATAGAGTCTAAATTTAGACTAAAGACCTTACTAAAATGGAGATGTTATCAACTGTTATGCTAGTACAGATGGCCTTTAAAATTGGTTCATGATTGGGCCCTCCCTGGGTTAAAGCACAGCACTAAGAAACTAAAGCCACTTCAGCATAAGTTCAAACCCTGCCAGTCCCAGAGGTGACCCACATGGCACGGCAGACCTCTCCAGGTTCGCTTGCTGCTCCCCTCAGCAGTGTACTTAGTCAATCTAACTGTTCTGCTCCCCACTCTGTCCCTGGTGAATCCTCTCACCCTCCACATCTCTGGCCTGTACCCCAGTTCTGTATGCATAAATAAATAAATCTTCAAAACAAAACAAAACTGGTTCATGATCATGATGGAATAGAATCCTGAATCACAGACAAGAAGACAGAAGATAGTTCTAGCTTTTAGGAACTCTGGATCAGGCAATTCACTGGCAGGAACCTGAGCAAGATCACCAGTCTTATATATCCCAGGTGACTTAAGTCAGTGGGGAATGTGGCAATGCGATCCAAGATCATATTATATGCCTCCTTAACTAGTAATCCACTGACAACATAATTAATTTGCAGTTATGAGAGAACAGTTCGTAGAAATAGCAATAAGTATATTTTATATAAAATGTAATATTATTTTTAATGCAAAAAATAAATATCAAGTGGAGATTGATACAAAGCAACAGAGTATGCAACCTTCATTCTACAGGACCACAAAACTTGAGGGAACTCCTCTACCTGCCTTTCCTTGCTACGTTAACTCTTCTCCACTACACAAAAACCTCAAATTAACAGGAACTTCAGTTCTACCTCTTTTATGCCTCCTTCCTTCTCCTTTATGAAACTAGTAACAAGTTAGAAAATGGCAAAAAGTTTCCGAAGATATCAGTAAAAGGGATACAAATAGATAATAGATACAAGAAAAAATTTTACAAACCAGATTATCACAAGTGAACAATTAACTTCATATAGAGAAGTTGTGAATAATAATTACTGAACAATAATTAAATACTGCCAAACATTGAGTTTAATGTTCTGTAACAGGCATTTAAAATCAAGTTGGGAAAGAAAGCAATTAAATACCTTAAATAGGGTGGACAAATTGGATGAACTGTGGAGAAACAGTTTTCATTCCTACTTTAAAATAATTTGCCTTCAGACGGCCAACAAGCATATGAAAAAAAATGTTCAACATCACTTGTAATAAGGGAGATACAAATTAAAACCACAATGAGATACCACCTCATGCCAGAGATGTGTGTGATGTAAGAATGGCACATCTTTATACAACTAGCAACAACAAATGTTGGCGAGGATGTGGAGAAAAAGGAACTCTCCTGCACTGCTAGTGGGAATGAAAACTAGTACAACCACTATGGAAAACTTTTTGGAGGTTCCTCAAACTGCTAAACGTGGAGCTTCCATATGACCCAGCAATCCCACTCTTAGGTATCTACCCAAAGGACAAAAAAACACTGATTCAAAAAGACACCTGCACCCCCATGTTTATTGCTGCTTTATTTACAATAGGAAGGACATGGACTCAACCCAAATGCCCAAAAGTAGAAATGACTGGGTTAAAAAGATGTGGTACATATACACAATGGAATATTACTCAGTGACCAAAAAAGATAAAATCATACCTTTTGCAGCAACATGGATGTAGATGGAAGGGATCATGCTTAGTGAAATAAGCCAGAAAGAAAAAAAAAAATACTGGATGGTTTCACTCAAAGCAGGAGAAGAAAGAACCAGGGGGAAATAATAATAATATGAACAACTATATACCAGAGACATTTTATGGGGGTTGGGAGTGGAGTGGGGAATGAGATAAAAAATGGGGGTGGGGGAAGTGCACAGGACTATGATAATGGCACACAGATGGATTGGTGATGGGAAATCCACGGGAATTTCAGCTGAGATGGAAAAAGGCACAAAATGATGGGTAAAGGCACAAAAAGATGTGAAAATAAACTATTATAATATTAAAATAATAACAATTTGCCTTCTCTGAAAATAGTTATAGCCAAAAAATATCATGAATCTGAGAACGAAAAAATTACTCATTAGATATCAAAATTACTATCTAGATTTCAACTACAAATTAAGCATGGAACTTTAAAAAATCATGTTGTGTTTTGGAATTGTAAACAATTTAGCAAGAGGAGTAGAAATAAGAACAAATGAACCTCCAGTGAATGCCAAGCAAGCATCTCAGAGAGAGACCAGCTGTTGGCACAGATGTGAACAGACATAACTTTGGACCTCTAAGGTTTCTATTATGTAAATATCATGTGATTAAATTTTTTTAAAAATCAAGGAATCACTTATTTTTACAACAGCTCAAATTTGGAGTATAATACATTTAATATTTCAGGTCTAGTAATAATCAGACTTCCAACTTTCATATAATCAAGCATACATTCCTTCAGCACACATTTGTTCAAACAATTCTCACACTGATTATAATCATATGGCAGAGTTTTATTTCAAGTTGATTCAAAACAAGAGGCTTTCTGAAAAGACCAAACAAAGATTCTATGTTGGCAAGGACATTTTATAGAGGAAAGAAATGATTACCTAGTTATTGCCAGATTGTAAATTAAAATTAAAAAGGTCATCTAACTAAGGGCATGCAGGCCTCTGACATTACTGTTTAAAGGACTTAGGCTAATTTTAAGACAGTCAACTAAGTGGGATTCTTAGACAGTGCACTTGAGCTCATTAAAGTCTATCAAAAAGGTGCTCATATATTTTACCAAGAATGATAATTATTCCCCCAAAAGAGCAGCTTTTCACATCATAACACCCAGCTCATGTTTCAGATAATGTTCTTCCTCACAATTTTTGGAGGTAATTTATGGTGTGGTAAGAAATTTGGACCTTACCTTCTGGACAAAAGGAAATTATACAAATTAGAGGATTTTAAAAAGGAACTTGGCTTGAGCAGATTTATATTTGTGAAAGAACATTCTTTGCAGTGTTTGGTATTGACTGAAATGGATAAGACTGGAGACAGGGACATGAGTTCGAAAACTACTAATAGTGACCCATATGTATTCAACCAATATGCACACTAAACCAGGCCTATACTCAGAGCTAGGGAAACAGTTTCTGTCCCAGTTTTTTGCTGAGTGGAGAGGTGGAGACACAAACCTGCCTCTATCACATACTAGCTGTGGAACTATTAGGCAAGTTAGGCTTCTCTTTCCTTTCCTCATCTCCCTTGACACTAGTTCTTATATGCATAAAAATGTAAATATTTTTAAAAAATTAACCAAATGATCAAATATCACCAATACTAACACAAACTTATATCATGTGCCCCTGATGTAGTATACTGTACACACTGTTGAAATACTCGTACCAAAATCCTGAAGAAATTTTAGAAAAACACAAATTGAGGGACATTTTATAAAAGACAGTATTCTTCAAAAATAATAAGGCCAAGGCCCTCCCTGGCAGCTCAAAGGGTTAGGATACAGCACTGCAAGGTATGCAAGCTAGCTGCAGCCTCTTCAGTACCAGTTCAATCCCTGCCTCCAGAAGTCTGGTGCAGCAGACCTCTCCTGTCTCAGCTACTGCTCACCTTAGCAGTGTACTTCGTCCACCTGCCTGTTCTGCTCCCCACTCTGTCTCTGGTGAATCCTCTCACCGCTCCTGCATCTCTGGCCTGCACCTCAGTTCTGTATGCATGAATAAATTAATAAAAATAATGATAATCAGGGCAAGAGTGACCAAAAAAAAAAAGTAACTTCCAGATTAAGAGAAATTTCAGATGTGGAACACCTAAATTTAATATGTGCTCATCGGTGGGAATCTAAACTGAAGGAGATAATTACCTATGAAACACATTAGTGGAACAACTGATGAAATTTTGTCATGGACTGGAGATATATAATAATACTATTTCAAAGTAAAATTTCCTGATTTTGAAAGTTGTACTGTGACTATATAAGAAAATGTCCCTTGTCTCAGGAAGTAAGTTATCGTTTATTTCAGAGCAAGGGATCATGATGCCTCCAACTTACATGTTTCAGAAAAATATGACTGTAGAAACGGACTCAAGAAGAAACAAAATTTGAATAGACTTGTCACAAATAAAGATAATGAATTAATGATTTTAAAACTTTCCACAAAGAAAAACTCAGACCCCTATTATTTCACTGATGAATTCTACCTTTTTTAAAAAGAATTACCATCAATTCTTCACAACCTCTTTGATAAAATACAGAAAAGATACTTCCTACCTTATTCTATTAGACTAGTGTTAATTACCCTGATACCAAACCAGGCAAATATATCAAGAAAAAATTATAACCCAAATCCCTTATAAATATAAATGTAAATTTCCCAAACACTATCTATTAAAATGAATTAAGCAACTTATACATCATGGCCAATTGGAATTTACCCAGGAAACAAGGTATTTTAACATATAAAAATTCACTGATAAAATATCCATATTTATGGAATAAAAGATAAAACAACATTATCTAGCAGAAGGGAACTTTCCCAACCTTATAATGAATCTGTGAAAAACTCACAAGAGACATTATATACATGATGAACGGTTGAAAATTTTTTCTCTTCACACTTTTATTCAACATTGTACTGTAGACTCTAACTGAGGCAATCGGGCAAGAAAAACAAATTAAAGGGGCCCAGGAAAGAAATAACCAAAATTATTTGCACATAATACAACTTTGGAGAGTTAAAAGTCCTAGGGATGCACAAATAAATTATCGGGCTAGCAGTCAACAAGTTTGTGAGATACAAAATAAATGTATGAAAATTCATTGTATCACTATATGCAAATAATGAATAATCCATAATTGAATTTGAAGAAATAATCCATCTAAAATAGCATTAAGAAGAATAAAATATTTGCAAGTAAGTTAAACAAAGAAGTGCAAGATTTGCAAACTATAAACATTTTTAAAGAAGACCTAAATAAATGAAAAGACATCTACAGTTACTGATGTGGAATTTAATAATGTTAAATGGTGAGGTTGCCCACATTAATCTACAGAGTGAACACAGTATCTATCAAAAATTCAGACTTTTTTTTCAGGAATTGACAAATGATTCCTAAAAGTCATATGGAAATATAAAGAACCCATGCTTGTAAAAGATAACAAAGTTGAAGAATGCATATTCTCAATTTCAAGCCTTTTTACAAGGCTACAGTAATCACAACTATGTGTTACTGACATAAAGACAGAATTAAAGATCAAATAACTTTGAACAAAGGTGCCAATTTACTTTTATAACAAAAGAATAACCTCCTCATATATGAGATGACCACAGAGCCCCATGCAAAAAAAAAAGTGGATCCTTTCTACCACACACATTACCTCAAAATGTATCAAAGATATAAATGAAAAACTACAAACTCTGAGAAGAAAACACAGTTGTAAATTTTTGAGACCCTGGATTAGGCAGTAATTTCTTAAATATGAAACCAAAATCATAACCAAGCAAAGGAAAAAGAAGCTGTATTTTATCAAAATTTAAAATGTATGTATTTCAACAGTTTTGAAGGTCCACACTAATAATACAGTGAAAAAACAGTCCATACAATGGAGAAACTATTTGTGATCATATATCTGATAAATCCCTAATATTCAGAAAATGTAAAAAATACAATTCAACAACTAAAAAAAAAAAAAAAACATATGGACTTGAATAGACATAGTGGAGCTATGCCTCCAAACAAGACATGTAAATGGCAAATAAAGAGCAGAAGATATATAGAGCTAAATAAAGAGCTAAAGAATGTTTAAATGCAAATCAGAACTAGTGAGATACCGCACACATCTACAATAATGGGTGTAATAAATATGGATAATAGCAGTTGTTGGTGAGGATTTCGAGGAGTTTGTATCCTCACACATTGCAGGTAGGAATGTAGAACGCTGCCGACACTGTGGAAAATAATTCCTCAACATATAGTTCCCTAAATAGATGACCCAGAAATTCCACTCCGAGATAAATACCCAAGAGAAAAGAAAAAATATATTCATTTTATACTTGTGCCCTAATGTTTAGAGCAGCATTATCATAATAGCCAAAAAGCAGAAACAGGATAAAAGTTTGTCATCTGATGGAGAAACAAAATGTGGTATATCTATATAATGGTATATATTCAACCTAAAAAGGAATTACTGACTCAGGTTACAACATAGATAGGTTACAACATATATCAACATTAAACTAAATGAAATAACACATTATGTGATTGCAAACATTAAACTAAATGAAATAACACATTATGTGATTTCATTTATTTGAAATTTCCAGGATAGGCAATGCCATAGACACAGTTTTCCCGGGACCGGTTGGAGGAGAGAATTTGGAGTGAATCCTAATTACTATAGAGTTTATTTTGGGGAATGGAGTAAATGTTCTGGAGCTAGGTAGTGGGATTGACTATACATACAAACATATATTTGTGTGTCTATAAGCCCTTTTAAAAACAGAAATAAATATAAAACAGAAATTAAAAAAGAAATAAATAAAACAGTGAGCATAGTACACTGGCCTTTTCATGCCCTTTTTACAATATATCTTCAAAAACATTTCTCTTACAATATAATTTGGCATTTACTCCATTTCAGTGTATGGAAGCATTTCTCATTCTTTTTTACTTAGGGACATTTCTTCCATTCACTTTGCTGCTCTTTAGCTGTTACGATTCAGCATTTTCACTCCTAATTTGATTCACTTCTTTGAAGGGATAGATGCACACTTATGTTGACTGAAGCACTGTTTATAATAGCCAAGTTATGGAAACAACCTAAGTGCCCAACAACACATGTGTGGATAAAGATGTGGTATGTGTGTATTCCACACAATGGAATATTTATTATAAAACAGAGAAAGATGAAATTTGTCATTTGCAACAACATGGATAGAACTGGAGAGATTATACTAAGTGAAACAAGTTAGAAGGAGAAAGACAAATATCAGATGATTTTGTGCCTAAACGGCATATAAAGAAAAAAAGGAACAGATAAAATAAACCAGAATCAATACTAGGAACCTAACTGCAGGATTGAGACTACACGAAAACAAGGATGGGGGTTATAGAGCAAAGTAGAGAGAGGCTCCAATGGACTATGGTAGAGGTTTATGGGTACTTTGTTGGTGAGTGTGCTGAGGTAGCATACATATGAAGAGGTGTGACCCTACACCCTCTAAATCACATACAATGTTGTCAATCAATGTTACCTCAATAATAAAGATACCACTTTTGTAAAAGAAGAAAACCTATTAACGTTGCAATTAAACTTCCTATGTATATCTGCAGTGTATGTGTATGAGTGGAATACATTTCCATAAGTTAAAATTCTGGTTAAATATGAGTTTTTTTTTTAAAGATTTATTTATTTATGCATACAGAACTGGGGTACAGGCCAGAGGCTCAGGGGCGGTGAGAGGCTTCACCAGAGACAGAGTGGTGTACAGAACAGGCAGATATTCGAAGTACACTGCTGAGAGGAGCAGCGGGCGGGTCAGGAGAGGTCTGCCACGCCATGTGGTCACCTCCGGGGCAGGCGGGAATCGAACTCATGCAAAGCCGCTTTAGATTCTCAGTGCTGTGCTTTAACCCGCTGCGCCACCAGGGAGGGCCTAAATATGAGTTTTTTAATTTTATTTTTGTAAACTGCCATTGTTGACTTAATGTCTCTATTACTAGGTTTGAGTTCCCTACGGTCAGGGACCATCTCTTTTTTGCTTGCCAAGATAATCTAAATTCTAGCATATTATTTGTAAATAGACATTCCTATTTTCTTTGTTGTATAAAGTGTCAAAGGAAGCTTGAAGCAAATTCACTAAAAAAGCGGCTATCCAATTCATAGAGATAGAAATTGTTCTGGGGTTGGTTTTCAGTTTTGGTTTTTTGCTTCTCAACTCTAGTATGTTTTCAAAAATTGTGGGATCAGTGGAAATATATATGAGTTATAGAATTCTTAATTTCATCTAAAAATATAGCATGTTTTGTTAAGTATTTGAGTACCCTGTATTTTAGTGATCTTTTTTAAAGGAAAAATGGAGGTTGCCTCGCACTTTTAGAGAACTAATGGCGACACCTCCTGGAGAAAAGTCAGAATAAATTTTGAATCCACTAACATTTTTTGAATTTTAGATGTTTCTATTAATCAGGAAGAAATGTCTGATTTTACCACAAGGTTGCTTGTAATAAGTAAACACAATTAAGTTTACTGGAAGTTCTACAAAGTTAATGATAAAATTATTATTTTCTTTTTTAGGACAAAGTCATGTTGGGAACTGACTACCCTTTTCCACTAGGTGAGCTAGAACCTGGGAAATTGATAGACTCCATGGAAGAATTTGATGCAGATACAAAGGTATATGTTTTTTAACTCATGATATTTTCCATGAGTTTTCAAGTTTAATTATGTTTGATTTGGAAGCACTTTGATATATGATATAAAGAGCAAAGGAACTAGTACAATTAATATTTCTAGTTACTCAGTCTTCAGAAATAGCTGCACCATTAAAGGTCAAATGGAAGCAAAAAAGCTGAGAGGCAGCCTAGTACAACTAAATTTAAAAATCCAAGAAGAAAACTATATTTGTTTGCACATCAGATGAATCACAAGAAATATAAATTTTTGCTTAATATTTCTTTTACAAATATGTAATCTCAAAAGTTGTAACAATTCTATGCATTTGGATACTGACACTGAAACCTTAACTCAATGTACTTAGTGAACCTCAAGTAATTGAATTATTTTTCTTTTAGGATGGGCAAATTACACTAAGTTATGCTATAATGCTGCATTGCCTAATCTACCCACTAGGCTCCTCAACCAAGAGGAATTTAAAGTGAGATGTAATGTTCTCAAACTTCCTCTCCTTTGCCATCCACTTCCTGTGTTTCCCCAACCCCAATAAATAAGTTCTTCCTAAGGAACATACCAGCAATCACTACTAGAGGTCAAGGATGGACAAAAATGAAACTGTGGAAATAGATAAACTCGACAAATCTTACAAAAGTATGAGTCATAATCCTTTGGTATAATTCTTTTTTTTTTTTTGTACTTTTTCTAAATTAGAACCGCAAAATTCCTTTGGACTATAATCTGTTTTAATTATTAAAGATATATAGTTCATCAAATATACTCAGTTGGCAGGAAGTACATTAAAAACACCAAGAAAATCCATTCTGATATACATAGGTTGCAAGTTATTAAGCGGAAAATCTCAGGCAGCTTTACACAAGAAGCATATATTTTGGCATTTACCTACCTTATAAGAGTCACTAAGTTTTAAATTATTAAGTACCTGCTAAAGTAGTATACTGTACTAAGGTTTTTCTAATTTTTCTTTTTACAAAAAAAAGCTTGAAAATGAAAGTTTTTATAGAGTTAATGAAAAATAAACTGAAGCCAGACTAACCCACATATATTAAGATTTTAATGGACTATTTTATTTATTATTATCTAGTGCCCTTTATTCTTGTGCTGTGTATCACTTTCAAATTAAAAAAAAAAAGTTCATACTATCACAAGTTCAAATAACATTCTTTACAAAAGTACTCATTGTGAAAGTTTGTAATAAAAAACTGAAAAAAAATCTACAGGCAAATAATTAAATAATAGTATACCCATATGATGGAAATATCTACAGCCTCAAGTATATTAAAATCAATATCCAAGAATATTAAGTTTAAACAGCAAAAAGATGAAACAATATACATAGTATATCATCCATTTGTAAAAAAAAAGAAAAAGAAAAATCAATAGACCGTGTTTACATATCAATAAAATACCTCAGAAAGAACAAACAGAATCTGATTATTTTGAGAAGGAAAAGTAGTGGTTAGGTGGCCAATAAAGCATCCATTTTGAGGCATGTAAAGGCAAATTTCACTAAACAATTTTTTAGTGAAATAAATGAATTAATCAATGAGCACAACACTGGGTGGTGTTTTACCATATAGATTCAAAGAAGGAAAACAAGTCTTGGGGAATAAGCAATTTACCAAAGATTATAAAATTATTAGGTTTAAACATAAAGACCCAGCCTCTAATCTCCTAACTCCAGGATCAAGTCTCCATTTATACAACAAATTATCTTTTTCAAAGGAAACCCACCAAGCTACTTTAAAAGTAAAGCAAATGGTTTCTCACTGCCCCAAAAGCCGGAGTAGGAGGTAACTATCTCAAATCACCCACTCTTCACGGCTGTGTAAGAACATGATCATGGTGTATACACTAGTGGTTGATACACAACTCCATACATGTTTCCTTTCACCCCTACTATCTGCCTGCCCTTTCAGCAAAATGGATATTTTATCATTAGGTATCACAAATGGCTCCTCAGATTACAGAAATTCTTTTTGTGGAGCTGATCTAATAGATACTACTGCTAGGGAGAAGTGAAGAAAAAAAATTCTTTTTTTATGTAAAATTTATAAATGTACATATTTTATTTGTACAATATTCTGACTTGATATATACCTCTCCCATGTTGCTTACATGTTGTTGGTGACCACCTAAAAGGACAACAACTACACCTAAAAACAGAGATGGCAGATAACTTTAGGCACTTCTTCCAGCTCTCTTGTCACACAGACCTAAATTATACCTTGTCTCTATGCTGTCTCTAAGTAGTCCCTAAACCCCAGAAAGTCCTTAAAAAAAAGATCCTGTAGAAGTTTCAAAAAAACATTTTGTGTTTTTTTAAGGGGCTTCCCCCCTTAAAAGTTCCTTTCTCCTACAACAGTTTTGAGTTTAGAATTCAAAGAGAGAGGCCAGTAAAAGGTCAAGAACATTGCGGGTAAGAGATTCATTGTTTAACCTGATATTTTTTTTTCTCACATCAGAAAGTTGATCTTTTAAAAATCTGATAAAGTCTCACAGGGATTGCAACTGATAGGGGAAAAGGCACAAAATGACGTAAAAATAAACTATTATAATTTTTAAAAAGAAAAAAAATACTTGTAAAATATTAAATAATACTTTAAAATAAAACTTTTTTTTTTTTTTTCTTTTTCAGGATAAACTCAAAGCTGGCAATGCCCTAGCATTTTTGGGTCTTGAGAGAAAACAATTTGAATGAATGAATTTATTATAAAGGCAAATTTTCAAGAAGAAATTTTAGTATGATTCACACATAAGCTACTAAAATTCTATTTTGAATGCTTTTTCCAGAAACAGAATACCCCCTATAACCTAAATCATTCATAACAAAGATGACTCACATGTTTGTTCAGAAAAGGAAAATATTATTTCATGTGCAAATAAAAAATTATTTCCCCGGTATTTAAATTAATGTCAGAAATAAAAGCACTATGTTACCCATGGTTTATGTGGGTGACGACCAAAATCAGATTCACCCTAGAGGGCCCAGGGAGGTCCTCCACTCTGAGCAAGTGCCTGTGAATATGACCTAGATAAGCTGTTTTTATTAACTTAGTATCTTTCCCTAGTCCAGAACTGGGCTGGGAATGCTTTATAGATTCCACAGAAATAAGCCCTAGGAGTTTATAGTCCATTAAGCAAGCAAAGAATAAATAGGATAATTACTAAGTAATAAAACATGTGTCACAGTTTCAGTAAGAAAACTTCCTTCTAGCCTCAAAAGTGTTGGGCAGATTCTCACAGTAGTTTTCCTTTAGTAGTAGTGGGCTAAAAGACAGACAAGAGCTGTTTTTAACTAGAGGATAGGCAGCAAAAAGATAGGAAGGCCAAAACTATGGGAACAGTTTTAGACTTAGTGAGAACTTAACTTATTCCAGCAGAGTTCCAGTCTATAATTTACCTTTACATAATCTGTTTTAATTTAAAATACAGAGCAAAATGTGTAATGCTAGTTGTGGAAATTAAGCAGGACACCAGGGTATTTACTGTTCTATCCCTTCACTTATGGTCCCACCTGGGCTGCTACAAATAACCTTGGTCCTGGGAGGGCTGATGAACACCTGTGGCTCATGTACCTTTGGCTGAGTTTCAAAATTAAATATTTGAAAATTAACCTCTCACTTTTGATTCATTCATACTTTTCCCTTACATTCGCCCAGAAAATTAACAGTTGAGTATCTCTTGAACCTGTGCTGACCTAATTTTTGTTGAACTTACATCCATCCCTTTATTTTTACTTTATTTAGTTCACAGCACATTCTCTTTCTTGCTCCTTCTGTTGCTTTCTAGGATTTTACCCACCTACTACTTTGCTTATTTCTGCACTCTACCTTAAAAAAAAAAAAAAAATCTAAGCAAAACAGCAATGTGAAGCATTATGTTATTATACTTTCCTTCTTCGCTGTTTGGGGGAAAATGGCTGTACTTTTCAAATGTTCTATATTTGGACATGCTCAACATACTTTTTTTTTTTTTTTTTTTTTAATTTATTTATTCATACAGAACTGGGGTACAGGCCAGAGATGTGGAGGGTGAGAGAGTTCACCAGAGACAGAGTGGGGAGCAGAACAGGCAGATCATCGAAGTACACTGCTGAGGGGAGCAGCGGGCGGGTCAGGAGAGGTCTGCCTCGCCATGTGGTCACCTCCAGGGCAGGCGGGAATCGAACCCATGTGGAAGCGGCCTTAGATTCTCAGTGCTGTGCTTTAACCCGCTGCGCCACCAGGGAGGGCCGTTCAACATACTCTTAATGATTGTTTCATCATGAAAACTTCATCACTTTATTCAATATCATAGACAAATTAGATAGATACATAAATACAGTTACATGCATAGACCACGGGATATTCATATTCACAGAGTATCTGCTAAGTCAGGGCTGTAGGACTGTTTCAGGCACTATGGAT
Source organism: Condylura cristata (assembly GCF_000260355.1). NCBI lineage: Eukaryota > Metazoa > Chordata > Mammalia > Eulipotyphla > Talpidae > Condylura > Condylura cristata. The sequence goes on along the minus strand of NW_004567103.1, from coordinate 73,786,519 downwards.
ATAAAAGTAAATAAAAAGAAGACAATTCCTTCTCTGATGAAGCTTACATTCTGCACAGTAAGAAACATAAATAAATGAGGGAGTGAGGGAGGGAAGTGAAAGGAGTGGAGAGAAAGAGGAGGGGAAGAGGAAGGAAATTTTTCTGTTCCTGTGTGCATAAACAAAAAGAAGAAACTAAAACTAGAGGAAGGGGAAGGGATAAAGCATTGCATTGTGGGGCTAGGGAAGCCTCTATAGGTTTTTTGGGTTTTTTTTTAAAGATTTATTTATTTATGCTTATAGAATTTGGGGTACAGGCCAGAGGTGTGGTGGGTGAAAGGATTCACCAGAGACAGAGTGGGGAGCAAAACAGGCAGATCTACTGAAATATACTGCTGAGGGGAGCAGCAGGCAGGTCAGGAGAGGTCTGCCAGCCCTGTGGGTCAGCTCCCTGGCTGGGAATTGAACTCATGCTACAGTGGCTTAAAAGCGCTTCATAATGTGGTGCTATAACCGGTTGTGCCACCAGGGAGAGACCGCCTCTATAGACTTCAAAGACGTTAAATTAAGCTGGGAAAGTACAAACGATAGGGCAGGAAAGAGCTTAGGGCAGAATTTATGAGCAAGGGAAAAAGGTAGGAGATAATGCTGGAAAACTGGTGGTTAAGTAAGCTATGGTCAGGAGTTAAATTTTTATGTTAAGTCATTGGGGCTTTAAAAATAGGTCTGTGATACATACATACATACATATATACCCCATGGGCAGCTGTGTAAAGAATTATTTAAGGGGTTTAAGAATAGCAGGAGGGAGTCTAGGTTAAGAGATGATGGTGATTTGGGTAAGAGTAAATAAAATGATGGTGAAATGTGGTTGTAGGTGAACTGAATTTGAGGAACAGGGAGGAAGGGGGAAAAAGAAATCAACTTTGACTCCTAGGTGTCTAAATGTGTACATGTGTATGGAACATTGTTTGTTCAATCTTTTTATACCTTAGGCATTATAATTTACAATATTTGCAATTTAAAAATGCTGCAATAAAATTAGATGCATTCCCACATCATACATAAGGATGACTACAAAATTCCTAAATCAGATTTAATTGAAAGAAAATGGAACTCTGAAGGCACAAGGAGAAAAGATGAGTGACTTGATCTTTAATACAAGTATACCTGAGTAATTTTAACATACGTATAGAGAGGAGATTTCTAAGACTTTTTATTATTATTATTATTTTATTTTATGCATATAAGAGCTGGGGTGTAGGCCAGAGATTTTGGAGAGCTGAGAGTGGGAGGGAGGTGAAAGGTTTCACCAAGGACAGAGTAGGGAGTAGAACAGGTGGATCTACTGAAATACACTGCTGAGGGGAAGCAGCAAGCAAGACAGGAGAGGTCTGCTATGCCATGTGGGTAGTGCCATGGCAGGGGATCAAACTCAAGCTGCAATGGTTGGTGAAAACTTCATAGTGCTGAGACTCAGATCCATACAATTTTTAAAAGTGCACTGGTCAGAAATTGAATGGAGACCTCTTGTGGCAGGTGAGAATTCTACCACTGAACCACCAGTGCACTACCCTAAGACTTTTTAATGCACATAATCCTTGCAATACTTAACCTTTCAATAGTTAATGGCATAAATTTCATTGTAAGACAGAGATGCCTTGACTGCTAGATTGTTGTTGTTGTTTCTTACTTGAGTAACTGGGTAGATTTATTACCATTTACTATGAGGAAGATTGTGAGAGAAAAAGGCTTGGGAGGGAAGAGAAGCAACAGTTGGTTTTGCTAGATTTCAAATGTCTCCTAGACATTTATGTAGGAATGTGCAATAAGCAATTGGCTTTAGTAGTCTACAGATTTCAGAAAAAAAGGTTGGGGAAAGTTCATCAGTGTAGAAAAAGTATTGAGAAGTGAAACTGACACCTCCCCAGTCACAGGGATTAAAGTCTCAATGCTATCAAGCTATCACCAGCCACTGCGGCTGGATTGTGTGTGTGTTTATGCAGTCTTTTCCCCTGTGATTTCCAACTGAATTTAGGTTTAACCTCTCACCGGGATTATGAATAATCTCTTATTTATACCCCTACCGCTAAACTTAGCCTAGTGCAATCTACCTTTCACCCTATTGTCAAAGAAAATTTTCCAAAGTAACTATCTGATCACATTACTCTTTTGAAAATCCTCAGGATCTAAACTGGTTTCTAAACACTGGAGTGCCACAGGTCAGTATTTCCCCCTTTTAAATGTTGTGTTGATATCTCTATTAGGGCACACGTCTAATTATGAATTGCAGTCATTACCTTTCCACTAGACTGTGACTTCTGTGAGAATAGGGACAATGATTTCATTAACCTTATCATACTCATTCAACAATATTTGTTGAGAGACTATTACATGCCAAGAAACATCCTCAGTGTTGGGATAATGTAAGCAAAACAAACAAATTCCCTGTCCTCAGTTGTATTTATGACCTAGTTAGGTAGAGAAGTATCAAATAAGCAGCATATTTTGGATATGTCTTTTATCATGTGTTTTGTAAAGATTTTTCATTCTCTTAATAATGTTTCTCACAGAACAGAGATCTTAAATTTTAATAAAATCCAACTTTTTCTTCTATGAATTGCTTTTGGTATTGTATGTCATAGCTAATTACCAAACACAAGGTCCCCTATATTTTCTTCTAATTTAGCTTCTGAAATTTTTATAGTTTTGCATTTTAACACTTAGGGCTATGACCCATTTTGAGTTACTTTTTGAAAATCATTTAAGGCCTCTGTCTAGATTCCTTATTTATTTTTTGATAGATTCAGGTTTATTTGACAAATGTTATCAGTCAGGGTGAGGAGAGCCCCAGGGCCCCCAAACCTGCCTGTTCTAAATAATCCTCCACAGCAAGACAAACATATTCTACCAAGACCTTTAATGGAAAGGAACTCTAGTACAAGTGGGCCTGCCCAGTGGCCTGGGTGTAATTCTTAGCACAATTACCACTTAGGCCTTGAGTTTAATCCCCCCTGGCCAGGGAGCTAACCAACATGGCACAGAAGACCTCTCCCATCTTGCTCTCCTTAGCAGTGTATTTTGTAAATCCACCTGTTCTGCTGCCCACTGTCTCTGGTGAATCCACTCACCACCACCACCACCCCCATCATGTCTGTCTTACATCCAGTTCTTCTATGAAAAAAAAAAAAGAGAAAAGGGAAAAAATACATAAGATAGATTTTTCACAAAACATCCAAAGTTACCATCAACTTGTGGGTAAATGCCCAGCCAAATGGGTTGGTTCAAAGAAGGGCAGAGCACTGAGGCCCAAAGCTTACCACAAGTGTAAGGCCAAACAATCTGGAAGGAAAAGAGCAAGATCAAAATCAAGATAAATGTTGCCACTGTTAACCTCCTCATGGGTCTCTCACAAGTTTCAAGCCCTCAAGTTCCTGGCAGAAGTCCAAAGCCAAGCAGCAAGCAGTTTCTTGATAACATTTCAGCTCCAAGTGCCACCTCCAGGTTTCCTTCTCGATCTTCTTCTTTCTCCCAGTCTCCCTCCAGCTTTTTCCTCCATGCTTAGCTCCATCCTTCCTTGGGGATCACCATGTTACATAAATATCACAGGAAGACACCAGTACTCTGCAGGTAGCAGCCCAAGGGGCACATAGGTCCTTCTATCCTCACATGGACAGATAGGGAGCATTTTGGGGGGTAATTACCTTTAAGCCAGGTATCACATAACAGTGAAGGGACACCAGAGTCCTGGGAATGTGTGTGTACATAAAAAAATTCACCAGAGACAGTATGGAAAGTTGAAAAGGCAGATTTATTGATTACCCAAAGAGAGGAGTTTGAAGCACATTTTATACTTTGAATTTGTGTACTTTCTAAGATATAGGGCGCTGGTTTGGGCTGGCTGCCGTCTACTAAAGTGTCAGGACTGTGATTTGTCTCTGCATTTTTAAAATTTCTATCAGCCTTTAAGGGTTATGGCTGTATTTCAATTAATAATAATTTGGTTACCCTAACCCCAAAGTCTGCCAGGTTCCCAGGATAACTCTTGAGTTCCTTTTATCTGTTCAAAACTTCCCATTCCAGTCTACAAGACAAAGGAGAAATGGAATCTTGAACCCCATAAACCCTAGCAAGCACATGTGACATCCAGCACAACTTTCACAACATATTCTGAGGCCCTAGGCCACATCCTTTGACTGGGTTTGAGCCTTTGTCACTGGCTGGGAGAGCGGAGACTCTTGACAATGAGATCACATACACATTTCCCAAGATTTTGGTGAAAGATGTAACCAAGTCCACTGAGCTTATGGCTGCTTCCCTTTGTAATGTTAGCCTTGACCTCCTTGGGCTTTACAAAGTCCTTAAGAGCTCCAGCATATACACTTATGGCCTTGGCATTGTTAGTCTGCTTTTCAGGCCCTTCTTGTTGTGCTTCTGACAAAAACATGTTCCTTAAGAACTTGAGTTTTATCTCCTTAAGTGAATCATATCTTTGTAATTGGGGTTTTTTGATGACATTTCTATGTCATGTTGGGAAATATTGTGCATCACGTGGCTCCTGGACGTGGCCATGTTTCCACCAAGGCCTGCAAGTCCCCAAACATCTTGGGCTAGGTAAAAGTGTGCTTTGATTCCTTGAGCAATGGGAGGCACTTGAACGTGCAGTTGTTCAAGTGTTTGTTCAGTTGTTTGTTGAAGACTTTCCTTTCTCAACTGATTTACTTTTCTCCTTTGTCAAAAATCATTTAAGACTGTATTTATTTTTGTGGGTCTATACAGGCTTTCTATTTGGTTCAACAATCTATGTATTTATTCTTTTGCTATCCTTATTACTCTACTTCAGAAATTAGATAGTATAAATCAAATTTCTCTGGTAATATATTGGTTATTTTGGGTCTGCTGCCTTTCCATATAAATTTTAGAATCAATTTGTTGATATCTACAAAAAACATGTTAAATAGGGATTGAAGTGAATCAAAACAGTAGATTGGGATGAACTTTTAACAATACCACATCTTCCAAAACCATGAATTCAGGTATCATTCCATTACATCTTCTTTGATTTCCTTAATCAAAGTTTTGTAGTTTTCTGCATATAGATGTACATGTTTTACATTTTTGTCTGGGTATTTTTTTATAAATTGTCTTATCTTTTTAATTTCAAATTTCATTTATACATCGCTGCATAATAGGAAAACTAACTTTTGTATACAATCTTGCTAAAATTTCCAGTTTCTTCTATACTTTAAGGTTTTCTACATAAGTCATTAGATCATCTGTTAAGTCAGTTTTCTTTCTTCCTTCCCAGTCTCTTTACCTTCTATTTCTCTGATGGTATTAGACAGGGTTATACAGTTCAGAGCTGAAAGTTGATAGGACATCCTTGTTTTACAGGAAAGCTGCTAGTTTCTACAAGAATGATACTAGGATTTTTATATTTTTGTCAAATTAAGGCAATTTTTCTCTATTCATTGTTTTACAATTTTTTTTTTTTTATCATGAACCCATGTTGGAGGTAGACATTGGCCTAAAAAAAGTATGAAAAACGTTGACCTAAATCAAACTATCCTGGAGTTTTTCTAAGCGGCATGAGGTGAGGAAAGCAAGGTTGGTAAGAAATGAAGTTATTTACACTCTTAAGTGATAGCTGCCTACTACAACAGTTGAACACTGCAATGTATGGGGGTGGGGGAAGTAGGCAGAGCCAAGTTATTTACACTCTTAAGTGATAGCTGCCTACTACAACAGTTGAACACTGCAATGTATGGGGGTGGGGGAAGTAGGCAGAGCCAAGATCGTATAGTGAGCAGAGGAGCCCCAAAACGGTGACAAAGGCCTATTGCCTCAACCAGGAACTCAAGAGTAACATCTGCCCTTTAGAAGTATGATTACCTGTAATCTCTTAACACAGAGGACTTAAAACGTAGAAACTTTTTCACACACAATAACGCACTGACTCAAACCAAGACTGACCCCACTCTATTTTAGAAAATCTTTTTTTCAGTTCACCTTGTGTTGCTTGGATTTAACCTCCCTCTCTTTAAATCACGTTGCAGTGTTTAAATTACACCTCAATACACACCCGAGAATTACTTCAAAGATTCAGTTTTTTCTAGTTACTAACTGGATAACCTTAGAGAAGGAAAAAATAAAGGCCTGAGAAGCTGTGGCATTTCAAACTGGAGGATAATATAGGCAAAGAGCCCTGCCTTGGGGCACAATCGCGTACAAGCTACTGCACTGTGCCAACGAGGCCCAAGGCGTCCCGACACTGGTGTGGAAGGCCCACAAAAGTGCTAGGAGAAACGCAAGACAAAAAAATAGAGTTTTGACATAAAGCCTCAGCACACGAAGGTACTCTGTCTTTAAAGAGTTGCCAGACACCGGTCCAAAGAACCGGCTCGAGTTTCAGAGTTCACGCCCAAAACCCGAGGCTCAGCCCTTCCCTCCGGGTCTCCCCGCCCCTTCGCGCCGCCAACCCTAACCCAGCATGCACCGCGCCAACCTTTTCCTTTTGAGCCGAACCCCACCTTCGGCGCCTCCAAATGACAACTGGCGCAGAGGATTGTGGTCCGCGCATGAGAACGAGACCGGGAGCAGTAGAAGAGTCAAAGCCCAGGGCGAGCCGGCAGGGCGGCCTCCCACGCACGCGCACGAACGGCGACCGGGGTTTAAAAAAAGGGGGGGGCGGGACGTAAACTACGGCAAGCGGAGTGGGGCGGAGTCGCGCGGCCTTGGCGGGGAGTCCGCGAGCTGGGAGGGAGGGGCGGGGGTGGGGAAGGGAGCGGGCGGAGGAGGAAGTGTCATGGCGTCGGGCCGTGGAGCTTCTTCTCGCTGGTTCTTTACTCGGGAACAGCTGGAGAACACGCCGAGCCGCCGCTGTGGAGTGGAAGCGGATAAAGAGCTCTCGTACCGCCAGCAGGCGGCCAACCTCATCCAGGACATGGGACAGCGTCTCAATGTGTATCCTTTCCTGTTCTTGGCCCTCTATCGCTCACGCCCTATCCCCCCTCACTACTCGCCGGGTCGCCGGGCCTGGTGCTCCGCGAATATGGCGCCGCCGCTTCAGTCTTCGCAGGGCTTAGGCCGAAGTGTAGGGGAAGGCGAGCTTACGCTAGGGACACGGCCAGCGAAGGAAGAAATGAGTCCGAGAATGCGGACTGGGAAACTGGATTGTGTAATCTCTTTGGGGCCGCGCGTGGTGATGGCGGGGGATGGGAGTGCTACCTAGGCGAAAGGAAATCTTACTGCAGAAAGGAGATAACTGCTTTCACTTCTCTTCGGAGAAAGGGTTGAGAAGGTAGGAAGGTGTTAGCGATGCTGAAAAGCCTAAGTGCTCTCTGCTGCCTTTCCCCACGCTCCTCGCCGTTTTGATGGCGGTTCTCTTCTACCTTGGGAACGCTCTGGAGGTCTTTATGTTCTTGGCGTGGTTTTGTATGGGTGTGCGCGCGCGCGTTTCAACTGTTTGTAAGTTGAGTCGGTCAGAGCCATTGATAAATCATTCCTGGGCTCGCTTAATTGTAGTATCGGAGTGAAATGCTGAGCATTTATTACGGCTCTTTATGTGGCGTCGAGCACTCCCCCTTACACAAACATCGTTCTCCCCAACACACACACACCCTATGAGTATTTATTTATTTTACGATTTTTGGCTTGGTTTTGAGTGAACGGGAGGCAATGGAAAAGAACAGAGATGGGGAATTTTCCATCAAAATAGTTTTGGAAATGAGATCTTATTTTTCTCGGATATTTCCTAAATGTTATGTTTCAGCTCTCAGCTTACAATAAACACTGCGATTGTTTATATGCACAGGTTTTACATGCACCATTCTTTCACCAAATTCAATAGAAATGTAAGTACTATTTTATTTTTTTCTTTTCTATCACCAAATTTTAAGGTAAATCGGTACGCAAAAAAAAGTTGGTGGGTCATGGATTTTGCTTTTGGATGTAGTGTTCAAAGTTAACTGAAGGTAAATCGCATCGTTTGGTTTCAAATACTAGGGTTTGGGGTTCGTTTTTAATTTTTTTAATTTGTGATGACTTAATTTCCAGACATTGTATTAGACTCTCCCAGGTATTTTGAACCCAATGATAAATGAGAAACATATCTTTACTCAGCATTATTTTACATCCGTATTCATTATTTAAATTTTATGTTTAAAATTTGAGTAATTTCAGTAAGTGGTGTACATTGTAACTTCAGCAAGTTTAGTCTTTCTCTTGTGCATCTTGTGTTGAATTCATCTTTTCCCCCCAAAATATTATAATTGGGCCTGATTTTACTTGCTTGTAACATTGTTTTGAAGTGACTTTGAGTTAACTCTTTGAGTTCATTTACTAACAATTCCTTAGCAAGTCAAATATTTCTGTTAACACATTAGCAATATTTGTCTACTTGACTTTTTGGTGATTAAAACGTCAGCTCTTGATTCTAATACACTAAGTCAGGGGTGTGTTTGTAGTTAATTTTGTTTTGTCATTAAAATTAACCTTTGAGAACTATATAAGTACATGTTTTGAACATAGTCTGTAAAATTTGACAGTTGTATAATGGTGTTTGGTTGAGAATTTTACTAAGTTATGAAAATGTGTACTTTTCAGAGTAACATGAACCTGTTAAATCGCTCATTTAGAAATATTAAACCTACCATAATTCTCACTTTTTTTTTGCTCTTTTTATCACAGCTATTTTTAGGATGCTGTTCTGAAAAGTGTGTGTAGAAAAATGGACCATGGAAGACTTAATGCTATTTGTGGTTGTCATTAGCACTTTTTTTTTTTTTTTTGCTAAGAAAACAATCTTTGCAAAGGTCCTTAAGCTATATTTTTTTTAATAGAAGAAAAACTTGATGATTTGGTTCCCATTTTAATCTCTTCTGACCATAAATCTAACTTGGTTTATCAGATTGGCATTTTTATTTATCTTGAACAATATATACATATGTATTGATTTTAGTCTCTTATAATCTGTTCCTTGAACTCTTCCTCTTTTAAGTTTTTTTTCCATTTTTCCTAGTTATTTTTGGTGCACAGCTTAATGATAGTGTTGTGAAAGGAAAGGTAACCCTTTTGGTAATCACTTTTTGGTTGTTTTCCAAAGCAATAACAAACATATGGATACTGACATAAATATGGCTTTTCTTAAGTGACCCTGGAAAATGCCAACAGTAATAAAGTCAGTAAGTCCTGGAGATACTTTATATAACTACACTTGTCTTATTTGCTGAATCAGGTTTTTCTACTTCCAATAAATGATTTCACCATGGGACTTTGCTTCTCTTTTGTCACCCTTTCTTTCATAATTTGTCTCTGTGGTTGGTGTGCTTTGAAACACTTGTTTACAGCTCAAATTTAAGCTTGACTGTGAAGCCCAGGTCACTTGGATTTTAACTTTAACAATTTTATGTAAATACCACCTTTCAATTACAAAGCCTATGTATTTTTAGTGTCCTACTTAGTGTCTAACATGTGCATGAAACATTTTACAATTAGTCATTATTTACAGAATAATTGAAATTATTAATTTCAAATTTGAAAAGTAACATTGTACTCTTCTAACATTGTCTTTTTCATCTTTGCTGTTATATCAAAGTTTTAATGTATGTAGTGCATTTGCATTAATTACACAGCCTTATTCTTTTTCCCCCTTTTTTTTTCTTCCTTTTTTAGGGTGAGGTGGGTGGTCACAAATTGAATGTGACTTTTCAACTCATACCCCCTGAATCATTGGGGAAATTTTTCCTACAATGTCATAATGGATTGTCATAGTAAATTTACAAAATGCATGAGTCTTCGCCTTAAAATAAACTAAATTTGGGTAAACTATATCAAAGTTTATAATAAATATGTGCTTTACATATGAAAGCTTTGTTTATGTGACTTATTTTTCATACTGACAAGTTTAAAAGTAAAAAAAAAATCATCTAAAAGTAAAGTGCTGATGTATTTAAGAATAAAATCAGCATGAATATGTGTTGTTGGTGACCCAGAAACACTTTTATCTTTGAGTTCTAGTGTCACTTTCTCTGGGGAGGCTTGGAGCACTATCAGTAGTATTTGACATTTCTGTGTAACCTAATTAGGTAAATATACTTTTGCTTGCTTGGTACAGTGAAGATTATGTAATTGGGATTAGTAATTAAAGAATGGCCTTGCTGGATCAAGTTCAAGATCATTTAGTAAAACAAAAAGTCTTTAGAGCCAGCAGTATTGCTGTGGCAGCGGCATCTTCACAGTTATTCTTTGGGTGGACATTGACCCAGCTTTCTCTTAGAAACTGTTTATTGATTTGGTTTGTTACATTTATAATGCATTTGTTTCTATATTCCAAATTTAATTAGTTCTCTTAAGATCAAGTGGTAAAGAGCACATTCTTTTCTGATTATTTTTGGTCATTTTTGAAATAGTCTCATAAAAGTCATCGAGTCATTTTAATCTCCCTTAGATCCATTGCTTCTTTTCTAAGCCCCAACAATCGGAACTGCATATAATATGCCATATTTAAATGTAGTGTAGTTCTGTTTAAAGTCCTAATAGTACATGGTTAAGGATGCTACATAGATACTAATGATTTTTAGGAATGACTCCATGTGTCATTTTGTGATGGCATCTAAGCTCATTTGATCAGCTGCTACATAAGTAAGGTTGTGTTTAAATTTGATTACCACTCTTTGCTTAGTCTCTTTAGTCTTTCTCTAAGACTTTCTCAGTTGGCTCTTGACTAGAAGTCATTTGAAAATTTGAGGGTTCTTTTTACATTCCTTCCCTCCCCCAAAGTCTTAAAAAAGAAAGGCCTGCCTCTTTTTGTCCAGAGGAGTACCCACAATCCACATTCTTAAGCTAATAAAATGTGTGCTTTCTCTTGTTAACATTTTTAGCAACATTGTTCTGCAGTACACATATATTCAAGACTTTTAAAAGTGGGTATTATCCCATTTACACTGCCTGCTAATCTACACTTGTTATTCATAAAATTGTCATAAATGGTTACCTTTTGTGATAGAAAAGGGATGTAAACTCCCTCAGACCCAATTGTCTTAAGCCCCCTGCTTTGTAGCATTTGCTATCAATGGTTTTTGTGTGCCCTTTTTAAAATACTTTGCTTATGAGAGGGGGAAGTGCGGGAGACTATGGTAATGGCATACAGGTGAATTGGTGGTGGGAAGTCCACAGGGATTACAACTGAAATGGAAAAAGGCACAAAATGATGTAAAAATAAACTATTATAAAAATTTTTTGAAGTCAAATACTACTGAAAAAAAGTACTTTGCTTCATAGCATATATGTATCTTTTCTCAGCAAAAGAAAATTTTGTTTTCATTATTATTCTAGACACGGCAGCAATATGATAACAAAGGATTAGAATGGACCTAGTTGAGTTATGTGTGACTGCTTCTGAGGAAGTAATTACTAAGGTGGAACCGGTCCAAAATGTCAGTAGTGGTAAGGTTGAGAAAATACTAGTTTAAAGAATTAACTGAGTGAAGGAGACTAAAGCTATGTTATCACTAGATTAATTTTAAATGTTTGCTGAATTTCTTATCTAGTAAGAAATTGGGGCCTATCCATTTGTAATTCCTCACAGACTTAAACATAAATGATCCTATTTATAATATTTTTCCAATTGAGGTGTTTAGGGACACTGGTTTAGGTTTTTGACATTTAAAGTTTAAGTTTAGTATGTTCATTGTTGCCCTTCTATGAAGTACTACTATGTTGTTGAGCTTGTTTATGAATTTCTCATATTAGTGAATGTTTTTCTGTTTGTCTTTTAATTTTATGATATTTGACATAAAGTATTTTTGTTTATCAAGTTAGTCTTCAGTTTTGTTTTCTTTTCTCCACCTTTATGCATATCTCGAAATAAGTGTTTCCTTGTGCTTATTGATTTCATGGGCAGAATTTTTCAGTTCTCTATTTTTAATCCTTCTTACATTGTTTGGGTATGTAGTTCCTAAACATTTAGTTGAAATTGATATTCTTTTTCTTAATGCAGATAAGGAAGATAAGTATTACAAAGATTGAGTAACCTGTCTCACATAACAGACAATAGAATGAAAAAAGCAAAACTCACCTCCAAATGTAGACCCCATTGCTTACACAACAAGCACTATCTCCTTCACATATTTGTTACTAGGAATCTCTTCATAATCCTGAAATTTCTGAACTAAGGCAATATAACTTAAAGATTTTGTCCACTTATGATTTACCTACATCATAATTAACTGCATGCTCATTAAAAATACACTTTCCTACCATAGATCTGTGTAATCAGAATGTTTGTGGTAGAATCTGGTATTTAACAAACTTCCTGCTACATTTGAAAACTGATAGTTTAAATTTCCCTTTTTTCCCTTGTGTGTCTGTCTCATCCACTGTTAACTTTGATTCTGTTTTAAAGGAATCAAGTCAGCATGTATTCCATTCTTCTGCCTTCTAGAGTAAAGCATCTTGTGAAGTCCAAGCAATTGTTTATATTATAGCTCACTTCTGCCTTCTAATTTAATAATGCAATTTAGTCCAAGAATAGTCTTAATACTACAATGCTGTCCAAAGAATTTTCTCTAGTAATGAAAGTGTTCTGTATCTGTTCACAATGAAACTAACCAAACAGCATGGTATATGGATTAGAAATTATTAGGATAGATAACTTCTAAGTTCTTTTCATAATTGCATGGATGAAAATTTAAGATCACACCGTGGGGCCCTTCCTTGTGGTCAAGGGGTTAATATGCAGCACTGCAAGTGAGCTACAGCTGCTTCGTTGTGAATTCGATCTCTGACCCTGAAGGTGACCCACAAGGTGTGGCAGACCTCTCCTGTCTCCCTGCTGCTCCCCTCAGCAGTGTACTTTGTCGTCTATCTGCCTGTTCTGCTCCCTACTCTGTCTCTGGTGAATCCTCTCACCGCCCCTGTACCTCTGGCCTGTACCCCAGTTCTGTATGCATATATAAATATTTATATATATATATCACTGTGGCAGGAACTTTACTCATTTTGGTAAATTACTATCCTCCTGAGGAAATAAAATAGATGCAGTTACTAAATGAAATGTCCAAAATTAAAACAGCTCATTATGTGATTGGCATTTGAAACCACTTTTTGCCTGATTGGTGCTGTGGTGTACTCATTCTTGTTTTACCTTAGTATATTTAGCAAACAGAGCAGAATAACTGTTTGAACCAGTGATTTCTAAGCAGTTGAATGGACACGTCTAAAATAAAGTAGGGTTTTGATTGGATTGGATCAAAATCCAATTAGACCCTCATTTGAATTATGGCCAAGATTCCTCTTCAGTAATACTTTTGCCTCTGCATTTAGATTTATTGTGTAGCCATATTTTGCTAAATGGTGCTTTTTTCCCTTTATTTTCCGTATAACTATGACCCACTGGGTTTTATGACTCAGCAGAAATTTCAACTCTTCATGACGTTTATCCCAGATAATTCCACATTTCCGTTCTAAATATCTGTCTTATCCTTTGGATCCTATTCATATCCTGTTGTATGCCATCTATTTGGTATCCTTAGTGCTATAATAGAACTAAATATATATATGGAGTGGTATGTCTTAATTATAAAATAAAACAGCCATACAAAACCACAGCAAACAACCATATAGCCATCGTGCAAGTCAGGAACTTGACTAACTTGTTTTACCAACCAACTCTACATTTCTTATCACTACAGTTTAGTCTTGTCCATTATTAAAAGCTTCTTGTGTCTTTTTAATTTCTCAACACACAGATGATCCTCCATCCCTTTCTTTCAATTTTTTGTATTAAAGGTTCTCTCCTAATCATTCTCTCTGCTGTTTATATTTCCAGTCCTCGTCTGCCCCCACTTCAGAACCCTCAAAAAGACCCCCATCAGATTAAAGGTGCTTCAGCTTCAATTAAAAAACAAAAAAGGGGGAGATGACACAAGCTATGCAGTTTCTATAGACAGACATATTCCGGATAGAAAAGGAAATGCTCTGAAAAATCAGAATTTCCACGCTAACTTTTATTATGACCTCCCTTTTTTGTATAATCATAATATCAGAATATTCTGAGCAAACTTTGGTTTACAACTGGATTGCCTTAGCCTCATAAGGCTCTGCCTGGCCCAGACAAACAAGCACTGCACCAAGCGAGGAATTCCTCTTAAAATCAAAAGTGATTTTACAATTGGCTGATTAGTAAAAGCAATTGGCTATTACAGCAAAGTCAGTATTAAGGCAGTACTGGAATATACTCTTTACTGCCTGGAGGCAGGACCCAAATCTCATTACTCCACTATCCCACATAGCCTTCTATTCAGTTTGTAAAAAACTACTTAAACTTTCTACTATCTAGTCTTTAAATAAGGAAATTCACCCAAGTCTCCTATTCAGAGCTAATTAGGTTTTCTACTGTCTAGACTTTAAGGAATTTCACTTAAGCTTTCTAACTAGTCTTCAAAGAACTTTACTGTATTTCTTCCTTTTGTGACTTGATTTACAAAAATTCCTCTTCCTGACTGCCCTCACTTTACCATTTAGGCAAAGTGAGCATGAAAGCCATTAAGTAGTAGATAAGGTGTAAGGGACTTTATTTTGGTTAATCTTCACCGTGGTAACTATAGTAGTATCAGTCTTAAATTTTGTAAATCTATGTGCCTTGATAGATTGATTTTAAGAATAATCTTATAATCTCAACTAAAGGTCAGTACGACCCCAGACTATTCTTAGAGAAAAGATGATAGTGATCTCTCAGCCCAATTCATATGCTGATGTCACCCCACTGCTTGCTTGAAATGTGTAAAATAAACCTCTGCTGAAGCCGGAGCAGGAAGACTTGCACCCAACTCGGATTCCCATGTCTTCCTCGCTCCTTCTCCCCCTTTTCCCCTTTTCTAGGAATCTCTGCTCTCCGATGCTGCTCCCACCTTGATACCCTGCTTGTTCTGCCCCCCAATAACCCATGATTGGGGACAAAGAGTCTCTGACAGTCTTTTTAATTTCTCAATACACAGATGATCTCTATCCCTTTCTTTCAATTTTATATATTAAAGGTTGTAGGGCATTACACTTGCACAGCTTTGAACAGTGAATTTTACTAATTTTGTGTATTCATAGTACTGTTTATTGTGTTCCTTTTTTAATGTTCCCTGCACATTGCCAGTTGGATCCAAGAATTTCACCAGACTCATGTTAGATTTCCTTTGTGAAGACTACAGGTGGTATTATGTTCTTGCATCTGGAATCCCCTAATTCTAATTGTCTCTTTGTGGTGTTAGCTACTTTTGGTTTTTGACACCCAGATATCTTCATTCATTCACTGATGATACTCTAATTATTTTATATCCTATCCATTTATTAATTAAAATATTTTTATACTGATATGCTATGATTCATCTACTATTTAGATACCCAGTGGGGCAATTCATATGTGAAAGGCAGGATATAAACTTGATTCTCCCTGTATATTGTACCTCCTTTGTTGACATACAATTCACATGCCGTACATTTCACCCACTAAAAGTGTAAAATTCAGGAAATTTTTTTTTTTAAAGATTTATTTATTTGTACATACAGAACTGGGGTACAGGCCAGAGGCTCAGGGGCGGTGAGAGGCTTCCCCAGAGACAGAGTGGGAGCAGAACAGGCAGATAGACGAAGTACACTGCTGAGGGGAGCAGCGGACGGGCCAGGAGAGGTCTGCCACGCCATGTGGTCATCTCCAGGGCAGGCTTGAATTGAACTCATGCAGAGGTGGCTCTAGCTTCTCAGTGCTGTGCTTTAACCCGCTGCGCCACCAGGGAGGGCCAAATTCAGGAAATTTTTAATATACTCACAGAGTTGTGCATCAGTTTTAGAAATTTTCATTACCCCGAAAGCACCTCACATCTTAAGCTATATTTTTCCTTTCCTTCCTATAGCCTATCTGTAGACATTACCTGCAGATGGAACAGATGGAATCATATAACATAAAGCCCTTTACTACTGACTTCTTAATGTTTTCAAGATTAATTGCTGTAACATATATCATTATTTTTGTGTGTGTGTGTGCTGAACTACCATCAGACCATTTTAGATATCCATTCAACAGTTGATGGCATTTGGGTTTTTAATTTTTTTTTTTTTTTTTTAAGATTTATTTATGCATGTGAGAGCTAGGTGGTGTGAGAGGATTCACCAGAGATTGAGTAGGGAGCCTATCTATTGAAATACACTGCTGAGGGGAGCAGCAGGTGAGACAGACAGGAGAAGTCTGCTACACCATGTGGTTTAGCTCCTAGTCAGGGATCTAACTCATGCTGCAGTGGCTGCTGATAGCTTCATAATGCTGAGACTTAACCCCTTGCACCACCAGGGAGGACCTGTTTGCACTTTTTGACTTTTATTAATTGCTGCTGTGAACACTCAGTGTTTTTTTGTATGGACACATATTTGGTTTTTCTTTGGTGTACACACCAAAGAGTAGAATTGCTGGCCCATTTGGTAACTCTGAGCTATAGCAATCTGAGATGACTTCCTCCTTACCTGTCACAGCAAGATATTCTAGGTTTATCCTACATATTTTCTACTCTGCCGCTCTGGAGCATTTTTTAGTATACTTTTTACATTGTCATTTTCCTCTCAGGTATATTCCCCATTAAAACTACCCCCACCAAAAAACCCATGAACCATCACTGTAATCTCTTACTCTCTTCTCTCCCATGCTTTGATCCCTCCCCACATAATGTCTCCAATTTATAGGTTGCCTGTTATTTTTGTTTTTTCCCCACTGACCCTATTTTCCCTGTGTTACTCCTATAAGTGAAATGATATTTTTCTCTTCAAACTTACTACACTGAGCGTAGTCACTTCTGGTCATACGGATTTTGTTGTGAATGGCAGTTTATCTTTTTTGATTGATAAGTAGTATTGTGTATACACACCACATCTTGACTCAGTCATCTGTTTTTAGGCATTTAGGTTGTTTCCATATCTTAGCTATTGTAAATTGTTACAGCTGGACCTTTTATTTAAGGCCATTTATTTAAGAATTTCTGCTGTTTTTTTTTTTTTTTTTTTTTTTTGTAGGGGTGATATTGCCAGACCATTGCGTGGGTACTGGAGATGCTCATTGTTAATACATTAGTCTTTTTCTAGGTGTCTTTAGTGAACAGTCAGGAGCTACGTAGTATAGTGAAAGTATGTATATTCACTTTGCATGTCAGTATGTCAGTATTTACTCATTTATACATTAAGTGCGTAAAATACACATTTCCACATTAATTGGACTTGGTATAATATGTATACATTTCAAGTGACTTGGGTTTATTCTGATTCCATAATCACTTATTAACTTACTCACCCATTATACAAATAAGTCTAAAAACAGCAATTTCACCACTACCAAAATAATTACTGAGAAATATGCCTTTATATAACTGCAAATTATGAGGAAATGTCTTTGCTCTCTCACCAACTTTTAAAATTGAACTATATTTTTGTACATTATGTAAAACACCATTAGAAAACTTTATCCTCGTTTCATTTTTAGCTCTGCAAGTAGTTAACATTTATTGTTTGCTACTGGTGCTTACATTAAAAATCTGTAGTAATTTTTGTTTTGAGCTTTCTTGAAGATTATGGAAACAGTATTCTCTAAATCTTTTTATTTGCTCATTTGTCTTTTCCTTTTATAGTCAAAGTTAGTTTTGCTATATATAAAATTATTGGCTCACATTTTTAGGGGCACTTTAAGATGTAAAAACTTCTTTTTCCTGGCATAAAACATTACTGGCTAGGTGGTAATCTAATTTTTCTTTTCTTTCCTTTTTTTTTTTAGCCTAAATAGCCAAAAAATTGTTTTCTTTAAAATTCATTCATTAATTAAAAAGGTCTTTATAGTTGTGCTGGGCTTGTACATTCAGGTATGTGATGTGTTCTTTCAGCTTGTGACTAATGAGTTATGTTTCTTTTTGATCATTTTCTTGATGTCTATTAGTTTGGATGTTTTAATATCTTTGTGCTTTTTGTTGTGATAACTATACATCTTCTCAAACTGAAGCTCTGCTCATTAATCACATGCCACCTTTCCAACTCTTTGGTAACCATCATTCTTTTCTGTGTCAGTGTTCATCTATCATCCATGTGATATAGCATGTCAGAATTACTTTCCTTTTTAAGGCTAAATAATATTATTTTGTGTATGCATGTCACATTTTGTTGATCCAGCTGTCTTTTGATAGACGGTTGTGTTGGTGTCTTTTTACTTAGTTTTGAATAATGCTGCTGTAAATGTGTATGTACAGTATCTGCTCAAATCTAGTAACATTATGGCTATGTTTAATTTTTTGAAGAACTGCCATCTTTTCTAAAGTGACAGATCAGTTTACGTTCTTACCAAGTAGTGTACAAAGTTTTCATCTTCTCCACATTCTTACCACGTCTTGTTACTTTCTGGTTTTCTGATAAAGTAGTATCTAATTGGATTTTGATTTCTGCTTCCCAGATATTGTTGAACATCTTTCACATGCTTATTGAGCATCTATGTATCTTTGGAGAAATGTTGTTTCAATCCTCTGTCAATTTTTTAATTAGTATTTTTATTAAATTATAAAAGTTCTTCGTATATTCTAGATACTACTCTCTTATCAGATACATTATCTGCAAACATTCACTCCCATTCTGCAGCCTTTATTCTTCATAGTCTACTTACTGCATAACAGGTTTTCATTTTAATGCCATCCATTTAATTTTTTTTGGTCATCATTTGTACTTTTGGGTGTCATATTCAAGCAATCTTTGTTAAATCCAAAGTCATGAAGTTTTTCTCCTATTTCTTTCTAAGAGTTTTATAGTTTGAATTATTACATTTATTTATTTGATTTATTATGAGTTTACCTATGGTGGGTTTCTTTCTTTTGCATGTGGATACCCAGTTTCCCCACTACCAGTTGTTGATTTTTTATTATTTATTTATTTGCGGTTCTTTCTGGTGTGACCTAGTTGCTTTCGGGACAGCTGTTTTCTTACTAATTAAATACCCTCTGTTCAGTTTATTAAAGATCAGTTTTTTTCACTAGCTTCGAATAGATGTGCTTTAAAGTAGTTTTTGTAATCAAGAACAATTTTTGCTTTATTTTGTGTAATCAGAGGTAATGAAGCTTGCTGCTTCCTGAGATTTCCTCTTTTCCCCTCTCCCACTTCTGTCATCATTTCCCTTTTACTACCCTCTCCTGCCAATTATGTTTGTTCACAGAGGTTTCTCTTCACTATGGAGTCCTTAAAGAGATCTTTGAGAAATCTATTTGAAAAGTTCATAGATGTTAACTTCAACCCCTTTCTAACTTTCTCAGAGTTCATATGGCCCTTTGCTTACTGGATTTGGCAAAAGAGTTACCAGATAGATTTAGCTACTATTCTCAAATTGAACTGAGGTACAGGCAGAGGTGAGGGGAGTGGGGGGTAGTGAGAGGATTTACCACAGGGTAGGGAACTGAACAGGATTGACTGATACACTGCTGAGGGGGGAGCAGTGGGTGAGACAGGAGAGGTCTGCTGCACCACGTGTGCCACCTCTCTGGCCAGAACTTGTGCTGCAGTGGCTGTGGATCATTTCTTAGTGCTATTCTTTAAAATGGGAATTTTAAAGGTAATTCTAGTACATACAATTGAGATAATTTTTTAAGTGAAAATCTAATTAGATCACTATACATTCAACTTTAAACATGTATACACATCTAAGGAATGGGGGAAATGATGGAAACGTCCTTTCCCCTGTTGTACTGGGTAGCATTATCTTTCTACTTTATAGTGAAATAAGTTAAGATTCTGGTTGTAAGTTGGAATTTTAGGTGTTCCTTGTATGATCATATTTAAGGAAACATGTAATATGTAGTTCTCCAAATGATTTAAGCTTACTATACAAAAAGAAACAAATGAGTACTGTAAAAGTTCACCTACTTGTTCATTGTTTAATTTTAAACTTACAGCTTTAATAGTTTGTACTAGTGGCAAGCAGTATTTAAAGGTGGGATTTACACTCTTATAAATAAGACATAGATAGTTCTTTTCCTAAGAAACTTAAGTGTGGGGAGGAAACTCATTGGTTTCCTTTAAACTTGAGTAATGTAGAAATAATCAATTTTGATGTCTCTGACCATTTAAAGCATATTTATCTCTTCTATGATTTTAATGAATTTTCAGAGTACCATTGAACATAAGTCTTTTTTTAATGTCTATATATCCACTACCGAGGTATGATTAATTTCCTGTTTCTTCACTATGTTAGTTGATTGCTAGAAAAAAAATGCAATTACATTTGTGGTTTACATTATATTTCTGCTTGACAGCTCTTTGGGGATACACACTATCAAAAATAGTATTAGTGAACTATTGGAAAATATGGATATTTGTATCCATCAGCAATTAACATTGCTATTAGAAGTCACACTGTAGTGTAGCAACTCATTTAGAAGTTTAAATGATTGAATAGTTTTTTTTCTGGTCAAGATCATAAAAGCTCGTGTACTTTGATGCTTGAAAAAAAATAACTGAGAACAAGCAAAGGAAATGGTAAGAATTGGGGAGGTAGTCTTTTGAATGGTGATATAGTTTAGAAACAACACCAGATTTTTTTATAAGTTCCCCACATTCTTAGATGTTTTATATAGTTTTTGTTATCTTTGCTCAGTGATTGGTGTTTTTAGTGCTTAATAGGAGTAGGCTATTCAAATTAATGATATATTTCACTTTATGTAGACTTGAACATCTGTTCAAATTATTGTTAGCTAAGCAAGCAAATTGATGGTTCTGAATGAGACCTCCCTGGTGGTACAGGGGTTAAAGACAGCATTATCAAGCTATCACCAGCCACTGCAGCGTAAGTTCTATCCCCAACAGGGAGGTAACCTACATGGCACAATAGACCTCTCCTATCTTGCCCGATAATTCTGGGAAAAAATGCACAATTTATATGTCAAAGTTAATATTGTTAAAGAAATGGATACATACAACACACACACCTTTTGGAAATGAAACCTAATTCTACTTATTCGTTAATACAGAATGAGAATTTATTGTGGGATGACAACTAAGTATAGAAGGGATAGTAGAGACTTCACTATGAAATGCTACTGGTGTTTAAAAGTATAGATTGATTTTTTTTTGCATTTTAGAAACAAATTCATAGTGCTGAAATGTTTCATAGTAATTTTTTTTTTAAAGATTTATTTATTCATACAGAACTGGGGTACAGGCCAGAGATGTGGAGGGTGAGAGGATTCACCAGAAACAGAGTGGGGAGCAGAACAGGCAGATCGACGAAGTACACTGCTGAGGGGAGCAGCGGGCCGGCAGGAGAGGTCTGCCTCGCCATGCTCCTCCGGGGCAGGCGGGGATCGAACTCATGTGGAAGTGGCTTAAGCTTCTTAGTGCAGTGCTTTAACCCGCTGCGCCACCAGGGAGGGCCCCATAGTAATTTTTAAATGCCATATTTTGAACATGTTACATTAATTAAACATGTAATTACTCTGTGGAAGTCAAGCCCTAGTCTTTTAATCAATGCTATTTTTAAGCAATTGCTAAGTATTAGTAATTTTCAGCCTTTATTAAGCCAATTCTCATGAAAGCATAATTAGATGTCCAGAGATCCCCCAGCCTGCTGGGTTTTTTTAAAACCCTAGTTTAATTTTTTTTTTTTTATAGTATTACACTCACACATAGTTACATAGTGAGGAAAATAACTACAATGCCAGGATGTGTTAATGACATTTTTTTTATAATGCTATAATGCCAGTGTTTTCACTGTAGCAATATTTAAAGATTTAAACCACCTTTTAACAGATTATTGAAATTTTGGTCTTATAAGCTTGAGCCTGGTGATCTTTCTTATTAACAGATTAACATTTTCACTTATTGGGGTCTCTGTTGGTGCAAGGGTTAAAGTCTAAGTGCTGTCAAGCTATTGCCAGCCACTGGGACATAAACTCAATCCCTGACTTGAGTTATATCCCTAGCCTGGAAGCTAACCCAGGCTTTCTGTCTTGCCTTTTCTGCTCCCTACTCTGTTGTTGGTGAATCCTCTCACCTCCACACTCTGGCCTACACCCCAGTTCTTTTGTGTGTAAATAAATGGAAAAAAAAAACTTTAAAAATTTTTCACAAACTATTTTCTTAATTTGTAGCTGTCCCTCATATTTTTCCTTCAATATTTTTCCTTATATCTAAGTTTCTGTTTCCCTTTTTCCTAGTCTTTCTGTGAAGCTGCTAAATTCATACATTATCAATTTTCTTTAACTATATCCTTAGGCAAGTGATTTTGAACTCTGATTCCTAGCTAAATTCAAGCTCTAAATATTTCTTAGTGAAACACATATTCAAGGCATGGGATCTAGTTATCCTATAGTTTGTGGGAGGACAGGTACTAGAAGCAACATTTAAGGGAAAATGTCCTCCCTGGCCTATAGGACTGGTAATCAAACTTGGAAGATCTCCCTCAGTTTTTTCCTTCCCTCCTTCCATCCCTTCCTCCCTCCCTCCCTCTTTCTCTCCCTTCCTCTCTCCCTCCCTCCCTTCTTCCCTAACTACCTCCTTCCCTCTCTCCCTCCCTCAATTAGGAGATTTAAAGTTTAATAAAGATCAGAATGATTTATTTGAAACTGACTGCTGAGAACCATCTTCAGTGACTTTAGAAATTATCTAAGTTTTTTGTTAATTCACAGTGACTTTTGCTGATCTGAAAATGTATAAATTTATACTACTAAATCATACAGGGCATACTAAAAAGAAATTGCCTTAATTAAAAAAATATATAATTTTAAGAAAGCAGACTGTTCTTGCCTCCCACTATTAAGGTTGAAGCCAGCAATGGAGATTGAAGAATGTGAGCATTGAGGGCATCATAAACAAAAGGTGACAGTGGCGGGGGAATGGGCAAGAGATAAGATAGAAAAGAGAGTCAGATTAAAAGGTACAGGGTGGAAACATAAACAGAAAAAGAGGGAGGGGGGCGGGAAGAAAGGAAGATGACTATAACCATTGAAGTATGTCACATATGCTTCCAGTGTTTGAATCTACTTATTTATACTACAAGAGAACCTTTAAAACATTAAATTTACCATGGATGGAAGAAGGTGAGCAAGGAAGGGAATTTTTTAAGGTGTGTTAAATCTTTATCTTAAGAACACTAAAAATATAAAACTGTCAATTTTTTCAAAATAGTGATAATTTGAGTCACATTACAATGGACCACTGTTCTTAGTACTTACATAAATTGATTCTTTTAAACCTCACCACAATTGTATAAGTGGATAGTATTTCTCCCGTTTTACAGATGCTAAAACTGAGTCACAAAGAATAAGTTATTTGCCTAGGCTAGTCAGATAACAGAGCCAGGATTCCACTGAGACAATCTGACTACTATGCTACAACTGGCTTCATCACCTCTTCCTACCCCTCTCCATGATTTGTATGGTGTATTTCTGTAGAAATTTGTCTTATTTTGAAAATGTCATATTCCTTGAAATAGTTTTATATCTGCCAGTGTGACAAATTCTGGACATTATTTGAAAGTCAGTTTTTCTTCCCTTTAGTTATAGTAATTTGAGAAGTTTATTAAACTAGGTTCCAGAACACAGATGGATATTGCATGATCCCTAGCCCTAGTAGATTAATCTCAGTTTGTAATTGGCCACTGGTATCAACTGAATGAGTTCTTTGGCTTATAACGAAGTTTATATATGCCAGTGATTGTTGCCTTCAGAGATATACTCATTTTAAAGTTTACCAACTGATAAGATTGCCATTCCTCAAAATTTTGTAGTTCTTTTCTTCTTAATAAACCACACAACTTCTCATGAAAATTGCTTACCTACTTAGTCATCCTTAAAATTAAAGCCTCACATAGATATTCACAAAGTATTTATCTAAAAAGATGTTTTGTTTTGTTTTGTTTTTACAGCCCTGATGGAGTAAAATGTTTGCAGGCTGTAGAGGAGGAAAATGTGAATGGAGTTAGTGGATTTCACCAGGAACTTTGGAAGAGTGTTGGGTATTAGTGTTGCACTGGAGGAGGGTGAGAATTGAGCCCTATTTAGAGGGAACAGAAAGAATTCTCTGAGAAGTGTGGGTAAATAAACCAGGAATCTACCCTGAATATAATTATTTAGTTCCCTCAATTCTTAATTTTTTTAATTATTTAGAATCTTAGAAGCATTGACTATATGCATACTTTGTTTCCATTGGCACTATTTTCTAAGGAGAAACACTATTATAATGTATTTTTTTATATTAAGATTTACTGCTCCTGTTACTATTGGAAACCTTAAAGAGATGGAGCTATGACTGGAAAGCCTATAAACTTTTACCAAGAAAAACTTACTGGAAGTTTTATAGTGTGTGTGTGTGTGTGTGTGTGTGTGTGTGTGTGTGTGTGTGTGTGTGTGTGTGTGTGTGTAAAAGAGAAATCTTGGATTATCTAGCAGTTTGGAAGGAAGATTGTGTTAAATTTATTGTAATTTGACTTGTTTTATGGGAGATTATGGGAAAATAGGGACTATCTTCATTTTTATATATTTTATTTTTTTTAACTGTTTCTTGCATATTTTACCTTTGTATTGACTCTTAGATACTATGGCATTAGCATACTTTGAGTTAATAATGGTACTTTTTAATATAGATTATCCACATAAACATTCAGCAAATAACAGCAGGTGAACTATTGAACCATTCTAGGTAGTGGGAATTAGAATGAATAATTCAGCCTGTGTTCAAGCTGCTTCTACACTGGTGGCACAGACAAAATTAAGAAGCCACTAGTTGGAACCAGTGTTAGTACTTTGATAGAGGGGTGCTCGTTTTCCTCTGGAGGGGAGGCATTTTCTCTAAGCAATTTTACATTCAGAGGAATTGATCTTTGAGTTAAATCTTTAAAATAGAAAAGGGATTAGACAAATTTGGTAGCATTGGTAAGAAATTTTAACTGGAAAAAATAACTGAAAGGAAATACTGTCATTCTCAGTCACTTTATATTTCTACATCTCAGAAAATCCCTAGCTCTGGGTGACTGCTATTTAACTGATAATTCAAGAATATTAACTAGTTTTGATACTAAATCTAATTAAGAAATAACTGGTTTATTCTAAATCTAAGAAAGTTAATATAAAAGTTAAATTTTATTCTAAACATTCTTACTTTGTAAAATTTCCCCTATTAGAGTTCTGATTTTTAAAGATGAAAATAAGTTAAAAGTCCAACTTGAAATTATTCACTTTTAAGGTAATATTCCTGGTTGTTTGGAACCAAATTCACCCTTAGGTCTATTTTTAAAAGATTTACACAACAGGAAGAGAACTTCTTGAAGTTATACTTACTGCATTTATTTATCTGCAAATGCAGGTGGACTATATTAGGCCTCTATTTAAAATTCAATGATTAAATTTCATGTCTTGGCAAAAATGTTAAAATCTGGTTTAAAAGTTTTCAAAGAAGGTCCACCCTCCCTATATCAGAAATTTCTCTTTATATTAATGACCCAGATCTTGTGGCTTGATATATGCCTTCTGCTCATCTAGTCCCTCTTTTCTGATGTTATTTCTGCTTCGTGATTGGTGACCTCTAAAATAAAGTGAAACTCGGGTGTTTGTCTCTTGAAAAATAATGTACCTGAATCTTGATACTTAGAAATTATCTTTCAATGAGAAATGTCCTATGTCCTATTTTCTGAGTTAGCAGAACATCTGTTCAAATTATTGAATTTAAGATATGCCTGTTTTCTGAGTTAGCAAATACTTGGTTTATTTATTTTTTGAGTAAATATTTGCAGAAAATTGATTTTTCTCTGTCTTAGTGTCTTGTCTGTGTTCTTGTACTTTTAGGCCAAGAACTTAACTTACTAAAACTTTTAAAATATTCTAATTTATTGACCTTTTTTTTTTTTGACAGTTTTTATTCTATTACTTTATCTTAAATATAATTACATATTGTTTATTTTTGGGAGATTTAAAGCTAATTTTAATACTGCTGATATTAGGGAACAGTTTCATACTCTAAATT
Source organism: Condylura cristata (assembly GCF_000260355.1). Lineage (NCBI taxonomy): Eukaryota > Metazoa > Chordata > Mammalia > Eulipotyphla > Talpidae > Condylura > Condylura cristata. The sequence goes on along the minus strand of NW_004567103.1, from coordinate 73,760,530 downwards.
ATTTTCCCCCTTTGTGGGTTATTTTTCACTCTTAAGTAATAATGTGTAGCTGTTTGCCACAAATGAACCTATAGTTAAATTAAAAACTCTAGAAAGTGGTGACTGCTTAAAAAAGAGGGAAGATCTGAGTATGCAGTGGCTTCACTATTTTGCCTGATTCCACAATGTACATTAATAATTACTTTATCTTCATTAGCTAAAGTGTCTTTTCCCTTTAGTGTTCAACTTTCAAAAATATAAGACAGATTTTATTTGTTTTATTTAATAACTTTATTATTAAAACATCAGTATTATCATAGTCCAGCTTGTATTTTGTACTATTAATATTACATCCTTCCCTTAGTAGAAGAGTTATCCAAAGTTTGTTTTAAAATCACCCAATTTTTATCTTTTCTATAGATAATATCGCCTACTGCATTATTTTTGGCTGCAAAAGTGGAAGAACAGGCCCGAAAACTTGAACATGTTATCAAAGTAGCACATGCTTGTCTTCATCCTCTAGAACCACTGCTGGATACTAAATGCGATGTATGTAAAAATTGGATTTTTTTCTTTTTTCTTTTTTTTTTTGTTTTTTTTTCTTTCTAATTTTAATATCTTTTCATTATTTATATAATTGTGCATGTGTTTTACATGTAATTTGAATGTCATTCTGAATCAAGACTTTGATCATAGGTAAATAGGTAAATATGTTGGTTTTTACCCTCCTAGCAAAACTAGTATATGTAGAGAGTAAGTCACCATATCACCTCCACCTCAGTACATTTGAGACCAAAGATAAATAACTTTCTTAATCAATTTGTCAGCAAATGATAGGAAAACCTCTGAATTTACCCTTAGATAAGGATTTGGTCTTTTTACAAAATTTTGTCTATACATTATATGTACTACTACTTAACTCTGTGATACATAAAAAGTAATGCTAGTTTCCAAATAATTTATTCTTCATCAACATTAATCGATTTTGTTTGAAGGCATCATTTAAGAATATGCTATTAAAGCAAAAACTAGAATTCTGAAACTTCAGAATTGTTCTTTTAGAATTCTTACATATTAATTAATGAGGAACTTGTAACTGCTAAGTAACTATTAGATATATCATTTTGATTTAGATTAAGTTTTAAGGCCTAGGTTAAGCATATCTTAATAATAGCAACTTTTATACTAAATGATGGCTATGAGGGAGTTAAGTATAACCACTCAATAATAGAGAATGTGTGGTTATTCAGAGTTAGTTTTGATAGTTTATATTAACCTATTGACTTTTTAAAATCATAATTATTTCTTGTGAATATAAAGTATTCAAATAATAGAAAGTGTCTAAAAAATAGGCTCAGTGACCTCATGATCGAGCATACATAAAATAAAAGCTGCTTATACTTTGTATTTAGCAGTATGTCCTTACATAAGTGTATATAGTTTTGTGTTACTTTTTTTTTTAACCATCTTAGTCAAATGTCATAATCAAAAAATTGGTAGACATTGTTTCATGACCTTTATGCCTAAGTAATTGTAGCAGGGGAATGAGGGGAAGTTGATGAGAAAGGTATTCTGTGTCCCCACAAGAATCTTACTTGGTATTTCATAGAACATTAAGAACAGGAAGTACCATTGCCTAGGTAAAGTATTATATTACAAACTGGAAAACTTGCTCCCTCCTCCCCCCCAACCTATCCCTTATATTGTCATTACCATTAGGTTGTTTGGAAGTTTGCTTTGTTTACATTTTCTATATTAAAAGTAATTCCTTTTAAACTTACTATAGACAGGTTTTCTCTATCACCCTCTTACCATTTTATTTCCTTCTTACTTCCAGACTACTGTGGTTCTTTCATAGTCTTAATTCTCATAAGATTTGATTGTCTTGTAGTGTTAGTAGTATTGTGTTTATCGTAAGTAGTTTAATCTTATTATCTTTTCCTGCCAGGCTTACCTTCAACAGACTCAAGAACTGGTTTTACTTGAAACCATAATGCTACAAACCCTAGGTACGTATGTCACATATTTTTGTGTGTTCTTAAAATGCAGTATTCTAAATAAAGGATTTCTGGAATTATTTATCATTGAAAAAGTTTAGTTAACACAAGGTTTTAGAGTAACACTGCCTGGTTATAAGGAAACTTTTCATTAAAAAATATAATGTAATTTGGCATGATTTCATTGAATGGTGAACATAATCTTCAGTGTGATTTCTTAGATATTTTTTAGGTAGTTGAGATACTTATTGTACTTCATTCTGGATTTGCATTGGAGATAAACTGGTACCTTAGGGTTGTTACATAGAATTCTATACAGATGCACAGTGTAGTCCTTATTCTCCAAGCTTATACTTAGTAATTCGTTAATATATTTCATTTAAAGGGAAACTTTAGATTTACAGGATATACCTCTGAGTTTCTTTAAAGGGTTATTTTGTAAACTTAATTATATTCAAAATGTAAATAGGCCACACAATAATATTATGAATCCAGTTTATTAGGATGTTAGTCATTTACTGCTTGTGGAGGTGTTAGGTATGAACTCCTACTTTTTTAAAAGGGAGGGTGTTGATTGGATTTTGAAAGTTTTTCAACATTACATCTTTGGCTTTAGAGTAATTTTATTTATACATACAGAACTGGGGTACAGGCCAGAGGTATGGTGGTAAAAGGATTCACCAGAGACAGAGTGGGAAGCAGAACAGGCAGATTGATGAAGTACGTTGCTGAGGGGAGCAGTGGGTAGATTAGGAGAGGTCTGCCATGCCATGTGGGTCACCTTGGTTGGGGAACGAACTCGTGCAGCAGTGGCTGCGATAGCTTCATAGTGTTGTGTTTTAACCCGTTACGCCACCAGGGAGGGCCCTAGAAAGAGTACTTAAATGAATCTTGATACCTACAAGTTTCATTTTTCTTTAACAGTTTTATTAATAAAATAAAGTTATAAGCTAACTCATCAAACCATTTGACCTAAGGCATACTGGGAAAATAATAGGATCATGTCATTTTAAAAATAGTTTCTAACACTGTGACACCAAAAGTTATGTTTATGAAAAGTGTTCTTTGTTGGCCTTCTAAAATAAAGTTGTTGTACATATAGGAAATACATAATTGAGTTATTCCCTCCAAGTTTAATAATTTTCATGATTTTGATTTGTTTTTAACTTGAAAATAATCTCTATAACTGACAATTTTGAAAAAATTAATCCCCTTGTCTGTAAATTACTATTTTCATAATTAGAATATTGTTTTTGAAATTATTTCCCATCATTGGGGGTACAGTGAACATTATTAGTGGTGAGAAATTCTAGCTTTGTTCTTAAAAATATTTTAATGGAAAATAACTTAGACATTTACAGTTATGTGATGAAGGGCATTTTTCAGCAGGTATCATAATGGTAAGTGACTGGGGAAAAAAAGTGCTTTTCATTTCAGGTTTTGAGATCACCATTGAACACCCACACACAGATGTGGTGAAATGTACCCAGTTAGTAAGAGGTAAGTGATCTTTGAAACTTGGTAAATTAAATATTAAGGCTTTTTAGTGTCTATAATTCATTTGAATGCTATTTTGTTCAAGTCTTGCATTCTATTTTAAATGTAAGAAATGTTATTTTAGAGCATTGTTTTTTAGTATCTACCTACCTACTTTTATTTGTGGCTCTACCTGGTGAATTAACTTCCTGTTAATTTAGGTGTGCATCTCATTTTTCTAAAAAATTGGAGAGCTTCCAGGTATTAGGACTATCCTCTTTCCTACTAGTCTATGCCAGTCCCATTTCATTTAAGGTTTAAAATGTGAGCAATTAACAAATATATACAGAAATAATAATTTCTGTTTTATGTCAAACTTTCATTAACTACTTGAAAAGTAATTACAATAGTTTAAGAATTTGAACACCAACTTTAAATATTTCAGGTAAAATATTGTCTTTTGGGGAAATATTTTGTCCACAAACATTTATTAAAAATGGTTTCCTTTTGTATTACTGGGAAATAACTATACATCATGATATATTTATGTGATGTAGCTATTAAATCTTTCATACACAGGAGTAGTAAGTTTTGTATTACTTGCTTTTTACTGCTTATAAAGCATGTGGTACACATTTTTCTACTCCTCTTAATGAATCTGTATATCTGTTCTTGTATCCCTAGAAATGTGTTTTTACACAGTTGCATGTTATACTACTGCATAATTCTACTTTCCTGTTTCCCATTTGGAGTGTTATATACTAATGGTAACCACTTAGAATTGGTAGTGTATCTTTTTCTGTTACTTTCTTTTTGAAAAGGAAATTTTATAGTTTCATCAAAATTCTATAGATTTATTCTCAACAAAATGAATAACACTTTTGAAGGCTTTGGATTTGTGTGTGTGTGCGTGTGTTTAAATATTCTCATTTTATTCATTCTAAATTGAATTTATTATTTCCTAAGTAGAATTTTTATTGTTAACAGCTACATTAAAAAAAATAAACTGTTGTCTCATACTATAGTACCATCATTCAGAATTGGACTTCTAAAATTCCATTTAATTTTTTTGACCCTAAGATAACACGTTACCTATTGTAAACTAGAACATTTAATTATGGTTCCTGTTCTTCATGGTAATGTGAATATATTTTATGGGATATTCTTACCCCCTGGTATTACAGTGTAGTATAGAAGTGTGTAGTATAAATGTTGTATAGTATCAATGTTGAACTAAGGTGGGGGAAACTTTAGTATAGTTTTGTTTTCTTGAAAGGGTATTTACCTGAATAATGCATAGACATATAATTTGCTCTAAAACTGATCTTGATGAAGGATATTGAAGAGTAATATATATACATACTTAATAGTAATTGAAACAGATTTTTAGGCTTAGTACTTCAAAATTTAAATCAGCTTCTTTTAAGCCCTTTTTCAAAATTTTATATTTTTGTATATGTTCTCTTATCTAAAGAATCTGAAGACATCATCAGTTCTTTTGCAAAGTTGAATAAGTTTTAAAGTATCTACAGAACCTACAAATTTGATCTTATCATCCAGGCAAAAATATTTAAATTGATTTTTTGTTGTTAATGTTTGTAATGTGACCAATTCTTAAATTTTAACTCAAATCATATATGTGTTTAACTTGACCATGACTTACTAATATTTCAGATAACTATAGCTTACCTCTCACTCTTTTTAAAATAATGTTCTTTCACGTTTGGTGTCTTTCTTTGCTCTATTACAATTTTCAGCTAACAAAACATTCCCTACATTATTCCTCTTGCACAATGGCTGTTATTAGGTTATTGGATTTAGATACATTTGCTATGGCAATGTAAAATTTTACTTCTATACATATTTTGATTCTTTTGGGGGGAGAATTAATAAACTTGATTCTGTTAAGGCCCTCCACGTATTCAGAAAATGGAGGTGAGAAAGTTGGTCTGATGCTATTTTGCTACAGAATTGGCTAATAAGATTTTATAGGGATCTTTCACGTCTGTGATTTCTCCTTCCCTCCTCACTAGGAAAGAAATGCCATATTAAAGTCACTCTGCCTCCAAGACATCCGATAAGATGCTTTGACACACTTCCATAGCACAACTCTGCTAAGCCCAAATCCTTTTTATATATCTTATGTTGATGATCCACATTAGGCAGCAGGGATTACAGGTGCCATAAATAAAAATAGGAGTGGGGAAGGAACTTGAGGCTTATTAGAGAGGGGTGGAGTTTAAGTGATCTGATCCTTGTTGAGCCAGGGGAAGATATATCAATAATCATTAATGTTATTTGAAAAAAAGGAAACTATAGCTCAGGTATTCCTGCTGGGAAGGATAAGAAGCAGAAGGGAATTAGGGGACAGTTTTTAATGTCTTAAGATAGTAAAAATTGCTTTTTTATTGATAACTAGTATGGAAGCATCTTGATGCCCCCTAGAATACCTGCATTTCTTCTTGGTGTCTTTAATTGGATTATGTAACCAAAAAATACAGTGGAGTTTCATACATCTTATTTCTTTAGGTTATGTATTCTGTGTTGATGCTTAGTAACATGAAAAACTGAGCAGTTTATGCTCTGTGTATGGGGGGGTGGTTTGTTTTGATGACATACTTAAGACAATTTAAATATGTTGATTGAGGGTTAAGTCTGGCAGGCAACTCTGTATTTTGTATTAGACTTCAAAAATCTTTTCTTCTTCTTCTTCTTTTTTTTTTTTAAATCCAGGAGAATGCTTTATTGCAACTTTTAGCTGACTAGATGCTTAACTTAGTAACAAGTTTAGCCCTTGTAACTGGCTAGCTAAAAGCAAATCGGCTTGTTTCTCAGATCTTTGGGGGATAGCAAGAAACATTTGAGTGAATGTTGTTGAAGATTTTCAGTAGTATAGAAAATGATGGCGCTCTTGTGATATTTGTAAGTAGTAAGTAAAATTTACTTTTTGTGTACATATCTTTGAAGTTTTTGTTATGTTGAGAACTTTTTGTTATTAGCATGTCAAAGCTGATAGTGTTGTCTTTGTTTTTTTTTTTTTTTTTTCTTTTCTTTTCTTACAGCAAGCAAGGATTTGGCACAGACATCCTATTTCATGGCTACCAACAGGTTGTTATCCTGACCCTCTTTGTTGCACTGTTGTAGCACACTATAGCTTCCTTTAATGCAGGGCCCCCTCAATGTGTCTCTTACCCTTGTTGCAACAGGAGACTGGACCATCTACTGTGGTGGTACCTTCCTGTCTGCTTTGCGGTGTATTGTACAAGGGACTTTTGGCACAGAGGGGTTAAATGCACAATGTGAAGTGTAGTGGTGCTTTCTGATGACATATTCTCGATATGTGAGTGCATAAGTCTAAAATTGGTAGCCTGAATAGCAGCTAAAGATTACAAAGAGCTAAACTTAACGTAGAAATTCGAGCAACTTGGTAAGTATAAAGCTATTTCAAGTTTACAATTATAGTTAAATGACAATTTTCTTAAGTTTCACATTGATCCAGTCTTAATTTTAAAATAATCTAAAGTTTTTAATAAATAAAATTTCTGTAACTTGGGGGTTTTTTTGTTTTGTTTTTTCCAGAAAATGCCCATTAGTAATAAAGTCCTGTGACTGTCTGGATTTGCATAAATACAATTTTTACTTAAAAAAAAAATTCCTTTTAAGTTTATATTAAGAAAATTGGTGTGGACTTTGGTTGACTAGTAAATATTTTCAGATTCTGAAACTGATTTGAAATAGATTTTATAAAGGCTTTAATAATCTAATATGTGGTTTTGTTCTGGGCTGATTCTGTTAAATTTGTTTTTTAAATGTTTTCATTGGGGGAGGAAGGACCAAGCCAGATTTGTGTGGTCCTTAATTTCATGTGACATGTCAAGTTTTACTTTATATTTGGATTGGCAGATACCAATGTATTATCTTATGTATGTGTAGTTGGGATTTAACCTCTATTGCCAGAAATTCTGAGCAAATAAGCAACAAAACAAACTTAAATCTTTGGCTAGAAAGGCTAGCTGTAACATATTTATTGCATATCCATTTTTGGCATATAATGGAAGAAGAACGGTAGTGTTTTAGTACCTAGTAGTACTTAGCACTTTAGTACTTAGTAGTACTTAGCAACATTGAACATTGATGCTGTTCAACAAAAGGTAAGTTTTTCCTGTGGCTTTGCTATAAAAAAAAATAGGATTACTTAGATAAGTGTTGAATTCTTTTTAACTTATGAGAATTACTGGATTGTCAGAAGAGTATGATGCATTTTTGCATAGAAAATATGTTATGTTTCCAACAAATCCAGTGACTTTGTTGAGCCACATAAAATGGTATACCTGATTATAATGTAATGCTAAAATTACTGTCAGTTTACTTTTTGCCCTGACATTACAAAAGAAACAAAAAATACTACAAAAATTAAATTGTTATCTGTGTATATTTATGGGAAAATATACCATCTTCCATTCTGTTATAAAGAAATAAAAATACTTTTAACTTAGTTGATACTGATATCAGTTTTGATAAAATATTAATATAATCTAGAGTGACAGTGTGGTGAATGTTCATTATCTGCATACTTTTTAGTTTATTTTTTATAGTAGTTTTATTTTTTATAGTATTATATAGCATATATTAAAAATTTTGTAGATTAGTTTTTAATTTAGCAAAATAAATTTTGTACTCTAAATTTTAAAAGGTATCTTTATAATTACATTTTGCTCTAATCTTACTGGTAAATGTTTTTCTTTGTTTTACATATTTGAATTTCTATGGCTCTTCATTTTCACACCTGCTCCACAACAGTCTACATCTTACAACCTTCTGTCTTCAGTACAAACCAACAGTGATAGCATGTGTGTGCATTCATTTGGCTTGCAAATGGTCCAATTGGGAGATTCCTGTGTCAACTGATGGAAAACATTGGTGGGAATATGTGGATCCTACAGTTACTCTAGAATTACTAGATGGTAAGTAAAGAAAATTATCTTTTCACATTAAGCAACACTTCTTTTTACACTAGAAAAATCTATCTACATCTGTATAAGTTTGAAAAATAGTGAATTCCCATTTACTCATTGTTCTATGGAATACTCATAAATTCTGGCCAGTTAATATATCTCTGTCCTTGCCCTTTTGGTGATTTTGTTGCTAGTTCCAGATACCATTTCGTTTACCAGTATTTCAGTTTATATTTCAAAAGATAAAGACTTTAAAAAGGCTCTCCCTGGTGGTGCAGTGGCTTAAAGCACAGCACTGCAAGCTAGCTGCAACTGCTTCAGTGCGAGGTGATCCACATGGTGCGGCAGATGTGTCTCTCTCCTGTCTTACTTGCTGCTCTCCTCAGCAGGTGTACTTGGTCAGTCTGCCTGTTCTGCTCCCTACTCTGTCTCTGGTGAATCCTCTCACCGCCCCTGCACCTCTGGCCTGTACCCCAGTTCAGGGGTAAATAAATAAATCTTTTTTTTTAATACTTTTAAAATATGATTATAATTGTTTCAACTGTTTGAAGAAAGAATTTAGAAGCGTAGGTATATGAACAAATAACAGTATGATGATAAGGATTCATTAGCATAAAGAGGAAAAATAAAAGTTGAATATGCATTAGCCACCAGTACACCTAAAACTTTTTCATTACTTTTCAAGGAAATACGATTTATTTTGCTATGAGTACACTAATTTTGTTGGGTTTCAGATGTTTAGACTAAAAGTTGGGTATTTATCCATTGTAGAAAATGAAGAATGAGCTGGAAGTGTTTTCATGTTAATGCTATTTTCTCTTCTTTGCTGTGATGCCAAAATACCATTATGACCTTTCATCCTTAAATATTTAGAAGGAAATTTGGAGGTTCCAGGTTCTATAGTTTATGAACCTGGAATTTGGAGGTCTCCTGATAAGAAAATTGTGTGGTTGAGAAGTTAAGAGAAGCTGTCCAACGGTAGGAGATTTTGGGAATTGAAACATTTTAACCAGAGCTATAGATTTAAGAAAAGAAATAGGTGATACCTCTTTCCTAGTAGATAAGCCTAAACTAATATTTTAGGTTTTTAACCTATTCTTTTTCTGGTCATTTTTCAGTCCTTTATCAAATTTAAGTTAATGAGAAAATAGGATTTATTTCTGTTGCTGCCTAAGACATCTTTACATAAAGTGAGAGAACCTTATGGCAATGGAATGATGTCTTCCAGTAAAATTTTAGATGTTTAAAAGGATCTGTAACCCTTAAACTGTTTTAAAATGTGTGAACTATAATTTTTAGTGTACCTTTTTAACTGCCACTGTTACTGGAAAGTAGCCTTAGGTGACTTGTAGATAAATGGGTGTGGCTGTATTCCAGTAAAAAATAACTTTAACAAGTAGGATTTAGACCATATTTGGGCCATTGGCCAATTTGTCGCCCTTTTTGATAAAATGCTTTTTTGATAGATCTCTTTTTTGGGGTTTCTTTTCTCTGAAAAAAATTATCCCAGACTACATATTGATATATCAGAGTACTGCTATATAATTAAGCTCTTTTCCTATAATGTCAAAGGTAGTATTTTTTGGCAGGGGGATGGGTTAATCCTTTTAGAAGTCTGATAAGCTACTGGATAAAGTGAGCAAGTTTTCTTTAAAAAAAAAACAAAACTCATTTTATGTGCAGCTGTGTCAAATTCGATGCCTGCCCCACCATGGCAGACATGGGCCCAAAAGGCTGCTACAGTAATACTGTGACTCATGGGCCCTGATTCTCCTCTTCTGGGCCTCAGGGATAAATTTGGTTACAGACACCAACAACAACAAAAAATATTTGTATTGTTATAACACCATTTGATTTTGCAATATAGATTTACGTCTCATAAACAGTGTGTATAACCATAAACAGTATGCTATACCAAAGGCTCCCATAATCATCCAGCATAGTCCATTGGGTTTCTATCACCAACCCTCTCCCTCTGATAGACTTAACTTTGCAATCAGATTTCTAGGCTTGTTTGGGTTTGTGTGTTCCTTTGTTTCTTTATATTCCACATATGAATGAAATTATCTTTTATGTCCAGGTTTTTTTTAAAGCATATCCAGAGGGAAAGATATCTATGAATTTAAATTGTATCTTTTAAATATTAATGTGGCAGCTTTTTTACATTTGTAACTTAAAAGTTAGGTTATCTACAACACATTTTTACCAGTCAGATAAAGCAGGAATAATTATAATAAAAATAGTTTATACAAATGGCAATAAAGTCTGCAAAAAGCAAGTAATCTGTCTTATATACAGCTTTTAGGCTATAGGTAAGTTATTATGATTTTTTGTTTACACAACAGGGGGATTGTCTACATATCCCTACTTCACCATTCTGAAAATGTTCCAGTTCATTATTGCAAAACCATTGGAAACAACGCACTAAAAACTTTACAAATATGTGAGAGCCCCTTCTCAATTTTGATCACAAAAATAACAAAATTTAAACTATTGAGATGTATCTGAATTTAACATGACATCTGAGGCCTTAGTATTTATTGCAATAATTCATTTAAAGGGCTGTTCCAAAACCAACATTGACTGGACATGGTTTTATTATTTTATTTTATTTTGTAGAATTGTTTTAGAGATTTATTTATTTATTTACACACACACACACACACACACATACATACATACATACATACATACATACACACGCACACACACAGAACTGGGGTACAGGCCAGAGGTGCAGGGATGGTGTGAGGCTTCACCAGAGACAGAGTAGGAAGCAGAACAGGCAGATCACAAAGTGCACTGCTGAGGGGAGCAGCAGGTAAGTCAGGAGAGGTCTGCCATGCCATGTGGATATCCTCCAGGGCTGGGAATCAAAGTCACACTGAAGCGGCAGCAGCTAGCTTGCAGTGCTGCATCCTAACCCATTGCACCACCAGGGAGGGCCCAGAATTTTTTTTTTTTAGCAATTAATAGCAAGCCCTCATTTGTTTTTGGTTTGTTTGTTGTTTGTTTTTTTTGGCCTTCTGAATAGTATACTCTGATACTTGTGCATGCGATTTATTATTTACAATGTGTGACTATTTCACAGATAATTTTGTACCTCGTATAAAATATAATTGTGTGGGATATTTAAGAAAGTAAAATAAAGCTTGCAATTATGCTTGATACATTCCAGGTTTTAAACCAGAACTCTGTGCATGTAATCTTTGACAACCAAATTGGTAAAGAAGTGAAGTTAAAACAATTTCTTGTTAATATTGCCCAAAAGTATTATGTGTCTGCTAGATTTACTAGTGTCTATTTGGAAAAGTGATATCTTTTCAATATGAACAAATGGGTATTGGATTTAGTTATCATAGCTTGTGAACATACAGTGATGCCCAGTTTTTGCATGTTCTTTGCTGCATTGAGACAAATTCTATATTGTCTTAATATAGACAATATATGTCTTAGCATTTCCCTCGTATAGTTTATAAGAGGGACTGTTCCTGCTAGAAATTAGTGACTCAGCCTCTATAATTTATATTGACATTGGTTCCTTCCAATATTGTGGCTAAATTGGTATTAATATTTATTGATATTATAATTCCTTTGACTAATTTTAGTATTTTTTTCTGAGTGGCCTTTAACTTTATTAATGACACTATTTTGGGGTATAAGTCTATGTAATCATCATCAGACCACTTTAGAAAAGTGGGTTATCTTTCATCCTATATTTAAGAAAAAACTAGTATAAAAGTATGACCAGGGTAATTTACTAATGTTAGTGGTGTGGTGTGTTGATTGCTAGGAAGCAATGAGTAGAAGTGGAAGAATTTTTTTTCCCTTTAACTTTGAAATAATTTTAAACTTAAAACAATTGTGAAGTAGTACAGAATTCCATAACCTAATTTCTCTGGTGTTAACATTGTGTGTGTGTGTAATACCAAAAGCAAAAAATTGATATTAGTATAATACTAGTAAGTAAACTACAGATTGGAATTTTCTCAGTTTTTATGTAACAGGAGATTGCATCCATTTGGATGACATGCCCCTTTAATCTCTCTTTAGTCTATGTGAAGGTTTTCTTTTATGACCTTGACAATTTGAAGAAAATAGTTATTTTATAGAATGCTCCTTTTATTGGAGTTTGTCTGTTGTTTTCTGACTGCTAGATAGAAGCCTTGTATTTTGAGCAGGAGGAATATCACAGAATGGGGGTGTGCGCTACTCAAGGGGGGCATATCATGTCTTAATGCTATTAAACATGGTCACATGATTAAGTGCTGGTTTCTCCATTGTAAAGTTTACTATTTTCTTTTTGTAATTAATAATTATCGTGAGATAAACAGGCATTTAACTTTGAAATAATTTTAATCTTAATATATATTACGTTATATATATTATAATTATATGTACACGTGTGATAAAGTCTTCAGAAAGGAAAGATTATACAAATAATCCTTTTCATTTAATAGAATATCCTCATCTGCTCACTAATTAAAGAGTATCTTGATGCTTCTTGACCACAACAGATTTTTGTTATTGTTGTTGTTGTTGTTGTTGAACAACAGTTAACGATATGATATTTGGCTTGGAGATTTTTTTTTTTGAGGGCAGTTTTTTTCAATGCTATTAAATTTTCAAGAGATTCTGAGTAAGAATGTAAAATTGGGACACAGGAAATGTGATTTTTTTCTTTTAAAAGACATCTTTGAAAATATCAGTTCAGAATTTTGTTTGTACTAAAAGTTATATAGGAACATATGTAATAGTGAAATAGATGAATATTAGAGGTTACTTTGTAATACAACCCACTTGAGAGAAATTTAAATTAAAAAGGCACCTTCTAAGTCTTAAATTTAAATTTTTTTTAGAGCTAACACATGAGTTTCTACAAATATTGGAGAAAACACCTAGTAGGTTGAAGAGGATTCGAAACTGGAGGGTAAGAGAATTGATAGGGTTTAATAGAATATCAGATTATCTGCATGTAATAATTATATTATTACAAATATAGTTGATTTTTGATCAAATATTATCTCCAATATTTTTAAATAATTACAGTATATCATAAACTAATTAACTCAGTTTATTCAACTATGTCCAGTGGATTTAGCTAAACAGTTTATAATTTTCTTAAGTGTCACAGAATTATGATGGAAATAATCTCCTTATTTTACAAATTTGGAAATTAAAGCCTGGACAAGTTAAATTACTTTCTCAGATGTTAGCTGCAGTTTAACCTTTATCTATTTTAAAGCCAATGCTTTCAACTTCTGATAGCATTATGTTATGCTTCTAAATAATAATTATTGGCGTAATAATCTTGGACCCTAGGTGACTTTTTTTTCATATATTTAATATAGAATTTTTATAAGCAGAAAAATTTGTATTAAGTTCCTTTGCTGTCATTGCTTTTGTGTGTGTGTTTTATTTAAATAGGCTAATCAGGCGGCTAAGAAACCAAAAGTAGACGGACAAGTATCAGAGACGCCACTTCTTGGTTCATCTTTGGTCCAGAATTCCATTTTAGTAGATAGTGTTACTGGTGTGCCGACAAACCCAAGTTTTCAGAAACCATCTACATCAGCATTTCCTGCACCAGTACCTCTAAATTCAGGAAATATTTCTGTTCAAGACAGCCATACATCTGATAACTTGTCAGTGCTAGCAACAGGAATGCCAAGTACCTCATACAATTTGTCATCACACCAAGAATGGCCTCAGCATCAAGAATCAGCAAGGACAGAACAGATATATTCCCAGAAACAGGAGACATCTTTGTCTGGTAGCCAGTACAACCTCAACTTTCAGCAGGGACCTTCTATATCACTGCATTCAGGATTACATCACAGACCTGACAAAATTTCTGAACACTCTTCTGTTAAGCAAGAATATACTCATAAAACAGGGGGCAGTAAACACCATGGGCCAATTTCTACTACTACTGGAGTGATTCCTCAAAAAATGTCTTTAGATAAATATAGAGAAAAACGTAAGCTAGAAACCCTTGATTTGGATGTGAGGGATCATTATATAGCTGCCCAGGTAGAACAGCAACACAAACACATCCAGTCACAGGCAGCCAGTAGCAGTTCTGTAACTTCTCCCATTAAAATGAAAATTCCAATCACAAATACTGAAAAACCTGACAAACACATGGCAGATAAAAAGGAAAAGAGTGGATCACTAAAGTTACGGATTCCAATACCACCCACTGATAAAAATGCCAGTAAGGAAGAACTGAAAATGAAAATAAAAGTTTCTTCCTCCGAAAGACACAGCTCTTCTGATGAAGGCAGCGGGAAGAGCAAGCATTCAAGCCCACACATTAGCAGAGACCACAAGGAGAAGCATAAGGAGCATCCTGTAAACCGCCATCACCCTAGCAGTCACAAGCATTCCCACTCACACAGTGGCAGCAGCAGTGGTGGCAGTAAACATAGTGCTGATGGAATAGCACCCACTGTTCTGAGGAGTCCTGTTGGCCTGAGCAGTGATGGCATTTCCTCTAGTTCCAGCTCTTCAAGAAAGAAGCTGCATATCAATGATGCATCTCACAACCATCACTCCAAAATGAGCAAAAGTTCCAAAAGTTCAGGTAGTTCATCTAGTTCTTCCTCCTCTGTTAAGCAGTATATATCCTCTCACAACTCTGTTTTTAACCATCCCTTACCCCCTCCTCCCCCTGTCACATACCAGGTGGGCTACGGACATCTCAGCACCCTCGTGAAACTGGACAAGAAGCCAGTGGAGACCAACGGTCCTGATGTCAATCACGAGTACAGTACAAACAGCCAGCATATGGACTACAAAGACACATTCGACATGCTGGACTCGCTGTTAAGTGCCCAAGGAATGAACATGTAATCATTTGTTTAGGTCAATTTTTTCCTTTACTTTTTTTATTTAAAAATTTGTTAGAATGGAAAACTTCTTCTGATCTAGCAGTGGTAACACCCACTATTGCTGCCACTGCTTCAATATTTGTAAGTGCTGCTTTATTCTTCATTCTGAAAAGAAGAGAATTATAGTAAACAAGTCTTTATCTCCACATATGATAGTGTTATAAATACTGTAAAAGCATGGAAGGTGCAAAACTCAGTATTTCTACAATTGCAGCTAAGAACATTAGAAGGAATGGCTGGCTGCTTCTAGGAATATAAGATGCCTCAAGCATTTGTTATTTATAATTTGAATACTGTAGCTATTTTGTTGCTTGGCTTTTGAATGAGTGTAAATTGTTTTCTTTCGTGTATTTATATTTGTATGTATGATTTGCATGTTTCAATGACAAAGGGATAAAACAGTATACTGACAACTGTTTACAAGAAAGTGGAGAAAAATGTACATACATTTTTGTATGTTTAGATATTACCATAAATACTCAGGATTGGAGCTGCTTGTAAGTATAACAATATACAGAATAATTTTATTTTATCTCGTCAGAGTCCATCACTAATCTAAAAAGGTGGCACTTTTTCATGTTAACCTTAAACTCTAGGCCTTACTGGAAGCCACTGAAGGGGGACACTTCACTACCAGATGGGGATGCCGTGCCATAGATGGTCACTTATACTGGGAGGCACTGAATTTTTGCCTTCAAAGGTTCTGACCAGATTGGCTGTGCAAATAGCCCCTAATTTTCTGAAGGCTTGAAGAGGAAAAAATAAAGTTTACATACTCTTGATGTGAAGTGCATTTAAATGTTTGTTGGCTTGTTGCAGTACTATAAACACAGAACTGTTAATAATGGTTATGTAGATTACTGTGATTTGAAAACTAAATTCACAAAAACTTACATAGTAAAGAGTTAGTAAGTTTTTTTCTTAAAGAACTTTAACACTACATATTGTAACAGTAAGCAGGGATCGCTTTTCCTTTAGCAATCAGAATGACACCATATTCTTGAACATACACCTCCCCTGAAGTGTGTTTGTGTGTGATGCCATATTTCTTTTTCAGGTAAATACAGTCTTCCTTATAAAAATGAATTAAACCTATTACTCTCTCAGTTCTTTTATATTCTAACAATAAATAAAAAGATTGCTGACTGTGCATTGTACCTGTATTTGTAGCTTGTGACTGTTACCAGGAAGCGCTAACAGGGGGGGAAATGGTCAGCCTCCAGGTAGAATGGCTAATAAAGGTTTTACATTTGTTTGCACATTTTAGTATATTCATATTGAGGTCAAATTTGCACAGTTTTGTGACTTCTGAACAAACAATAGAATTTGACTTGTCAAAAATTGTTATCAGTAATAATGGCTCTTGTTTATCAGCTAATACTGAATTTACTCTGTGGTAAATCTTTGAGTTCTTGACTATCTTTGAGATGGGTTGAATTCAACTTCTGTTGAGCTGAAAACTGTCTTTTTCCTCTTTGTATATGAATTATTTTTGTTACAAAGCCACTGATATGTGCACAATTGTAATTTTACTCGTTGCAGTTGTAAATATTAGAGTTTAATCTTGTGCTCTACTTTTATTTAGCAATTACCTAATTTGCCAGTAACTTTATAATTTTTTAAAGATAATTGTTCATTATTTTGTCAATGTTTTTGAACTTAGGATACTAGGAGCCTCATTGGAGGGACTTTGCCTAGCTAGCATGTCCTAACATTTGTCCTTGTCTTGCATAACTTTAGTAATCTGTGTCATTACATGTAACTTTGTTACTCTGTATGACATTATTGTATCCATAAACATGGTAATTTTGATACAGTTATACTTTTACAGTGGTACAATAATCCAAGGACTAGTATAGAATTAAGCTAAGTGCAAGATGAGGGAGGGAAGGGTTTTGTTCTTGGTAATTTAGATGTGAAACTTCTAAGGAGCTATCATGTGAAACACATAGGTGGTTGTGCTACTGTGTAATTGGGGATGATACTACCAGGAATTTTAATAAGATTTTGTAAAGAATATCCAGAAAAGTAGTGAATTTATTTTCAGTATGACATAGAAAACAATGTGAATATTTAAGGTCTGTGACTATACTTAAACTTCACTAAGAATTTGCAGAATTGTTTTGAGATGTGGGAATAAAGGTAATTTTGTTGAATCTTTATTGGTGCTAATGATGGACAGTTAAAAAGGTAGCTAGTGTATATTGTTATGGGTCAGTACTTATTAGTACTTCCGAAATTAAATTTGAAATGCTATGTATTCACTTTTCACTCTGTAAATGTAATTCTTTACAATGACTTTATTTATTAAAGGGCAGCCAGTTGTAATTTTTCCAGGATTGTGTGAGCTATTCAAACTCTTTGACCTCTGATCAGGATATAAACTCCTAAAACCACATGGAAATAAATATGGAAATTCATATAAGTTTCATTTCCATTAAATGAAAACCCTTATAATTCATAACCATATTGTTTTAACCATCTCATTTGCATTGAATAATTCATCAGCCTGGTCCCAATAGGCTCAACCAAAGAAAAAGACTCCAATGAATGGACTTGATTACTGAGTCTTCTTGTAAGTAGCCATAAATAAACCAAAATAGTATCAAATTTAGGTATGAAATTCCACATGTGCAAAGTACTGTTAAGGTGATTCATTTTGATGAAATTTTTTAAATATTTGAAATATTAAAAAGCATTATCTTTAAACATCCTATAAAAGAGTGATTTGTTTTTTAGTTGTGTTTTCCCTAGATAGTAGATTTGTTAACCTGTATGCAGAAGCACATTACAAAGACTGGCTTTACTTCTACCTCTTTCAACTAACTTTCCAATTTTGAGCTGTGCCCCGTAAATATTTGCCTTAGCTACTTTAAAATAGGACATTTTTCAGGACCAAAGCGAAGGAGTGTTTTTCATAGAAACATTCTTGCAGATGTACTTTACAAAACTGGTGGTAAGACCTTTAAAGTGTCCTCATTACTTTTTTGTTTAACCATAGGTCCAGTTCTTGTTGCAGATTTTTAAATACTGAAAAGCCATGTGATCACTTCTAAGCTTATCTTGCAAAGCAATTACAAGTACATCTTGTTATTCTTCTGTGTATGCACATTCTCATAGTTGAAAAAAATTTCTACCATGACAACTAATTTCATGTGGAATGGCATGAGTGCTTGCATTACTTGGTACCAATAAATTATAATTACATAGGACACCTTATGGTTTTGCCCTGTCTTTAAAGAAATGGCTAGTTGAAGTCTATATCAGAGAAATTAAGTTTAAAATGTTTGTCAGTTAACTATTTTAAGCATGTATTTGGGTTATATTTGGAAATTGCTGATTTTTTATTTCTTTACCAGCCTTAGACATAAGTACTTACATGTGCTTGAATATTACATACTCTTAAGTATACTTGCTTTGTAAGTATACTTGCTTGGGTAAGCTGTTTTTAGGAGTTTACATTTACTATGGAAGTAAGTGAGACTTTTTGTTAAAATATGGTAAATATCTCCAGAAGAAAATTCTGTTATCAAAATACCTACCCATTCCCAAGTTTTACCTAGAGAAACAGTTGTTTCTTAGCTACTTCCATGCTTAAAATTGCTGTGATTTTTAAGATGTCTCTTCTGAGAAATTTTGAAAATTTAATACAAATAATTCTTGATTCAGCAGTCTAGTTCAGGAGGCCCTGGGACACAACAGAATTCACTAACTGCATCTATAAAAATAAAGGTACAAATACTTTTGGGAAACATGTCAATAACTGAACACAAGGATATGATCATTTTATGTACCCTTTTCTAATAGGCTGATTAGACAGGTGATTTTGCATGGGAAAAGCAGCACATTCTGTCCCTGTCCTAGGTTGCCAAGTTAGGATAAAAATGTGTTAATTTGAGAGTTCAAGTTCATAGGTACATTAATAACTGAAATTTGGTCACTATAATTTGACATGTAAGCAGATAAGTTTACTTGTTTCTAAGAAGTTTGTCCTGAAACATGTATCTTCACAATAAGGGTGATGATGTCAGTAGATCTGGAATGCATAAGTGTTTTAGGTTTGAGACCATCAATTCATTTTTTTTCATTCCACAGTGTCAACTTGGCACAACTAGCTTTTGCTTTAGTAATTTTTTTTTTCTGTTCTAATTTACCAGTGTCTGTTTTGCCTGACTTACAAACCTATACAGGTAAGTTGATAAGCAAGGTACATTGAAGGGTGTGTGGCTAGGAGTAATTCTGTTCTTAAAAAGATGTCTTAACTGGTTTGCTGTGGTTCATCTCTAAAGTAAATTCTGAGGGCTATCAAATACTATTTTTAAGATTTGGCAGAAGACTCACTGAATCTGTTTATAATAGTGGGTTGATTGGACTTGCCTGTTGCTGAATAATGAGTACATTCTTCTTTTTAAAGTGTTTGTTTTCCAAGTAGCTTTACTTGGTTTGAAAACCTTTACATGTGCTCACTTACTGTCAGGAGTAAGGGTTTCATTTTGGAATGTACTCAAAATCCCCAAGACCTGTGAATAGGATATTTACTAATAGAAAATCTGAAGAAGGAATATGTGTGTACGGCATGAATTAATTTAGTCATTGAACTTTAGCTCAGTACCTATACAAGGAATTACTAATAAAATTTGTTGACAAATTCAAGGCTCTAGAATGTCTTAACTTATTGATACAAATCAGAAATAACTCGGTTCCTAAGAGAAAAGGTCTCTAAGTGACTGAGTAATTACATTTATCATCAAGAATTGTGTGACCTTTGGGATCAAATGCCCACATTCCAATTTCAGCTAACCACTTAGTAACTGACAACATGGGTGAACTACTTAACTCTGCCTTAATTTTCTACCTTACAAAATTTAATAGTGGCTCTTCATAGGATTGGGAGGTTTAAGGCTTGGGTGATCTAGGAATGCTAGAATAGATGGCCTTGAAGACAAATTGGAATATATTTTGGATATTGGAGAGAATTATGAAAGGCCTGTTCAAATACCTTACACTTGAGTTTGTATTAAACGCTGCAAACTTACTGGTTTAAGTTCCTTTATATTCATTCTTTTTGAGATGTTTTTTTATAACCTCTTGTAGCAGCCCCACCTACCCCAACAAAAATAATTGCCAATTATTTGGAAGTGGAATTATCCACAAGAACAGCTAATCATAAATTGCTGTAATATTGTTCTCCCTTCAACCCCTTTTCTGCTACCAATTTTCCTACTTCTAACACTGAAAGAAAATGGAAGTCAACTGCAGTGATTAATAACAGAAAAGTTACTACTTCCTCTCATGCATTTTAAACCTAAATGTAAAGTATTTTGAAATCTCACTAAATGCTTATCTCCATCTTAGTTGGTAACACCTGTAAGGGCTTGTTTTACTAGCATATAATAAAGTGAGTTTTATTGTAAAAATGTTAACAAAGTCAGTGAAACCATTAACCTAATTGGTGATTGCATCAGTATTTCATTCATTTCCTCTTCCCCTAGTGTTTTCAGTATTGTGAGTGGAAAATAGTACATTTTTTTTTAACTTTAGTTCTCATATATGATATGTCTGCCCCCTTCCCCAATGGCACCCACTAAAACAATGCAGGACCTCACTTTTGAGTGACTTTGTTATAAAATTAAAGAGACAGTGTTATCTCAGTAAACATTTTTAAAAGCCTCATTAGACCTTAGTGTACATGCATATACCAAAGGTCAGTTTTCCTGTAGTTTTTTATTTAGGTCATTCTGTAAAGGCAACTATTTCGTATTTGAGTTCCACCATGATTTTTCACAAGTTTGAGAAATGGCAATAGAACAATCTCCAGGGCTTAATTCTTATTTCAACTTCTTACAATAAAATGCTATACATAGACACACTGATTACTGATGACAATATAGACTGCTTATACTGGCTACTTTGAAAGTTGACAGAATCATCTGAAAAGTTATTTTTTATGTATGTTTCTGTAATACATAGCAGTTCAGTACTCAAGTGCGGCAAGTGGGGGAGAAGACATGGCTTGGCAGGTGATAAGAGTATTTTGATTGCTCATTTAACAGATTGAGGTGTTGGAAGGCATAGGACAAGCAAGAAAAGAGGATATTGTTCACTTACCCTCCTACGATACTCCAGAGCTTTCTCTTTCCTATGGCAATGCTACTAATACAGCCACAGAAGGATGTCCACAGTGTGGGCTAAAGCCAAGGAGACATGTAAAGTTGGAAGTTTACTTGAGGCATTAAATTTCCTTTGGTTGTGCTTGGAGTCCAGAGCATACAGGGAGATTTGTGTCTAGTGAAAATCACTTAGGAATATGATTGAAAACTTGGAGCATTTTGCTTGAGAAATGTAAGTATCAAGGAGGCGGTAACTTGGTTTTTAAATGAAAGGCCTTTCATACCTTTAGTCAAAATCTTGAACTGGTGAATTTATCAGCACCTCTGGGGTTTTGCCTGACTCAGGTAAAACTTCATAATGTAACTGATAATGAATTACAAATCTGGGTAGCAGGAGGGAAAGGTTCTGAAGTCAGACAAATCTGGTGACAGTCCCTACTATCACCTACAGTTGGATAAACTTGAGAAAGTGATTTAGCTCTGAGTCCTGTTCATTAATAAAACAAAAATACTATCAACCAACCCAAACAACATTTAGAATTAAATGATGTGCTTTTTTCTATAAAGAACTTAATGTTAGCCCTACCAGCTCTCACCTGTCTGGAAGGAGCATAATTCCAAACAATCATGTCTCAAACACAATGATAAAGATAGAAAGAAAACTTGAGATCAAGGCTTGCCTACTGAAAATTTCATGTTTTGAAGGTTCTATTTACTATTCCAAAATTATATATCAGTGGAAGAAGTGTAGTCTTGTTAATACAAACATCAAGTGTCAATTACTGTGATTTCTATACATGATATTTGTCTTAACTCCTGACCTCTCCCCATGGAATTTAGCAGGCTTGAGTGAAAATATTTAACTAACCCAAATTCAGATATATATATTTAGACTTTGAAGAATGCTTAAGATATATTTTTGGAGTGCAGCTATGCTCACCACTATACCACCAATGCACCTTACATTTTTAAATTAAGCCCTACTTTTGCAAAACTTAACAAAATGGTATACTAGTAAAATAAAGGGACATAGTCACCCCTTAAACTCTTACCAAATAGTAACAAAAAGTGTACAATTTAGAGAGAAGGAAGAAAAGGAAACACAAAACTCATCTAAACATAATGGCCCAAATTAATCTTTTATCTCAGCAGGACTTTTCATGCCGATGTCTCAAAAACTTAAGCAGCTTGGTTTTGACAAAGCAAGCTTGTAATTGTTAAAATATACCTCTAATTTGTAGTTACACCATTTAAAACGATAGCAGCCAGTAAAAATCTGGACACAGCATAAAACAGTGTCAATAGAATTTAATAGTTGGGTAGAGTCGGCAGTAATAAAAATGTCTGAACATGCTTAGCCAATTTACAAGAACTTGTAATAATTCTGAAAACTTACCTAGTTTTGTGAGGTTTATCAGTGTTCTGAAATGAAAATGAAGAGTAACTTCAGCAGGATGTACTTTACTCAGGTGAAGTGAAAAAGGTGCCTGAATATTTATGAGTTGCGTAATAAGGGAGATGCAAATTAAAACCACGATGAGATACCACCTCACCCCAGTGAGAATGGCACATCTTCAAACAACTAGCAACAACAATTGTTGGCGAGGATGTGGAGCAAAAGGAACTCTCCTGCACTGCTGGTGGGAATGCAAACTAGTACAACCACTATGGAAAACTGTCTGGAGGTTCCTCAAGCTGCTAAACATGGAGCTTCCCTATGACCCAGCAATCCCACTCCTAGGTATCTATCCAAAAGACACAAAAACACTGATTGAAAAAGATACTTGTACCCCCATGTTTACTGCTGCTTTATTTACAATTGGAAAAACATGGAAGCAGCCCAAATGCCCAAAAGTAGATGACTGGATTAGAAAGATGTAGTACATATATACAATGGAATATTACTCAGCAACCAAAAAAGAAAAACATGTCTTTTGCAGCAACTTGGATGGAGCTGGAAAAGATCATGCTTAATGAGATAAGCCAGAAAGAGAAAGAAAATACCGGATGGTTTCACTCATAGCAGGAGTATAATGGACCAGGCGAGAAAATAACAAAAATAATGAACAACCATATACCAGAGACATTCTGTGGGGGCGGAGTGGGGAATGGAATCAAAAACGGGGGGTGGGGGGGAAGGGAGGGAAATGCACGCGACTAGGGTGGTGGCACAGGGGTGATTTGGTGATGGGAAACCCGCGGGATTACAATTGAGATGGAAAAAAAAAATGTGCAAAATGATGTAAAAATATACTTTGTAATAAAAAAAAGAATATTTATGAGTTGATACACTCCCCTTACTAACTTTAATCCCACCAGCTAGCTTAAGTTTAGCTAGTTATAGGTATAATGTCTTAACTGCAAATAAGACCTCAGATCATATTACCGGTTACATAGGAAGCAGCCTGATATTTATTGAGTCACCCTGAATACCCCAGTTTCTGTAGATGGAGACTACTGGGTAGTTCAGGCACTTAGCTTAATGTCAAATCACTTAGCTCATCAGTAAACCTCGATGCTCTTAATCTGCCAGGCAAGATTGCCATAAATGTAATTGGAATCCAACATCTCTACTGTTTTAAACTTTTCTTACTTAGTCTCCATTCTCCTTCACAATATCTTTTTTCACCATGTAAAAAAAAAAAAAAACAGTTTCCATGTTTTTATAATTTAATGACATAATAGGCCAAAAATAAGCAATTGTATAAACCAATAGAGAATGCATAATCAAAACAGTAAACACTGAAATAGGTTTTTTGTTGTTAAGAATTTTATTCTCATATACATGGGTTGAAATGTCTGATGTTTGAGAAGGCTAATAACTAAAGTTTTTCAGTTCGTGGCACTGCAGGATCTGGTTGAATTGGGTTAGATTCACTTTCCTGTAGGAAAATAAAGATCCCTTAACCATCATTCCCACAATGAAGCAATAATGGAGTATCTATAATGGAACTGAATAGAAAGTCTTGATGTATGTTCAGTGACTTCTCTTCAAGAAGGGGTGTTTTAGGAGCTGAACAGCAGAAGGTCGTTCATGCTGATCCCTAAGGGAAAAACACATTAGAAGCAGCACTCAATAATGTGCCTGCCAACTTGATCTACTCAATTCAAAACACCAACTTTAAAGATGGAAGTACATCAAACAAGTTTGAGTTCAGACCCAGTTTTTAGCTCCGCGATTTTAGGCAAATGACTCTTCAGTAAATAGGAATAATCGTACCTCACTTGTTGAGAGAATTAAATAAAGTAGATGAAGCTTTTAAACAGTGACTCACAATAATTACTCAAAAAGAAGTATGTTTTTTATGATTAAAAACCAGGCCCTTCTTTTCTAGTGTACTTCAGTTTGGGTGTAATTTATACACAGTAAAATTCATCTTGTTGGGTGTACATTAAATACATTTTTAATTGACGTTAAATTTTTCAAATTTAGAAGTCCTGGAATTCAGAGTTGAAAACCCTTCAAGGAGTAGACTTTTAAATGTGCTTTGGCAATTAACTACAGTAACCCCTAGTGAAATTATTGGATGAACAAAAAGTAGACACACAGTTGGTCGATAATTATCTGCAATGACTTATTCTCAAAGCATTCTTAGGTTAAATTGGCCATCTTTTGACAATTTTGGAAATAAATGACCAAGAATAACCCAGATGAAGCAGAAATAAAATACTTTCAAAAAAGTGACAATAAACTACTTCAAAATTAAAACCTTTTCCGAATGCTCTTTCTCCTGCTTTCAAAATATGCAGAAATTTCTCTTCATATGAATATCCTTTCATTAACCTATCATTTCTAGCTGCCTTGCTATATATCTCATCCTGCCAGATTTCTCTAACATAGCCAAATCTAGGTACTTTCACTATCTTTAATCCTTAACTATTTGGCCACTCCTCTCTGCAGAAAATATCCTATCAAAATTAACCGTGACCACATAATGAGTTTATCATGCAGCTTTGAATATACTCACCACCTCTTTCCTGAAATAATCTTGGGTTAGACTTAGAATTTCTCTTGATTCTTCTCCCACCTTGGGACAAATTGTCTTTTCTCCCTCATTTCTGTCCTCCCTCCTTTCCTTGTTAAATATTAGACTTGAAGCTATGGGTCTATAATCTTCTCCAGTAAGCATTTGCAAGAACATATTCTTCAGTCCTCTAAGCTTCAGACAATAGCAACTTCATGATTTTCAAATGTGTATCTCCAGTCTTAATTGTTTTCCTGGGTTCTAATATCCTTCAAACGTTTCTTTAGACCTTTTTCAAATTCTTCCCTGTTTCCCATCCACAGTTTTGTAATTTCTTGTATTATTGAAGAAAATCACAAAACCCCATTCATCCTCCATAATGAAGGAAATCCTGATTCAACTTCCTCTGAGATATTCTGAAATCCTCTTCATAGTCAGACCTCTTCCTGCATCATCAGAGTTCAAGCTCTGGATTCACAAATTGCCTTCCAATCTCAAGCATCTTCCATTCAAGGTCATTCAGATCCTAAAGATCTTTTTGTTTGATGGCATTTACTCCCCTAAATCAATTGTGGTCCCCAGTTCACTTCCTATTGCAATGAAGCTAAACTACTGGAAATTTAAGAGCTGCCTAGTACCCACCTTACTGCTTCCCTATTTCTGTTTTGTCCTTGTTCTTGGTCTGTACCTGACAGTCTCTACTAAATCTTGAGTGCTTTACCCCCTTCTGACTATCCATACCTCCAAGGAGTATTGTTATAGACATCATGTAACATTCTAGAGAACATAGTGCCTTTGCTATATAGCATTTCAAGAGGTTAAGCTTGTATAGACACTAGTTAGGTAAGGTGTATCAGTATTCTCCCAAATCATTATTAACTATGGAGTCCCAATTTTGTATTTCATATTAGTAATTGTTTCATATTAGTATTTCATACTAAACAATTTGTATATACCATTTCACAACTTTCACAAACAACCCTATTCATTATTAGTGATATGAATTGTTTATAAATCACTATCTAAAACGAAAGCCATAAAAAATATATATACACTTTCTCCTTAAACTTCTCTGTAAAAATGTGTGCAATGTCAACTTGAAAGTAAGAATTAGCAAGTAGATTTTGTGAATAAATAATAGCTAATTTATAAACAAAACAGTCACAGTAGTTTTGAGAGCTATCTCCAAAACTAGTACTGATTCATATAGTATTCTTAACACTTTTATGCCCTACTTGTAAAGATTTGAGGGTCAGGCAGAGGCAGTGTTGCATCTGGGGTTCTGCTTACAAAATCTATGTTGAAAAATCTATCTCTGGTATCTCTTCATCTAAGGGTGCCTAGGACTGCACTCCTGGACAATGTGTTCCTGCTCTAGTTTAAGTGGTTCCCTGAAGTTAGCCAGTGGACTAAACAAGTTCTAAGAGAGGTTGACACATTGTTGGTGGAGTGGGACAGCTGTGGGTTCTGAGATTCATTAAGAAAGAAAAAGTGAGAGTTGTCATACATGCTAGATGAAGTGTGGGACACTAGAATTTTTCATCTAAGAATAACAAAACCTACCTCCTTGAAAGGCAGGAAACTATATTTTGACCTCAGGTCTTCATTCTTTTATATGCAATTAAATACTGAGTTTCACTAGGTGGGTACATGTTAGGCTGTTCTGCATCACCCTAGAGGAGAGGTGGGTGGGCTTTAGCACCCCATCCTCTCATTAGCTCTTCTCCCCACCTCCACACACTTTAACTGGAGCCATGCTTTTATGTTTTATTCTTTGAATTAAGATTTCATATGAGTAAGAATGTCTGGCTGAGAAAAGTTTGAGAACAAATCCAGGGTGGGTAATTTCTAAAGTCCCTTACAGTTCTAACATTTTACACAGAATTTTATTTCATAGATACTAGGGAGTCTAAGGATAGGAGAAAACAAGCAACTTTCTAAAATTTTTCTACTTCCCCAGGCACTACCTTGCTTGATGCTCCAAATGCTACAGCTATAGATTTGTTCCTTTAGCTCAAAATATTTCCCCTTACTTTATATGCAAATATTTCTGGGAGAACCAATACATTAAATCTGTCAGCTATCTATCCCTCAATATGAATGAATTTCTCTCATGCCTTCCTGAAAGCTGGTTTAAGGAAGGAAATGACAACATTGATTCTCTGGGAAGGAAGCCAAGCTTAAAAGAGGGAGACATGGGGCCCTCCCTGGTGGCGCAGCGGGTTAAAGCACAGCACTAAGAAGCTTAAGCCAACTCCTCATGAGTTCGATCCCCGCCTGCCTGGGAGGAGATCCACATGGCGTGGCAG
>NW_004567103.1:73718451-73732431 GCF_000260355.1 Condylura cristata | reverse complement strand
AAAAAAAAAAAAAGAGGGAAACATAAGCACAGGTGATGTTATATTACCATGGCTGGTTTGTGGAAGGACATTCCATTAGTAAATAAAATCTTTAGTAAATTTTGTACACCCATTGACTTGGGGAACTATTGTCTGGACCCAGTAAGATATTTAATTGAGGCTCTTTCGTCTTGAAGCATTATCCCCTGTATCCTGACACCCAGTATGGCTAATTATAATTCCTTTCAGCACAAAATCACACCATACTTGATTTCTTAACTGAAATACAGCTTCTAGCAAGCCATAAATTCAGGGGAAATATCAACTGCTCAAACTCTCTAGGAATTTCTCCTCCTCCAGCTTTTAGTCTCTTACCTGGTTAGACACACACGCACAAAGTCTGCTGCATCTTCTGAGAAGTGTTCTGGTAAAGAAGGCATCAGCCCTCGGTGTGCTCCAATATAAAACATGGCCGCCATCCTGTCCATGGAAGCCAGGGGAGGCTTCCCTGTGGCCATCTCAAACACAGTGCAGCCAATGCTCCAGATGTCTGACTTCCTTCCATATCCAGATTCATTGATGACTTCTGGTGCCATCCAATATGGAGTCCCATGCATGGACTTAAGCATGTCACTGTGGGTGCCATTTAAGCCAGCCCAGGCCAAACGCTTGGCACAACCAAAGTCGATCAGCTTTATTATTCCAGTTGGCATGAGCATGACATTGTTCCCTTTGATATCTCGATGTACCACACAGTTCTCATGGAGATAAGCAACACCTTGCAGAATTTGCTTTGTATATTTACAGAATACCATCTCAGGCAATGGCCCAAAACGGTTTATAATACTAGATATTGAGCCTCCAGGAACAAACTCCATGAAAATGCTTACAATGTTCTCTTCTAAGCATGTCCCCAAATAGGCCACAATGTTGACATGCTTCAATGCTTTGAGCAAATCTACTTCTTCCTGCAGTTTCCGGTATTCATTTTTAGTGGCTAATTTTTCAGAGGTATCCAAAGCCACTTGTTTGACAGCTATGAGCTGTCCTTGGCTAGTAAGACCGCAATATACCTAAAGCAAAACAACTGTTTACTATTCAATATAAATTACCAACCTTGTTCACAAAATGATTCATGTGACAGTTATCTTTCCCATCCCCTCCCAAACACTTATCTTTAAGTTAATACATACCTACCTATTTAAAAGCAAAATATTTACACAAACTCAGTGGTTCAAGGGTACCAAATTGGGGATGAGCAGAATGGTGAATGGATATGACTTAGAGCTAAGTGGCCTGGATTGATGTGAATTCTGGTTTTACCATTCCATGTAAGTTGGAGTAAGCTGTATATTTTTTACTTCAATTTTGCTCATTAAAAAACTGGGATAGACCCTCCCTGGTGGCGCAGCGGGTTAAAGCAGAACACTAAGAAACTTAAGCCACTTCCGCATGAGTTTGATTCCCGCCTGCCCCGAGCCCCTGTGGGATCCATATGGCATGGCAGACCTCTCCTGACCCACCTGCTGCTCCCCTCAGCAGTGTACTTCATAGATCTGCCTGTTCTGCTCCCTACTCTGTCCCTGGTGAATCTTCTCACCCTCCACATTTCTGGCCTGTACCCCAGTTCTGTGCGAATAAATAAATAAATCTTTAAAAAAAAAAACTGGGATAATGATACTTACCTTACAGGTATCTACCTGTGGAGTAGATGGCTACCTGAGACAATGGTTTAAGAAAACTAGTTTCTAAAAATGAAATAAGGCTATTTCAAGTGCCAAAGCTCTAAGGAGATGGAGATATGTCTTGGGGCAATTTAGCAGTCTCCCTGTCATCTGATTTCAATGGTTTTAGGTTTCCCACCTTTTCATTGAATGTCCCCAAATAGAGTTCAAACAGGTCTTATATGGAAATTAGTCTTTTTCAGTCAATAATATTGCCTAGAATGTTAAGGCTTCAGATGGTTTTTCATGTAATTCACAAAATGTGAGGAATATTTTGTTATTGTCTTTCAACTTGTAGTGTAATATCCTGAACTGCTGAGTAAAGAGACTTCTTGCCACTGAACTTGGCCAGAAGTACAATTTTCATTGTACTGCCACAAAGAGTCTGAGAAAGAGAGCTAAAGACCAGCCAGGTCCAACAGCATTGTGTGACCCCTATAACTGTCCACAGGGCCAGGGCTAAGAGTTACATGTCCTTTTCAAGTCATTTTGGGTTGGGTTTCCTATTTCAATGGAATGAGTTCTACATTAAAGATTATGACAGGAAAGGTTGGAAAGGATTAGAGAAGAGAAAGGAGGTAGAGAAGAGAAAGGAGGTAGAGAAGAGTAGGAAACATGGTTCATCATGTTTCCCATTTAACTTACTGTGCCGTAGGCTCCCTTCCCAAGGATCTCACCCTTGGTCCACATGATAGGTTCTTCATACTTTAAACTATTTTCACTATTTTCAGGAAATGTCTTCTTTTCATTTGAGCTGAGAAACTTTTCTTCCTTGTCATATATCCTGAACCCATTACTATAACTCTAGAAGAATGAGAGAGAATGCTGACCATTATATTCTGAGTCACTGAGATGGAAAGAAGTGGGAGTATACAGTCTTTCTGTCAAATGCACCTTCTCTTGCCCATGTATATTGTCCATGGTTAATCTTTGTATACATACATTTCCAGGTAAATGACCATACATTATACCTTATCTGTGTATTTCAGGTATGATAATTGTATACAACTGTAAGTCACATCTGGCTTACATACTTAATAGGAGAAAGTGTGTTAATCTCTGGACCCACATAGGAGAGCTCTTAACCACTGTCTTCTCAGAATGACCTCACTCAATCAAGGTCTCTATTATGAATAAGTAAGTCAGTATGTGCTGTCTTCTCAGTCCCCCATCCTCAACTTTGTCTTCATAATTCCATTATCCTTGTGAACTTGTTCCTGAAGACACATTTAAAAATAGAATCATGCATACAGCCAAAAAAGCACAAATACATAGACATATATACTCATGCACACACATTCAATATGCATTCACATATTCAATATGCATTTACACAAAGATGTGCACACAAAATATATGCAAACAATCCATAAACATATATATGAAGCAATATATATATGTACTAAAGACTGAAAATACAAATATGGCCACCCCACATATAAACACTCAAATTACATTCACATCTGCAGCAACCATCCCAGGAAACCAACCCAGTATATTCAATAACCAGCTGAGGAAACCAACCCACTATCTACAAGTCAGACTTGTAGGAAGTCAGACCAGTATCTCTAGCAAACAGTCTAGGAAGTCAAATAAGCCGTCCAATAACTGTATCCAAACAGCCAGGACTTGATTAATAACTGACAGCTTTCTTAATTTCTGTCTAATTTAGGACTAACTAGAAAAAGCCAAATGTTCACCCTTAACTAATCATATAGGCTGTCCCACCAAGTTAGTGCATCTGTAGCTTTTCAAAACATCAACTTCTAACCAACACAAAACCTTTCTTTTTTTCACTAAAAAACTTTCCTACTCCTCTGTCTGCCTTTGAATTTCTTTCAAAATGCAAGGGATCATTGCTAACTCCTTTGCAATAGCAAGCTTTGAATAAGTATCCTTTGTCTTTTCAATAATCAGTTCTTCAATATACACACAAACCCATTCATATACACATTTACAATCTCTCTTGCTCTCTCTCTCTCACACACACATACCCACATAACAGGCGGTGGTGAAGACCAGTCACAATACATTGAAGATGCATAGTCTTCTAGACCCTTGCTAAATTTAAAGTGAATTTGCAGACCAACAGTTCCAGCATCACCTGGGAGCTTCTTAAACATGCAGAATCTCAGGTCTCAGACATACTGAACCAGTATTGACAGTTTAATGTGAGCCCACAGAATCTGAATTCACAGTAAACTTTGAGAGGCCCTGCCCCAGAAGTCAGAAAACAAGTATCTATAGAACTTAGACTAAGTTTCCCAATTGATTGATAAGGGGCAAAATATACTTTGCTTTCATTTACACTTTGTTTTCATTTCCTCCACTAGCACCTTTAAAAAAAAAAGATAATGGAGATGCAGAGGTATAGTGAAGGCATTTTAAGAATGCCTACAGGATCACCTTCACAAATGAACATGCATGATTCCAAAGGATCACTTGGATTCCTCCTCCCAATCCTATCCTGTTTCTATCAAAATTGAAATGTAAAGACTACTTGGGAAACAAAAAATCAGTTCTTCACTCCATCACTGCAGAGTAGGATTACAGACTGATTATACATACTAGTTTTTCTTATAACTAATCTTACTTGCAGCTTTTTTTCAGTTTGAAATGGCAGAGTGGTAGACCCAAGTCAAACACACAGCCAAGCACACACATGTTCCCACCTACCACTCCAGCCTGGAGGCTACTCAGAATCACTGTCCATCTCCCAGCAGATATCAAGTTCACTATGAAGATAGAATTAGCCTTTTAAGTCAAGGAGTGATCCCTCTGTGTAGTGATTAAGAGTATGGGGCTGGATGAGAATGTCTGGCTCTGCTTCTCACTGGGATGTGCTAAACCTCATTTCCTCATCTGCAAAATGGGGCTTAATATTACTTTTACTACTTATCTTGTAGAGTTTTATAAATCATCCTTTATAGACAAAGTAATGCATTGAGCTTATACATGGTAAGTTATCAATAAACCCAGCTTTGTGTAAATTTTACCTTGTATATTCTTCAGACCAACTACTTAAAATAATTACTCCTGATTTGATATAATCTGAGAATACCCAAGTTAGTGTTAAATTAAAAATATTTCAGCTAAATATAGTGTCTCTAAAATTTGATTACTCAAGAGGCTCACATACGTCAGTGAGAATTGAAACAAACAAAATCCAACTGTGGATATTCTTCTCCCCTACCCCCAATCCATATCAAACAAAAATTTAAACATTTAAGAGTTTTTGTTTATGCTTCTTTGGCAGTATGTTCCTAGTTCTTAGCCCAGTGACAGAAACACAGTAGTCACCAAAAATAATTGTGCATTAAAGTACTAACCCATCTTAGAACAAATGCTTCAGTCGGGAAATCTTTGAGATATGGTCACTACGTGTCTGCATATGTTTTTTGGAATTAAATGATGAGCTAATTCAGGAGCGGTGTTCATTTCCTTCTACCAGATTGTCCCTTTCTATCCAATGATCTTCGACTAATTATACCAACCTGTATTTTGACATTTGTTGTTTCTATGCCCATTCCTTGCCTCATGTTTCCTCTTCTACTGAGGACAAGATTCAGGTTTTCAGGATCTGTTTCACTTGCCACTGTTTGGAAAGAATTGTTATCTTTCTCATCAAGTGCTAATAGTTCTGCAGCTAAGCAACCTAGTAGTTCATCTGTCAATTCTTCATTCTTCACAGAGTCTAGAATTTCTTGTGAAATTGGATTTGTGTCATTTAAAGTTTTTCCAAACTTTTGATACATAATTGATTTACTAGCTAAACTACCATGATCCCAAGAATGTGCCCAGTGTTGATATGTTTGGGAAAATGCACTTTCTTGTTTTTCTTGGAAAGAGGAACTCAAAGGAATTTTAGACTTATCTGAAATACTATCAAACTCTAGATCAGTAGTTAATATTTGGTTGGCATTTATTTTACCAAGAGATGCTGTATTCTGCTTTTCTAGCAGTACATGATTATTGGAACTCTTCTCACTGGGCACTGCCCAGCTGTTTTCAGAAAAAACAAACGGGGTCTGGTGATGTAGCTCTTCAAGTTCATGCAGCTCTCTAAGACTTGCAGTAAGTATTTGATTGTTAGAAATGTCTCCTTCATCAAGGGACTCTTCCATAGAGACTTCTTCAACAACTGACAAATCAGGAATGAATTCATTCTGTTCACTGGACTGCTCATAAGTCTGAGTCAAATTCATGGGCTGAACTTCACCCTGGGAAGACAGAAAGTCATTTTCTGAAGATTTCATCTGCCACTTTGGTTCTGATATACCATCACCATTTTCAATATCTTGTAGGTTGCTACCTATACTATTGCAGTCCTTCTCTTCAGAAATTAAACTTTTGTGCTTTTTTTTAATGCCAAGGGAAGTCTTTGGGGGTTTAATATGTGGTCTTTTCTGAGAAAGCCTTGTTCTGCTGTTGCTGTTTCTCTCACTGTGTGAAGATCGACATTTATTGGTGCTACACCTGCCAGGTGGAGCCAAGCATCTCTCTCGATAATATTTATTTTCATGCCGCTCAGCCTCTCGCACATGACAATAGACAGGAGTCCCAAACATTTCATAGATTCCAGGTCCATTGGCAGTTGAATTAATTTCTTTGAACATATCACTGTATTTAAGATCTCGGTAATTTAGTCTTGGTTCTGTAGGTTGAACAGAAAGAGGAACAGAAGATTTTTTTATTCCTGGATTTTTGCAGATGCAAGGAAATGATTGCTTTTTAGGTTTTAGAGCCCGGTAAGTTGATTGCTTCTTTTCTATCTGTGGTGTTCTCCTTTGAAACTTGGGTGACTGCTGAGGCCTGGTGTCAAGTCCTAAAGCTGGGAAAACTTGAGTTTTTATGCTAGTTTTATGCATGGTAGGCTTAATGGAAACTTCAGCAGAAATCATGAAATTTTGAGGTGTCCTGTTACTGGTCTTGTTCTTTGAATCTACCTTATTTCTATGGGGTTTCATTTTATGCCTATCGTTTTCTTGAGGTGCAAGTATGTTACAGCTATTGTTGTTATGAAGGGAACCCTTTCTTTTTTGGAGGCTTGGTTTGACTATAGCTGGTTCCTTAGGAGTCCCATGTACAGGGAAAGTGATGTGGGTAAGAGGTACCAACCCATTCACTGGTTTGGCTGCTTTTGCTACTGATATTTTTATGTTTGTCTCCATTCCACTATGACCTCCTGTGAGTTTCTCAATGGGACTACCAGGGGTTACACTGGATAAACTTTTAAGTGCAGTACACTCAACTGTTTCACCTTTATTTGCTGAAGTGTCTTTTGAATAAGCATTATCATTTTCAGTCTCTTCCTCCTGGCCTGGAGTTACTTCTAAATGCTGAACTTCTTGGAATTTGATTGGCTCAGTATATAAAACATCTGAATCTTGTTTATGGTTGTTGTAATCCTCTTTTTTCTCCAGTAAGTGACAAGGAGAGTTCTCTTCTGCTGTTTTCACTTCACTATCATTACAGTCAATACCCATTTCCCTGTCTGTAGGAAAAGCACCTTCCTGAAAGTTCTCAAAGGACAACAGAGACTGTCCTTTGTCAGAGTGAGACATTTCAATTTTCTCATATCTTTCAGTTTCTGTGGATTTCCAATTATCCTCCATCTGCAGGTGTTGTTTGTGATGGTTAGCCTTCCAAAAAGAGCACAAGTTTCTGGACCAAATGAAGCTATCAGAGGACCGGAGAGTTTGACCCACAAACACTTTCAAGGGGTTTTCCTGCTGTTTGTTTGATGTTCTGAATTCATTAGATCGACTCATAGGCTCTGAGAGTTTAGGTATGAAGGATATGAGGCTTGGAATAGTTCTTTCTCTCTCTTTTTGATCCTTGTGATTCTGAGGGATAGTAAGGAGACCAGATCTCATGGGCAAGAGTGACAACTGTGGCAGAGGACACTGAAAGACAGAAAAAGCTAATGAATGCAGAATATATATATACATATCATATTAACACATATTAACTGGTTTAAAGTAATCCCAAGGGATTCTAGGATTATTTTAGGAAGGTCTTTAAAGAGCAAAGCTATCCTGGAGATCACAATTTCTAAAAATAAAATCTCATTCCCAGTGTTTTATTCTTTTTAAAGATTTGTTTATACAATACAGAATGGGGGGAAAGGCCAGAAGTGCGGTGTGTGTGTGTGTGTGTGTGTGTGTGTGAGAGAGAGAGAGAGAGAAAGAGAGACAGAGAGACAGAGAGAGACAGAGAGACAGAGAGAGAGAGGATTCACCTGAGGCAGATGGGGGAGCAGAATAGGCAGATTGACTGAAATACACTGCTGAAGGGAGCAGCAGGCAGATCAGGAGAGTTCTGCCACACCATGTGGGTCACCCCTGGCTGGGGCTCAAGCAGTGGCTGCAATAGCTTCATAGTGCTGTGCTTTAACTTGTTGCACCACCAGGGAGG
Organism: Condylura cristata; assembly: GCF_000260355.1. Taxonomy (NCBI): domain Eukaryota; kingdom Metazoa; phylum Chordata; class Mammalia; order Eulipotyphla; family Talpidae; genus Condylura; species Condylura cristata. Next base: position 73,724,311 of record NW_004567103.1, on the reverse strand, counting down.
GCCCCAGTGTTTTATTTTTGAACCAAGATAAAATAATACTTCAAACAAAAGATTATCATGGATATACAGAGCAGTGTTTTATACATATTAAAATAAAGGTACTATGATATATAACAATTTAAAATTTTATTTCTCATGTTTTCTTTTTACTTTACATGGGATTGATTTAAGAGTTTTTAAATTCCCTCTTTCAAGAGTTTAAAATTGGACCTCCTTGGTGATGCAAGGGGTTAAATCTCAGCATTATGATGCTATCCACAGCCACTGCAACACAAGTCTTATACCCAGCCAGGCAGCTAACTCACATGGTGCAACAGACCTCTTCTGCCTTGCCCGCTGCTCCTCTCAGTAGTGTATTTCAGTCAATCCGCCTGTTCTGTTCCCAACTCTGTCTCTGGTGAATCCTCTCACCCCCACACCTCTGGCCTGTATCCCACTTCTTGTATGCATAAATAAATAAATCTTTTTAAAAAAAGTTTAAAATTGCTGCTCCTATTTACTTTAACAAAGACCAAAACTATCTGAAGCCTTACTCCCCATTGCTTTTGATGAATTGTTTTGTAAAGGGAGACTTTATGAAAGTTTAACACTTTACACTTAAAAGTTACCAACCTCAAATGGTTTTTAATTCTCCTTCGCACTCCAACTATTTTTGAACTTAGCTAATTTTTATTATCAACCTCCAGAGGTCAGTATAACCTAATATAATATTCAGCTTTATAGCTGTTAAATTATAAACTATGTTTCTTTTCATTGTATACAGATTAGATATCTAATTGTATGAGAATATTTATATTTACAATTGAGAATTAATTTCATTATACTGCCACTTGTGTTTAAGCAAGGAAAAGAAAAGGAAGTTGAAACTAGAAACTTAGAGTGTTAGAAGTATGTGAGATACAACCCTCTCCCCTGCCTCCCCCAGGGTTACTGCACAGAGGATTTTCTTTCACCTCTCAAAAACAACTTAACTAAAGACAAATTTTTCCAGGGTTTAAATATCTTCCTAGTAACAGTCAATAAACTGTTACCATACTAAGTGGTATCTATGTACTTTCTCAAAGATTCAGAGGATTCAGAAGATTCCTATAGCTGAAAGACTTGCATAAACCTATAAATTAGAGGAGGCAAAAATCATTTATCAATGCCAAAAAGAATCACCTAATTTTTAGATACATAAAGAAATTGTTATTCTATAAACTATAGTAAGTTGTTTATATTTTGAGGGTTTTGATTCTGAATCCTTTGATAGTTAATCTCTGACAACAAATTTCTTTGGTTTTAATTCTCAAATAAAAAATAAATCTAATAAAACTAATCTTACCTCAATTCTTTGGCTATTATACTTCAAAGCATTGGTAGAAAATTCTATAATAACAAAAAATAATAATAATAATTAGGCAGTGTTCTAGTAGAGTGAACACAGTGAGTCTTATGCAAGGGTGTGGGAATGAAGAGATGCTGGTACTAAGGTTTGAAGAAAAGTTGTCAAAATTAAGAGTTTTTCTAAATGTAATGTACATGGAGGTGGTTATAGAATAATTGCACAAAATTTTAGGCTACTGCCACTAAAGAAGATTGTTGTTCCACATATAATTTTGTTTTTAACATACATCTGATATATAGTCATAAGTCATGTAGTGACATTTTGGTAAAGACAGACTATGTATATGACAGTGATCCCTAAATGCAGCCCAGGTTTGTAGGTGTCCTCTCTAGGTTTGTGCAATTACACTCTGAGGTCTACACAATGAGGAAACAGCCTAGTGATGTATTTCTTGAAACATATACCCACCATTAAGTATCATGTGATTTGTGTGTGTGTATACTATTTGTGTATATATCGTTGTATGGTAAAACATTTGTATATATCAACATTGTTAATAACTTACATTTATGACTATGTCTATATTTATATTTATATTCTGTCTGAACATGGAGACTCCTGCTCAGAGAATGTTTGAATAGATATTATCCAGAGTGTCAGGAATGATCCAAGGGTAGAAAGGCATTCTTAAACATTTTTGGTAGAAATGCAGAGATAAGATCTTTCTGGTAGGCAATCTAGAAATGGAAAGCCTTCTTAAGTGTATAGAATTACAGTTATAATTTTAAATGTATGTATTTTTCCTATTCTCTCCACAAACCTCACTAAATCTAAAATTTAAAAATATAAATAAAAACAATGACAAGAATAAATACCCAAGGGATAACACAATATATAAGCAACATTAACAAAATTTTTGAGAATCAAAACTGTATGAAAGAATAATAAATGATTTAGTTTTCTTTCACCTTTTTTTATTCTGCTCCATGCCTGCAGGGGTAACTGAATAGAAACAAGAGTCCCAGAAAGAAGCAGGAATTGAAGGTGCCTGCTGCCTTTGAAGGAAAAGTTGCAGGCAAGGCTGAAACAATGGGTTGTTTATATGTTTGTGTAAGGAGATAGTTCCAGACTCTCTGACCTGCCCACTAATCAGGAGTTACTCTTCTTTCCTCGTAGATGACTGGAAGTTCATTCTTTGGAGAGCTTAAAAAAAAGATGCTAAGGAGTTATGTACAATTGAGAGAAGAAATAGGGAGCTGGAGTGAAGATGACTAATGATATCTGGCACACTGACATGTGAAATCCCAATCTCATAACCTACAGGCAGAAACTTGACTTATCCCTCTTTAGGGAAGAACAGTTGAACAGAAAGCCTCTCTCAGCACAATGACACTGCACACACGCTCTCAACCAACTGTCTAGGTCTCTGACATTCAACAAACCCCTTTTGAGCACCCAGCACTTCCTAGTGCCGCCTCTTCAATACAAATAGATAAACCAAGGTTCACGTGGTGAGAAAAGTCTCTAACATGAAAATGCAGAGACTCAAACTGAAAGAAAGAGAAGGGCACAAGGAAATAGAGTGAAAAGCTACCATTAATACACTCCACTCAGAAAGCTATTGGAAAAAGCACCCCACTAAAACAAGTAAACCAAGAAAGAAGAAACCATGTACCCAGTATTCAAGAGTCCAGCACAACAGACAGATCAAGGGAACTTCCTAGATGATAGTGAGAGAGTCCTAGAAGATGACTGATCATCAGGTGCAAAGAGCAAGCAACACACAGTGAAATAGGCAGCCAGAGACTTCAGGAGCAGTCTTTTAAAAACCAAAATGAACCAGTGGGTGATTGCCTGGTGTGTTTTACAGGGTGGGAGCAAACTATTAACAAATACACAGAAAATAAGCTAATGATTAAGAGAGACAGTTGTTAACACCAGGACAGCTATAACATCTCCAAAGAAAAGGAATGTAACCATAGCATACATTGGGGCTCAGCTGTAAATATTTTACCCAGTCACAATAATGGAAGCACTGAACATTGATTTTTTTAAAAAAACACAAGATCAAGAAGACTGGGAATTGCCTTTGTGTGAGGAGAGTAATGTTAAAATGTTTGCAGACAAGAACTAACTGGAACAGTCAAGAACTACAATTAACATGTTACTTAGAAGTATGGAGGTGCATTCTAGAAAAAAAATTATCTTAAAATACTACTTGTACCTATTATCTTTTAATTTTGTTCATGTATCTTTTCTAAATGTTTCTAACCAACATATATTGATTGTTAAATTTTTTATATTTCACTTAAATAAAAAAGAAGGGAATTGGCCTGGGGAGCCCTACTGGGTGTTTATTTATTTAATGAAGGATCACTAATTTACATATTTGTTAACATTTTGACACTATAGAACTTCTCCCTTCTGGTGTGGTCACCGTAGCTCCCCAACCAGCAAAGCACCCACAGTCACCCACCACAGTCCATTGTGCTCTTCCCCTTCTTCCTGCTTCATGCTTCAAATCTGGTCAGCTTTTATGGTTGGCTTTTATGCTTGTCTCTGTTTGACCCTTTGTTTAGTTTCTCTATATACAATATACATATCTACATAGTATACATATTCATACACCCATGAGTTTGGGTGCTTAAACTTGGAGGGTCAGATTAATCTCCAAAGTCTCCCCATTTCACTTATAATCTTTCTAATGTATCACATGACCCTATATAATTAGTTCTCACCCCCATTACAGTTTAAATCTCCTTTGCTCCAACTTTCCTTGATCCAACTGCACTTGCCTTCTGGAATATTCCCCTGGATTTTTTTCCCCCTTATATACATGACTCGCTCCCTCTTCTGATATTTTCTCAACTAACTTTCTTGATATTGCTATCTGACACTCACCCTATTTAAAATACAAAACAGCTGCATTTCTTTTTTCACATTTATTTTTCTCTATAGTATATATCGCTGTCTAAAGCATTGTATATTTTACTTGTTTGTTAGTATATTGTCTGTCCTTCCCTGACCTCAACCTCATGAGATGTAAATCCCACAACAGAAAGATTATAGTCTGTCTTGTTTACTGCTCTAACTCCAGCTTTTAAAACAATGCCTGGCACTATAAATAATCATTTGTTGACTGAAAGAATAAAGGAATCTGTTTAAATAAGGTTTTGACTCACCTTCAGATTTTCTTTGCTGCTCTTTCAGAAAATGAGGAACACCTTCTCTGGCAACAGATTTGGAGATGTTTGGTTCTAAGCAAGGTCTTGGCAGCAAAAAGCCCAAGTTCATATCACAGAGTTCCTTGGAACTTTCCTCTCTCTTCTGAAGTAAAGAGCCTGTGGTCAACGTCTTTGTCCTGAAGTCCACCATCTCAATATCATTTGGAGCAGAAACAGAGTGTGCTTGTGCCCACTCTTGATGTACTGACATTGTCTGACTAAAAAAGCAAATGTTTCAATTTAAAACTCACTCCCCATGTCTTTTATACCTCCAGCTTTCAGTTCAGCCTGACAGATGTGCTATTCAGAAGAATGGGTGTATTCCTGAAAGGTAAGGCCTCTCCACACTCCACCTCTCTCCCCATCTCACCTGCCTTCTACACTCCCTACTTTAGTTTTCCCCAGGTCCCCTTTTCCTTGAGCCAAGAAGTCAGAGGAGCAAAGGGCAAACACAGGGCATACCCTTTTACTTCTCTAAATGCATTCATCAGCCCAGTTCTTCTCAAACTATTTTTGGTGAAGCACCAGTTATTTAAATTTTTCTAGTCCATTGTAGATGAAAGTAAATTACTATAAACATGAAAGAAAATTTTAAAATGTAAAAATAAGACCCAATTTCTCAATATCAAATCAATGAACATAAAATTACTCTGTCAACTTACTATTCAACTTTTTATATGTTTAAAATTTCAAGTTAGATTCTGCCTTCATCATAGACTACTACCAGGACCATAGAAACACACTTTAACTAGTACTGCTGCAGGGTCAGCAAACCATGGCCCTTTAGTATGTTTTTGTGATTTTATTTGGTCATAGTCACACCCATTGCTTACATGTTGTCTATGGCTACTGTAGTCCAAGCTACAAATTGCAGGGTTGAATTACTGCAACAGAGACCATATGGCCCACAAATTCTAAAATATTTTTCACCTGCTCCCACTCCTGCTTTACAGCGGGGCTGATTTACTAAAAATACAGATTGCCATGCAAGTGTCATATCATCCTTAAATTACAATCTATCACTTCAAAAAATATTCCTTACTTGTTTTCCTTTAAATCTTCTTGGCTTATTTCTTGGGTGTCAGGGGCATCTTTTGGAAAAGTAACAATAATCTCAACACCTATGGAAATACATGATTATGATAGAAGGAAGAAAAAAGAAATGAATTCCAGTGTTAACAGGAAGAAGCATTTTCTTTTGGGGTATATGTAGACTATTCTTAATGATTACAGAATGGACATTAGCCAGAGACTGAAGTATAGCAATCTTTACTAATGATTAGTCCAAAATAATACCTTGCTTAAAGAG
>NW_004567103.1:73713064-73718186 GCF_000260355.1 Condylura cristata | reverse complement strand
AAAAACTTCCTGATATTAAACAAAGTTTAAATATGAACAATGCTGTCCCCTGGATGGAGGAGACAAGGTTCCTTCTGTAAAGTATCTGTGACGACACACTTTACAGGACTATTTGTAAGAATTAATTGAGTAACTCCATGAGAACTTGCTTTAATTTGTAATTTTGGTAATCACCTATTTGATTTCATAGGATGATTCCCAATATAACTCTTAAGAAAGTTCCAACTTGTAAAATGAATACTTGTTTACAAAACCACATTAACAAGTTTACATTAAAAATCAATGAGAACCACCATCAAAACTGCCTGCACTTTCCTTGTTCATCTATCCCTTTGCCCCCTTTCAATAAGCTTATTAAGTACATGCCATCCCAATGCTATGTGCTGATATTATAGAATCAAGTGAGATGCAGCTGTGACTCAATAGAGACAACAATAACATAGCAAAAAGCATATGCACACATAATATAAGTGTGCAGTCAGTGGTATAGGGATATGGAGTAGATGTTCAGAAAGACCCAGTGCTTGCTACAGTATGCAGTCCTGCACATGTAGTTGTCAGAGCCATGTAAGTCTGTATAAGCCAGGAGAAGCAATGATTTTCATCAGTTATAGAGACTGAATGCCAGGGAAGTTTGCAAAGAAGGTAAGCGAGAGTATGAATCATACAGATCTGGGACTACATCTCTCCTCTTCCACTCCTTGGGTGATCTTCTAAGAAAGTTTATACCTATCAACACCAATTTTTTCCCTGATTAGCAGGTTATTATTTTTTAAAGGACTTTGTATAGTTTGCCAATCATATAGGAAACACTAGTCAAAGTAGTTTAAATGTTCAATTTTTATGTCTGTGTTATTTGAGACTAGTTCATTAAAAAGTAAAAGCATTTCCAAAAGGAAAAGCTTTTTCTAATATTGGGCAAACAATAAATATCTACTACCTTTATCCTCCAATATTATATTTTGTAGTAGCAAGGAAGTGTATCAAACTTTGATTTTCTTGATGTTTTCAAATAAGAGTGAGTTTTTACGAATCTTCTAATCTTATATGACAGTAACGAGCACATCTCTGAAAATGAAGTTTCCTTGGAATGGTTGACTTTTATTTTTAATGTTTTAAAAATCTTATTGCCATGATAAATACATATCAAAACATTGACGTCTTGGAATTATGCATGTGGAAGGAACTTAGAGGTCATCAGATTCAAATTCTTCATTTTAGAAAGGAAGAAACAAGAGCTGCAAAGTTGCATGACATGTTCTGGGCCACTCTCATACTTAAAAGGAAGATGAACGCCTTGCATAACATTTTTGTAATTATCCTTCAGTGCAAAGCCTAACTGATATGTTAGTGTTAAAAACAAAACAAACAAACAGAAACCAAGAAAACAAAGAGCATCCATTCCTAATCTCTAAACTGTCAGTGAAAAGGTTGTTCTCCTACGAAGGCTAGATTCAGTTCCTACCTCTACCTTGCTGAGAAGATAGACAACTGCAGGGTGTATTTACATGAACATGGTCTCAAGAAAACCATTGTTTTAAAATTACTACAGACTAATAAATGCAGTATATTATCAAGCAAATTTAATGTGTTCGAAAGTCTGTTGACATATTTTCAAACCAAAGAAAAAAACATAAAAAGCAGTAAGAGAAGTTATCTTTTTAGAAAGTGTTAAAAGTTTGTAGTCCCGGCCCTCCCTGGTGGCACAGCGGGTTAAAGCACTGCACTAAGAAGCTTAAGCCAATTCCGCATGAGTTCCATCCCCGCCCGCCCCCGAGGAGATCCACATGGCGTGGCAGACCTTTCCTGATCCGCCGGCTGCTCCCCTCAGCAGTGTACTTCGTTGATCTGCCTGTTCTGCTCCCTGCTCTGTTTCTGTTGAATCCTCTCACCCTCTGCATCTCTGGCCTGTACCCCAGTTCTGTATGAACAAAATAAATAAATCTTTAAAAAAAAAAAAAAACTTTGTAGTCCCATCCTAATTATTGTTTCTAACTGAGGCTGGGAAAGATGATTACAGAATGTGCTGACTGATGTCAATGATTATGTTTTTAGCCTCTTTGCAAGTAGAGTTTAGAAAGCTAACTTGAGAGATGAATTCACATGAGGTACGCAAAGAAAGATAAAATACAGGCATTCTTTTTGCTGATGTGTTAACAGAGGAAGGAGGATCTAAGGTTGATGTGAAAGCAGCTCCCCAGTTGTGATAGAGGCAGCAGGATTTGGGGGTCAGGAGTGCTCAGGTTTGAGGTGTGATTATGAGAATTCTTTTTGATATTCCAACCTAGAGTTTGTTCTTTGATTTTTCACTGGTCAATGAACTTTCTAATAGCGTTTAAAAGTCCTTCCTTCTTAAACCAGTTAGGGAATACTGTTATCTGCAACTAAGAATTCCGAGGAATAGACATGTATTTAAGGAAAATTTTTAAACCCAGTAATTTTAGGGAATTGGTTCTTCTTCACTCATGAAAAGAGTAATTTTATATGTTCAATTTCACATTTATAACATTTTTGTTTGTTATGTTTTGGGGAAATAGCTGAATGAAGAACACAAGAAGATTTTTATACTAAGGAAAAGGATGACTGCTTTTTGGGAGTGTGGAAGGCTATATAAATTGTATTTTATATATTACTATTCTTAAAAGCTCATAATTAGGCAAAGGCATACTACCTGAACACACACAAACATTAGAGTTTATTTTTTCTTTGTTTTTTGTTAGTGATGTTCTCTTTTATAATAATATTATATTTTATAAAATATAACAATATAGTAAATGTAAACTAAATGTGTATTATAATAAATGTGTGACTCTACAACAGAATAGTTACATATGTATAAAGACCACAAGCATTTTATACATTAACAGTTTGAAGTATGTCAGAAATGATACATAAATGGAGTTTAAAGAAATGTATTGGGGTCTCCCTGAGGGCACAAGGTGTTAAAGCACAGCAGTATGAAGCAAATTGCAGCCACTGTGGCAGAAGTTCCATCCCCAGCCAGGGAGGTGACCCACAAGGCCCTGTGACCTCTCCTGTCTCCTCACAGGTCCCCTCAGCAATGTATTTCACTCAGTTCACTAGTCCTGCTTCCCACTCCATCTCTGGTGAATCCTTTCACCCCCACACCTCTGGCTTATACCCCAGTTCTTCTATGCATAGATAAATCTTTTTTAAAAAGGAATGTACTAATATTTAAGATGAATACAATATACAATAATGTCCAAAATACTTTAAGTTCTTATTTTATGACTGAAGAGTAACTAGTTCAAATGAAGACTTCATAAGACTGAGAAGGAAAATTTTAAATGTAATTGTTTCTTCCAAATTTGTAATCCAAGCCATTAAAACTTTTTTTTTAAAAGATTTATTTATTTGTACATACAGAACTGGGGTACAGGCCAGAGGCTCAGGGGCGGTGAGAGGATTCACCAGAGACAGAGTGGGGAGCAGAACAGGCAGATCGACGAAGTACCCTGCTGAGGGGAGCAGCGGGCGGGTCAGGAGAGGTCTGCCACGCCATGTGGTCACCTCCTGGGCAGGCGGGAATCGAACTCATGTGGAAGTGGCTTTAGCTTCTCAGTGCAGTGCTTTAACCCGCTGCGCCACCAGGGAGGGCCCCAAGCCATTAAAACTTAAAGCCTCAAGTGCTTAGTGGAGGTGCTGGATAGTTATGGTTCCTTTATGAAAGCCTGAAATAATACAAACTGATTTTGAAGACTTACTGGCATGTCAAATGGCATGTCCAAATTCAGCAGAATCAATGGATTATTTAACTTCTTGGAAGGTGCCTGCGAAACAAATTTCTGAGAACTCGAATTTGAAATCTTGAAAGGCACAGAGGCCACAAAGGACTGTTTGGATAGGGACCAGGATCTGTTCATTTTAATTAGGTCTTTCAGCATTTATAATGTAAGTAATTTTATTTTTATATTTTTAAAAGATTTATTTATGTATACAAGAACTCCGGTATACGCCAAAGGTGTGAGGGGTAAGAGATTTCATCAGAGACAGAGTGGGAAGCAGAACAGGCAAATTGAAATACACTGCTGAGGGCAGCATTGGGCAGGACAGGAGAGGTATGCCCCACCATGTGGTCCCTCCCTGGTGGGGAATTGACTTCCTGCTGCAATGGCTGCAGATTGCTTCATACTGCTCTGCTTTAACCTGTGTGCCACCAGGGAGGACCTAGTGTTAGTAATTTTAAATGTTCCTAAATTTTGTCCATCATCAGCCTAGAGCTAGGAGATTCTTCTGAGTGAATTTGGGAATGGCAGGAAGCTCCCCAGGAGAGGGCAGCATCATACAAGAGGCCAAGCCCATGGTGGGGGAGGGGGGTGAGGACCCCAGGATAGTTCAAAGGAATGAGAAATAAAAGACATAGAGGACAGCTTCCCTGGGGTGTCAGAAATGGAAGTCAGAAAATTGCCAGGGAGAAATTGGTGCAGCCCAATAAACATTTAATTTAAGAAGGATGGATGATAGACAAGGATGATTGCCTGCCATGGTGACTATTTTCTTAAGAGTGAAACTGCAAATACCTTGCAGTCTGTTAAAAAGCAAGGGCACTGATAGGAATGACAAGGTAACATATTTGGTATATATTGTTCTGGAAAGTTCCAGACTTGTGCCTCACAGAATAAAAGATAGAATCTTAGGGTTTTAGTGCCAGTTCAGGTCCAATCTTTCCCTAAAGGGATTCACTCTGAGGTAACAGCTGATGGAGAAACATTTGGTTCCTGAAGAGAACATATTCCTGATGCTGATGGAAGACTGTTAAGACAATAGGGGGAGGAGGAGTAAGCAATATCAAACAGAAACAAAAGGGACAGAGAATGGATGGTTGAACTGGAGTGGGGAGGAATAAAGAGAAATAGCCAGAGTAGGAATGTTTAATTTGGTAGGTGAAAGTTACTAACACTCACTGATTCAGTTATGGGATAACAGGGGAAGACTACAACTAAATTTTTTCTTTTTCATTATGCTTTTTCAAAAAAATTTTCTGTTTTCCATGGAAGCAGCCCAAATGCACAAAAGTAGATGACTGGATTAGAAAGATGTGGTACATATATACAATGGAATATTACTCAGCAACCAAAAAAGAGAAACACATGTCTTTTGC
>NW_004567103.1:73645070-73712679 GCF_000260355.1 Condylura cristata | reverse complement strand
CACTTCTGCAATTAGGAGGGAAATCCAAATAATCAATATTATCTTTGCAAATACATTAAGGACAAGTACCTTCTGTACTGGGTTGCCAGTCTTGTCCATCACCACTTGAATCTCCTTCACTAGTCAGTATGGAATGACTGGAGTCGTCATCTTGGTCGAAGTCCTGATATATCACAAAATAAAAATTAACTTACTCAATGTAATGCTTTGTTAGTAGAGTGAATATTGTTTTTTCTAGGCTAAAGTTTCATGTTGTGGATTCCATTTAAATTTGAAGAGCAAAATACAGGGAAAACATCAAAATATGAAGCTCAATGTTGAAATCACGTAGACACACAGAAATTCTGTATTTTAAACTTTAAAATTACAGCCTACATGCTGTTAAGTTGTTATAATTTCTGACTGGATGGGTAACTGGAAAGAATCCTTTGATCACAGTTACAAGTGAACAGCCCCAAAGGAACATGATCTTTTCCATAATGCTTCTCTGAAGCATCATTTAAAAATGGTGAAGATGGAAATCCCTGCCCATGTAGGACCTATGATATTAACTCTAGACTGAAGGAAGGGAGCAAAGCTGATTAAACTTTACACTGTGACAGCTTTCTGATCTAGTCATGGCACACATCCTCTCAAACATTTTTTGCTTTTTACCCTCTAGAAAACAGTCGCTATGCTGAAAAACAGCTGAAAGACAACTGGATTCATAAAAGGTCCTCCTAACTCCCTTAGGAAGAAATGTTTTGTAATTAGGACTCTTTTTCATTGATAGGTTACTTCATTAGAAAATATTGCTGGTGATTTTGTCCTTTTTACTTTCTAGAACAATGAGTGATGTGAATATTAATCAAAATATCCATCATAACCTGGATGCTGCAATTAGCTCTCTGTCTTCTATGATCTGGGTGAGCTACCTATTTAAGGAGACTGATGGATAAATAATAGTTTTTGTCCTAAAAACAGATACCTGTCAGACAAAGGCAGTCTTTATTATAAATCTCTGATATTTCATTCATCAATTCCCAATAGTTTGGGTATCTTCTCCTCCTCACAGAAAATAACAGAAATAAATTTATACTGACAGCAAAAATATTTTAGGTATTCAATTATAATAACTTAGTTGTCATATCATACCTTTATGTAGCACTTAACACTTCTTAAAACATTTTCTACTTCTTGGTAAAGGAAGTAGACCATCCTGGTTACCAATGCAAACGGGAAAGCTGGATTGGCTCACTCTGATGTCAAATTACTAGAAATTTCACTCTTATCTTTCTCTGTATTTCAAAAATTCTACCACTACTTGGCAATTTCTTCTCTGCCTGGTGACCAACCCAGTTACTAAGAGGGAGGATTACTCTCCTTAGAAGTTATGAAAATACATAAAGAGCTTTTAAAATAGTAGAAGGAAAAAATAACCTATAATTCTGCAAATAAAAAGCATACATTGCTAAAATGAAAACTGTATATCCTTGGAATTTTGCCTAAGAGTTTAAAAATATAATTGCATCATGTATTTTTTATTATTTTAAAATAACCTATAATTCTGCAAATAAAAAGCATACATTGCTAAAATGAAAACTGTATATCCTTGGAATTTTTCCTAAGAGTTTAAAAATATAATTGCATCATGTAGTTTTTATTATTTTAAAGTAACTTTAACAGATATTGACTGTTTAAAGCAAAAGCAATAAAATTCTTACATGTGAAGAGATAGTCACACTTCAAGGTAGCCTGTGATAGGTAAATATATAGAATCTTAAAGTAATCAATAAATAAAAATAAAATATAAACATATGCTAATGAGTCAAGATTCAAAATAAAATGGAAATTATAAAACATATTTGGCCTAAAAATAGACAAGGAAAGAGTAAAGAGGGACAAAGCATAGAGAGCTATAAGAAAATAAACCACAAAAGCATCATATAATTTTGTATTTGGCGTTTCAGTAAAGTGTAAATTACATAGCATTTTATTAAGTAAACATCATTTCAACGGAATTTGAAAAAAATTTCCCTGCACAAACATCAGAGTATCACAGGTATATAGTAAATCCTGTGAATCTTATTAGTCCTACATTGCTTACTAGGTCAATTTTAATTATTCACTATTACACACAGTGCTGTGAACATCTTTGTAATTAATATCCCATTTTTTCCATTAGGTCTTTAGAGTGGACTTTTAGATAGGGAATTGATCCACAGTGCATGAAACTTTGAAGTGTTTTTATACAAATTGCTTTAAAAGTCAGGTTTATATTTAATACACTCTATCAGCAGTGCATGCATTTCACTATAGCTTCTTCCTTATCAATTATCAAAACTTGTTTTTAATAATACAATATATGGCACTCGTCATTTTCTTGTTGTTTGAATTTGCATATCAGGATTAGTTGAAAAGTTTGGAGATGATTTCAGTTGCTTATTGACGGGGAATTTTTCTTTTTAGTATATATAGTTTTTGTTCAGATTCATCTAGAAAACCCCATGAGAATGAAAAACATAATTCTACCATTACATATAATTACAATGATTCAATGAAGTGTTTATGTTAAACTTTGGAAAACAGCAGTCTTCATTTGGAAGTGATAGAGATGTAGCTGGTTGTCATGTCATATTTTTATGTTGGTTCATGGATTCTGGCCAGTCTCACTATTAGTTGGCACCTTAGGGAAATTGGAAGATGCAGAGTGTGGGCACATCCACCTAAAAGCTTCATAACCATTTACACATATAGTGTCAGCGACTGTTCCATGCTCCGTATATATATTAACTAGTTTAATCCTTAAACTCTAAAGAAGACAGAAACTGCTGTCCTTTTTACACATGAGGCCCAGAGCACTTGTGTTACTTACCCAAGGCCATATAACCAGCCTGTCATAGAGCCAAGACTCACATTCAGACTCTGAAGTCTGGTTCTAAAGCTCTTAATCACTCTGTTTTCTTGCGATTATGAAAAGTTCAAAGCAGAATCTCAACAAGAACCAAAAAAGAAAAGAATCAGTAACAATGAGCAAAATTAAGAGTAAAGTTGGACAAATGTAATTTATAAGTTTCTCAGACGAAGACGTGCCTGACAAAAATTTCTCCCATAGAATAAATTGAAAAGCCACAGACATCACAAACAAAAAGTATGTGAGGAATAACACCTAGTTTGAAGGTTATCATAGAAATAAAGACTGTACTAGAAACCACACAGAATTTTCTAAGTTATTTGAGAATGTTAAAATGAAAGACTAAGATGTGCCTGGATGGCACAAGGAGAAAGTGAAATAAAGACACTCAGTTGCAAGCACAGGAGGAAAATATTAGAATAGCACATCCCAAACACAGATGGATTTCATAAACCGGACAATAGTGCCAGAGGTAACAATAGATTAGAAATAGAACACTGCTTTCTCATCTATAAACCAAAGAATGCCAAACATATGGAAGGAAAAAAAGGCACAGAAATCATACGTAACCTCCTTAGATTGGGAGGTTCTCCAAAGAGACTCACAGGAGCAATCTTACAAGCAAGGCAGCTGCTTATATTTGTAAACCATAAAAACCTGTTCAGACAATCAAAAAGAAAAGCTTTCATTTGAAGAATAGAAATGAAGGATGACCTTGAGTTTTGCAGAGAAAGCATCAGAGAACAAAAGGCCAGGTCGGTAGTGAAAAAAGCCTGTTTCTTCCTCAGAAATAAGTTCAAGGTTATTTCAATCATAATATGAAAAAACAGAGTGAAAGCTAAAAAAGAGAATATGTTTTCAAGTTACATGAAAGAAATGCATTCGTATGAAGCAATTTTCAGTGCTTTTAAAAAAGAAAATTATTTAAGTATACCTATAAAATTGAACATATTTTTATTGATTGATTATTATTATTTTTCTTATATCATTGTTCATTTTTGTTTGATATTCTATTTCTCCCCTCAGGTGTAGACCCTATAGTTCTCCCAAAACCATGGCTCCTGTGATCCATACCCATAGATTCTTGGATGTTTGCTCCTCCTCTCTCATCCCCAATTTACCCATTATACCACACTCATTTTAAACATTGGTCAATATGTGCTTACATAATACTAGTACTCCAACCAGTACAACCTTCATGTTGTGACAAAAGCTACTAAATAGCAGGGTTTCTCAGTTTTAGCACTACTGAGATCTGGGGAAAGACAATTCCCCAAAGAGGAGGTGTTAGGCGCTGTCCTGTACATTGGAAGACGGTGAACAGCACCCCTGGCTGGCCTCAACCCACTAGATGCAGTAACACTTTTGGCCAGTTGTGACATCAAAAATGTTTCCAAATATTACAAATGCCCCTGAAGGACAAAATCATTCCCTGCTCAGAACTAGTTTGCTAAGACAACATTGGTCAGAAGCTGATTGTTTAGAAAAGTTATAATGCACAAAGGTAAAATATTCATATGGTATTAGAAAAGTTTCTGTTGTACTTCCTATCCCATGCCCCAGAAATGATTTAACCCATTTCTGCATTTTATTTTTTAATTTTTAATCAAACTAACATATTAAAAATCAAATACTAGTAAAAGACATAGCAAAATGTTCCTTCAGTTTCCTTCTCTACGATGCCTCAGAGGCAACAACTTTTAATCTTTTAACTTTTCTTCATGTTTCCTTCCATAACTTTAGATAATATATTTACCCTGCTGGCTCTTGGATCATCAAAGTAAGACACTACCTATTGACTTCTTACTTAGTGGGCAATATTCTTATAACTAACCCCCATTCTCTCAATAAGTTCATCCTCTTTTTTTGTTATATCAATAATCAAAGTTCAAGTTATGAGTATATGGGCCAATAGTAGTATGAGTGTGTACTATATGTTTTTCCTTGTATAATTTTTTTCCCTGTATAAAACCACAAAACATTTTTGTTTGCTTTACTTCTTTTCTATTTCTTTAAATACTTAACTAATCCCAAACTTTAATGTTCTCTCCACTTATTTAATTAGGACCAGATAACACATCAGTTCCATTTTCTTCCTGGAAATCTCAACTATCCACTATCTTTCTCCCATTTATCTGAGTTATTTGTTTTCCAGACTTCACTGAAGTCCTGGAACTTGGTTTCTCCATTGATTCCCTTTTTTTCTCTTTTATTCAATCTTGGATCCCCAAAAATATGTATCTAATTGTCCCCTCTGTTTTTATCTATTCCTTTAATTTAATAGACCACATGGTAGCTTTCATTATAAATAAAATGTTTGAAGGTTGGTGTGTCTAGAGATATCTTTATTCAACTCTGATACTCTGATTTATAGTTTATCTAGACAAAGAATCCTACATTGAAAACCATATTTGTTTCTCAGATATTTGAAGGCATTTCAATTACTTTTCTATTAATTTTATTTCTATTATCATTCTATTATTTTTTAAAATAAATGTAGCATTCATTCAGAAAAAATAATGCACATAAGTGTATCAATTCATGAACTTTCATAAAGTGAACAGTCAAGTAACCAGGATCTATATCAAATAAAAGAATCGTTAGGCATAACATAAATCAAGACCTATAAGAGAAAAAATGGATTGATTGGTTTTCATGCACATTAAAAAGGCTAAAAACACAGGCCATTATTCATATTGACTAGTAGGAATACTTACAAATACATATCCCAGAATATATGTATATTCTCTAAACCTAATTATAGGAAAACAAATGGTTGAATTATGGATAAGAGATCTGAACATAAATTTTATTCTGATGAAGAATAAACATTTGAAAAAAATTAGTATCTGTTATTAGGAAAATGCAAATTAAAACTAAAATAAGATACCATCAAACACCTAGTAAAATAGTTAAAAAGTAGTGGAGGCCTCCCTGGTGGTACAAGAAGTTAAGTCTCAGCACTATCAAACTATAGGCAGCCACTGCAGCAAGAGTTTGATCTCTGGCTAGGGAGTTGACCCACAGCAGACCTCTCCTGTCTCACCCACTGCTCCCTACAACAGTGTATTTCAGTCTATCAGCCTGTTTGCTCACCACTCTATCGCTGGTGAATCCTCTCATCATCCCCAGCACTGCTGACCTGTATACCAATTCTTGTATGCACACACACACACACACACTCATATATAAATACATACATGCAATAATTTTTTAAAAAAGATTTATTTATTTATACATATGGAACTGGGGTACAGGCCAGAGGTGCAGGGGTGGTAAGAGGATTCACCAGACATGGAGTAGGGAGCAGAACAGGCCAACTGACAACACTGCTGAGGGAGCAGTGGGTGGGTCAGGGCGAGTCACGTCCAGGGCAGGGGCTTGAACTTGCACTGAAGCAGCTGAGGCTGGCCTGCAGTGCTGCGTCCCAACCCATAGCACCACCAGGGAGGGCTCCATAAAATAAATCTTTTTAAAAATACTGACAGTACTAAATGCTGATGAGGGTGCAGAGAAACTGGATCTCTAATTCTTTGCTGGTAGGAATCTAAAATGGTAAATTCACTTTAGAAAAATGTGTGGCAACTTAAAAAAGGTCAAACATACATTTACCATATGATCCAGCAATTGAATTCTTGGGCATGTACCCTAGAAAAATGAAATCATACATTCACCCAAAACTCAATATGTGAATGTTCACAGTAGCTTTCTTTGTAATAGCCCCAAACTGGAAAGTGCCAAAATATCCTCCAACAGATAAATGTGGAACATTTACTAAATAGACTATGGAACATTCACACCACAGAATATTACTTAGAAATATATATACATATATATGTATATAAACTACCTTCAAAACTCATTATTATTTATAAACATTATAGTCCAACCTCATTAATGTTCAACTGCAATAATATTCTTTGCCAGGCAGCACACTCACATACTTCATGAGATTGAGAGTTGACTAGCTAATTATTTCTCTGAGATTAAACTCAGAACACAATCTCAAAGTCTTATAACCAATTTTCTGTTACAAATAAGATATAGAATATATAAAATATATGGAACAATAAATATACAAAGTATCTAAGATACAGCTATTTTAAACTATATATCAATTGTTATGTTGTGTTATAAAAATGCAAAAGGAGGCCCTCCCTGGTAGCCCAATGGATTCAAGTGCACATTACAAGTGGGCTGCAGCCCCTTCAGAGCAAGTTTGATCTCCCGCCCCAAAGGTGATCCATATGGCACAGCAGACCTCTCCTGACCCACCTCAGCAGTGTACTTCAATCTGCCTGTTCTGCTCCCACTCTGTCTCTGGGGAATCCCCCCCCCTGCACCTCTCACCTGTACCCCAGTTCTAGATGCATAAATAAATAAATCTTTTAAAAAATGCAAAAGGAATGAATGAGTATACAGTGCAAAAGTCATCTCTAATCTGTCACTATAGTCAACCACTGTTAAAAGCTTGTTGCATGTCTTGGTTATCATTTCATAGTATTCTTTTTTTTCTACGGAGCACAGTGTTTGCTACTAGAATTGTTATTATACTGTGAGGAACTTTTGGTGGTGTCTTATCATGGGCAGGGAGTGATGAACAGGGTCAACAGGTGGTACCTTCTTTGTGATGCCCGTGATGAATTTGACATGATCAGATTAATGATCTCCTTTCATTGTTAATATATAAAGATAAACTACATTTTATTGTTTAGTATGAATTCAACTGCAATAATATTCTTTGCCACTCAATACTTCATGAAACTGAAAGTTGACTAGCTAATTACTACTTTGAGATTAAACTCAGAACAAAATCTCATTAATTATGTTTCAAATTTCTTTAAGATTACATTTTGGGTCCTCCCTGGTGGTGTAACAGGTTAGGACACAGTACTGCAAGTTGGCCACAGCAGCTTTAGTAAGAGTTGGATCCCTGGCCCCAGAGGTGATCCACATGGCATGGGAGACCTCTTCTGAGCTGCCTGCTGCTCCCCTCAGCAGCGTATTTCGTTGATCTGCCTATTCTGCTCCCCACTCTCTCTGGTGAATCCTCTCACCACCCCTGCACCTCTGGCTTATACCCCAGTTCTGTATAATAAATCTCTAAAAAAAGATTACATTTAAAATATAATTCTAATATATTATTATTATGAGATATTTAATCAACACAAATTAGTAGTATATAGAATAGGTTGTTAGTTTCACTCTTTAAAGAGAGCATCTTACCTCACTGCTGCTGATGCTTTGCAAGATTATACTTTGGTTTTTAGTAACTATCATCATATCATTAGAAGAAGAATTTATATCATGACAAATGTCAAGCAGTGACTCAGCATGTCTTTCTGCAACAAGAAACATAGTGATATATTTTAATAAGACTCCTCTCCAGCAATTTCGAAGGAAGATGTAATTCTAGGTTCTAAAATTGACTCAATTTTGTCAAGGATTTTCCTGAAATAGTGCTCTGAAATCCAGATGAAGTGCCAAGTAATACTTTCTACAGGAAGAGATGTGAAGACAAGAGTTCATTGAGTGGATGGGCTTTTGTTAGTTATAAAGAAAAAAAGTTAGGCTACAGTGCTAAGCGAAACCCCAAATAAGGCCAGACATGACATTTGCTCTATAGTTGCCAAAGACAAAAAGCATTCAGTTGTTCTGGGAACACTTCCTGTCTAGCTCCTGAAGCCACATTAAGCTAGCAAGAATTCTCAACACCACGTTTCTTCAATAAAAATTTCTTCCTTGAGTCGTCCCTGGTGGTGCAACAGGTTAAAGCACAGCACTATGAAGCAATCCACAGCCACTGCAGCATGAATTCAATTCCCGACCAGCGAGATGATCCACATGGCATGACAGACATCTCCTGACCCTCCCTCTGCTCCCCTCAGCAGTGTATTCAGTCAGTCTGACTGTTCTGCTTCCCACTCTGTTTCTGGTGAGTCCTCTCACCCCCCAGCACCTCTGGCCTGTACCTCTGTTACTGGATGCATAAATAAATAAATTTAAAAAAAAAATTGAATGGACTGGAATCAATACACTTACCAGAGTTTCTCCTACTCGGTTGGTTGTATTTCCAGCTCCTCACTTCTCTGGGTTAAAATTCTGGAATCAGCTTTGATTCACTTCTCTCCACTTTTGTCTTCAGGTGCTCTATTTACCTTACGTCACTAAGTTCTATTTTTTCTATCATAGTATCTCTTAGACTCGCCATACCTAGGACCTCTCACTCCCATCAATACACCATGTCCAAGTACGCTCCCTGGTTCCTACCATCACACAAATGGACACATCTGTGGTTTCTTCATAAAGCTCTCAATTTTTCCCCCCTTAATTCATTTATACCATAAGAACAGACTAATTTTTGTAAAGTATGACTTTCATCCATTTTCTGGCTAAAAATTCTTTAAGACTATTTTAATAGAAAAAAATGTTTTTCCATCTGACATCTAAGACTCACCCTCAATGGATTGTTATTTATATATCTAGTCGAATTTATTTTCCCTGACATGAACCTTCAGTTTCTGTCTCCTCATTGTCCCAGGAAGAAGCCACTCTCACTTACAGCATGCTACCTCTGCTCTACAAATCGAATCTCACCCTTTTCAATAATCATATTAAGTTTCACCTCCTCCATGAAACCTTCTTAGGTATATCCTTGTTCTTTGCCCAGAAGGTGTTTCATACAAAACACGAATTAATCAAGTCAAACAAGTTTCATAAAGTTACACATTGCTCAGTGTTGCTTTCTTCATTACACCTTTCTCTGGACATCTTTAGGTCTTTTCTCAGTCCTTTCCTCCCCACCTATGTCAAACCTGAGTGTTTTGTTCTTCTTCTATCCACATATTATCCAGACTTCAATAACTACCAAAGTTCCTATTCCTTTTTCAAATTCAAAAAAAGGGCTTTCTCTTCTGACTTAAGTGATTTGTCCCTGGTCATAATGAACACTTTTAAAAGTTTGGACTATCCCCAAGGTACCTAATTGGTAGTTTGAATTCTTTAAATGGCTCTATCACACAGATGTAGGGGAAAAAATGAGATTTTTAATAAGGCTCTTATATTTGGGAAATGTTACAAGTGTAATAGAAATACTTACCTGGTTTTGGCATAGAATTCATTAGAATGTCCAATAACTCCTGCTTTTTAAAGCTCTCTATTTGTGACACATAATGTATTGCTGATTTTCCACTAAAATCACAGAGTTTAGGATCTCTAGGAAGAACAAAATCAACATTAGAGATTACTTAGTTAAATCTGTTGACTGAGGAAACCAATATGAGAGAAAACACTGATAAAAAATAAATAAAATAATTTTCTGTACTTGCAGGATAACAATAAAGATTTTGAAATGTATGAGACACAAACTGACAGGTTTTCAAGATTTTAAAATAAAAATATATGCAATGTATCTTATTATCATTCCAATATTTGCAAAAACTTTCCAACTTGAGATAAAAATGTTATATAATTCTTTAAAGATGCATAAATCAAGTAAAAATTTAAAAAACATGCTGATAACTGAGTCTTGTCCCAAAATAGCTGACTTGATTGTTTTTCCCCCTAACTATTTACTTTCTTGCTATTTTTTCTTTTTTTTTAATGATAACAGCTGGTTCTTTTATCATCCATAAAGGTGGAATGGCATAGACTCTCTTTTTAAAATTAAGCTGACATGTTTATTTCCTAGGTTCTTTTTTTTTTTTTAAAAAGATTTATTTCTTTATGCATATAGAACTGGGGTACAGGGCAGAGGTGCAGGGGTAGTGAGAGGCTTCACCAGAGACAGAGTGGGGAGCAGAACAGGCTAACTGAGAAGTAAACTGTTAAGGGGAGTCAGGAGAGTTCTGCCACGCCACGTGGGTCACCTCGAGTGGGTGGGGATCAAACTCATGCTGAAGTGGCTTTAGCTTTTTAGTGCTATGTTTAACCTGCTGCACCACCAGGGAAGGCCTATTTCCTAGGTTCTAAGTTAGTGGGATTACCTTGTCATAAACCCCCTCTGTGTGATCTTCCCTTTGTCTGGCACTGGGCTTACTAAGTCCAAAAGTTGAACTCATAATTCTTTGTAGCAACACAAATACCTTCCTATCCTCTTTATGCTCAACTAAATCCTAGGACTAGGCATCATCTAAAAGAGTTCCAAGGGGTAAATAATGATGACATTATTGAAGATTAGCTGAGAGGGGAAAAAATGATTAAACTTTTTTAAACTAAACACATTTTAGGACAATAAGAAAGTTAATCAGAACTTCCAACCTAAAGCCTTTGAATTTGATTCTCTACTATAGTAGAACAGGGAGAATAATGTCTTATAATGCATAACAATATTCTCTTATGACTTTTTCTTTATCAAAGGTCATGATTCAAAAGAAATAGCACAGGTACAAGAATTTGGGGGTTGATCACACCTTCAGATGTAGTTTTCAGCAAGTCACTTAACACAATGGTACCTCAGTTTGCTCATCTGCGTTGATTTGTGTTTCTCTACATAGAATCCCTTTATCTCTTACATTTTGGACTCCACTCCAGGCTTATTGAACACCACTTCTGCTATGGTATCTAGTAATCTAGTTACATTTCTAACAATCTTTCGCTCTTTTCTTAATGAAGTCTGAGGTAACTGCAAACCTACAACTTCATCCTATTTCACAAACTGATTCTTTTATAATAGTTCATGTTCTTGACTATTCTTTGATTACTAAATCTTACTCTTCCTTTTTTCTTTTCTAAAACATATATATTGAGAAATACTGAGTAAGAGCTTGGGCCATTTGTTCTAATTTGATGGCAAGATATCTAAGTAAGAAAGCGCATTAGAAAACAGCAATTCTAACATGGGAGACTGCTTGTTAATTATAAGTTTTTTTTTTATTATTTACTTCCCTCTTATGAAAAAAAAAACATATGGTAAAAAAAAAGCATATGGTAATTTTAGAATAACTGGTAATCACTTTTATAAATTGCTTTTGATAGGTTGGAAATGCTTTTTGAGATAATTAGTCACATCCTGGGAATAAGGAGCTGCCTACTTGAGAATTATTTGACATTTACAATAACTATCAAAATTAGTATTAACAAAAATAAAACAAAGGGTCAATATCATAAAAATAATAAATAGCAATATATGACATCTATACATCACTTATGATTTAAATCACTAATTGAAGAGCCTTTATGAATGTGCATATAAATTTAATATATAGATT
Source organism: Condylura cristata (assembly GCF_000260355.1). Lineage (NCBI taxonomy): Eukaryota > Metazoa > Chordata > Mammalia > Eulipotyphla > Talpidae > Condylura > Condylura cristata. The sequence goes on along the minus strand of NW_004567103.1, from coordinate 73,700,577 downwards.
TAAAACATATATGTGTGTTTTATATACCTACATATGACATGTAAACACACATGCACATATATTACAAATGACCTCTGTAAATAACAATAGTTTAGATGCCCTTCCATTGGTGCTGACTGATGGCTCATACTCACGCATGATGCCTAAGAAGCTCAGACAGAACTTCCACTGGCCTGTAGACTGTTAACATATCAAGATGCTCAAAGAGGTCCACGTCCCTCACAGCCAGCATCAGAGGGGTCAAGCCATGTTGGTTTGGGAAATTTATATCCAGGAACTCTTCAGATGCCTTTAAAAACATGAAGCATTGTATCTGTTATGTTTTTACTACAAGGCTATTATCACCGATCTTTTCATTTTCATTGCTTGGCCAAGCTCTCATTTTAATTTTTTTGCAATATTAACCTAGGAGGTAGTTAATGAGGTGAAACACAGGCCTGAGAGACAGACAAATCTGGGTTTGAATTTTAGCTCCATATTTTGTTTTTCTTTTTTAAACCTCTGATAAGGTTTTATCAAGGACAGTTTGGGAAAGCAATGAAATCGCTCTGATTTAAAAAAAAAAAGGGGGTGCAAACAGGTAAGCAATGAACAATTTCAACGTAAGACATAATTATACTAAAAAAATTATTTGTCATTTATCTGAAATGCAAATTTAACTGAAGGTCAAGTAGTTCTATTTGCAATTCTTTTTACTGAACTTCAGAGTCGTCAGCTGTAAAGTAGGAATAATATTTGCAGGATTGTTTTGATGATCAGAGATAGAATATGAAAAACATTGAGCAGATTATTTGACAAATATTCAAAAAAATCTGTGGAATGAACGAATGATTTACAATAATAAGGTAACTCATTTAACTATATATTCAAATGGAAGTGTATATAGAGACTTATTTGTTTTTTAATGAAAATAAAACTCAATTTGGAAAATTCAGAGCTAAAAGCTACTGGAAGGCCAATTATACAAATCATTAATTTTACAGATCAAAATAACTCACTGATCTCCATCTCTATTTCATGTCAATAGGCCACATGATCTCCATCTCTATGCCACGTCAATATAGTCAGTGTCATCACCTCAGTTTCTCTAGAGACACACTAGAGATAATGCTATTACCTCAAAGGGGTGATGTGGGAATTAATTAGTTAATATTTTATTCAGTTTCTGAAAAGAAATTACCTCTTACATCAATATTTATTATTTTAGAACCAAGATCAGAATAGTCTTGTAATAGCACATTAATTCAGCATCCATATTTAAACTCTGGATCTAGATATAGGCACCAGTTTATTTAAAACTCAACTGTTAATTTTTGAGACTGAAATATGTGGTGTCATATATAAGATGACACCAATTGTTGCAAACGAAACTAACTGTATTTCTAAAAATGCCTAAGTTTTAATTTATGACATATGGCAATTTTAAGATTGTTTAATACAACAAAAGGATTTAGATTTTGTTGTATATCTCCTTGAACTCTTGGTGACCAGATTATCTTCACTTTTTCTTTATCTGTCTGTGTCTCTACCATAAGGGAATGGCAGAAACTGTTTCCTAGCAGCAATTGATTTTCTTTCAGTTGGAAGGTCATGTGATCTGTCAGTATCTCTGAAAGTAAATGCCAAGAGTAGGCAGTTGTCAGTCAACCATAATTAATGTCTTTGGTTTTACATATGATTTTGCACATTACTTTAGGACAGCGTACCTATGGGTAAAAAAATGCAAACAAATAGATCAATACCCAAGAAGACAGCATTTTAAAAATGTATCCTTTCTGTTTCTTTAATCACAACTAATGCAAAGCATATGCTTTCTGATTCCATTTTCAGGATAAAGATAACTGGTCTAAAGGGATCGAAACAGCAATTGTACAAATGGCAATGATGTCAAGGGAACGCCTCTGAGCAAGTTGACAGTAGATCTCCAAGGAATTGAGGCACATATCATTTCCCAGGGGTGTTGCATGACTTCTAGCATCCAGATAGAGGAAGGTGGAAATAGGCTGCTGCTGTGTTCTTTTATTAACTTGTTTTGCACCCCAGTGTCCTATTTGATCCTATTTCTTTCTCAAATTTCCTGCCTGAAATTCTCTGGGACTGCATTTAAAAAGAGTTTATTTTGTAATAGGGGTCATTTGTAGTCTGAACCCTTCTTACCTCCCACTTAACCACCCAAAGGCAGAAGCAAACATCAGTATAACTGACCAGCAAGTGTTGAAGTTGTTCAAGATCACCTTGCCATGAACTTTGTAGAAGCTGCTTTTGGGGAGCCTGGATTCCACTGATTGACAAGAGTTGTCTTTGTACATCACAATTAGCCACATGGACTGCAGTTTGATTGCTATAATTGCAAAGGGTTATATCTGCTCCCTTTTCCAGAAGAAATCCAACAACCTGCAATACCACAACATTCGTATTTAGTAATTTTGTTAGTATCAACAGTGTCTTCAAGGCTGGACAGAAAACTTAGATGTAGCTCCAAATGATGATATAGGAAAGGAGAATAAGAGGAGAAAAAAATGGTTGATTTTGAGGTTAGTGATTACCTTTTCCTAATCATTTTGCAAAACAAAATGATTGGTATGGGAATGCTATTTTTTAAATCTTATTAAAATTATTTTCTTACATTGTTGTTCGTTTTTATATAGTATTTGACTTCTCCCATTAAGTATAGTCCCCAGAGTTCTCCCACCATCATAGCATCCATGTATTCTTCCCTCCTGTTTGACTTCTTCCTTCCTGCTGTTTGCCTCATATCTATGGTCACCCTGCAGGTTTTATCATTTTTCCTGACCCTTTGTTTGGCTGCTCTCTATATAGTTCCACATATAAGTGAAACCTTTTGATATTTATCTTTTTCTTCTGACTTATTTCATTTAGCATTAGGGAAATACTATATTTTATAAAGAACTAGAGATGTGTGAGTATTTCATACTCAAACCACTGAAGTTCTATGAGCATCACCCAAAATTTTGAATATAACATCCCTTCCCCCTACCCCCCTGCTCCCAGTTCAGCTTTAAAGACTCTTGAATGTTGCAAGTATTTATACAAGTACTTATAGGGAGAAAAATATACTTTATTCAAAATGGTGAGGCATAATTGATTCAACAAATATGGACTGAATGACTTAGGTGTGTAAAGAACTATCCGTGGTGTTGAGACTCCAAATGAACAAGATGTGACAATCTTTTAAGACATTTACAGTTTAGTGAGGAACAAAGACAGATAAAAAGGCAATTTCAACACAGTGTGATAAATGTAATTATGGAATAAATACAGGAGACTGAAGGGGGTGGCCCTCCTTAGTGGTGCAACAGGTTAAGGCACAGCACTGTAAGCCGGCTGTAGCCACTTCTGTGTGGGTTTGATACCTGCCAGGGAGGTGATCCACATGGCACAGCACACCTCTCCTATCTCACTCACTGCTCCCCTTAGCAGTGTACTTCATCGATCTGCCAGTTCTGCTTTCCACTCTGTCTCTGGTGAATCCTCCTACTGTCCCTGCACCTCTGGCCTGTACCCCAGTTCTGTATGCATAAATAAATAAATCTATTATTTATTTATTTATTTATAATAAGGAAGAAGAAGAAGAAGAAGACTGAAAGGGCACTTGGAAGAAATCTATTAAACTGTCCAGGAAGACTTATTAAAAAAGTGATTTTTAAATAGAACTAAAGGATCAGATTCACTTCATCAGGCAAAGATTGGGAGAAAGATAATTTCAAACAAAGTGCTATAGATGACATGGTCTGAATTGTGTTCTCTCAAAATCATGTTTCTTTCATATTTGGAGAGAAAATATGGAGGTTTGAAGCCAAACCCCCAGTGTGACTTTATTTGGAGAAAGGGCTTCTAAGGAAATGAGGTTAAATATGGTCATAAGGATGTAACCCCTTCCAATCTGATAGGATTAGTCCTTATAAGACAACATCAGAGAGTTTTTGTGCTCTTTTTTGTGAGATGAAGACACAAAGAAAGGCAAGCCATCTTCACATCAGGAAGAGAGTTTTCACAAGATACCAAACCAGGCAGAACCTAGATATTACATAGTCCAGTCTCCAGAACTATGAGAAAATAAAATTCCATAGGTTAAACCACTCAGCTAATGGCATATTTGTCATGAAAACCTAAAATGATCAATTCAGTGGTCAGAGGACACCTAATACTAGAGATATGGAGAAAGTTAACCACGGATGAAACGCAGAAGGGGAGAAAATAATATGCTAGAGAAGTCATCAGTAGCTAATACTTAAAGGTCTTACCAACCTGGGACTATATCCTTATGGGAATGAAAAGTCAGTAAAAGATTTTAAGCTTAAATTTCACAATCAATTAGTGGTTTTAAAAACTCACAACCTCTTTAAAAAAAAAAGCAAAAAAATGAAAACCCATAGTCTTTAGCTATTATCACTCCTTGTCCTTTCCCCTGCACCAACTTGAGCAACTACTAATGTAATTTCTGTCTATCAATTTTCTCTTTTTAACTGTTCATTTATTTTCTGACATTATTGTATTCCTCATAGTTCTCCCGCCACCATATCATTGCCAAGAACCATCACCATATTTCTTGTGCTCAATCCCTCCTTGGTTTTGGCCTCCTCCCTCCCCCTACTATGTGCCTCAGATCTATGGTCAGCTTGTTAGTTTTATCATTTTCTTGACCTTTTTTTTTTTTGGTTTTTCTATATTCTGCATACAAGTGAGACCATTTGATATTTTTCTTTTTCCTATCAGTTTTCCTATTCTAGCCTTTCATATGACTGGATTTATATAGTATGTGATTTTTTGATTGACTTCTTTCACTTAGCTGTTTTCATGGTTTACCATGAGTTTTCTTTATGAAGTGATAAAATGCTTTAAAATTGACTGTGATGGGCCCTCCCTGGTGGCGCAGCGGGTTAAAGCACAGCACTAAGAAGCTAAAGCCACTTCCACATGAGTTCAATTCCCGCCTGCCCCGAGGTGACCACATGGTTGGCAGACCTCTCCTGACCCACCCACTGCTCCTCTCAGCAGTGAACTTCTACGATCTGCCTGTTCTGCTCCCCACTCTGTCTCTGGTAAAGCCTCTCGCTGCCCCTGAGCCTCTGGCCTATACCCCAGTTCTGTATGCACAAAAAATAAATCTTTAAAAATAAATAAATAAAATAAAATAAAATTGACTGTGATGATATTGCACATCTTTGGGAATGTACTAAAACCTGTTGAATTGTACATTTCACACGAGTGAATTTTATAGAATGTGAATTAAATTTCAATAAAACGTAAAACCTCCTATATGTAATTTTTTTTTCCTAACCAAGAATCTTTGACTTTCTTTTACCTTTGTCCCAACTACTTTTAAATGTCTTTTGTTATTATTTTATTCTTGGCATAAATGTTACCATATCAGTGAGGACTTACTGGCTACCTTATCATTAGAGGGTTCACTCTATTTGTCACTTCAAAGCACCAACAAGAATTCATAATTTATTTAAGTGCCTTTGTTTTCCTTTTTGTTGTGTTTCATCTTCAAAATAATGTAAACACATAAGGGTAAAGGTCATATGTGAATAAATATTTTACAAATGAATGACTGAGTGGGTATATGAATGATTTAAGATAAATATATGATACTATTTACTGAAATAAGAAACTCTCTCAGGAGGTCTGGGTTTGTGGGGAATATAATGGCAATTTGGACATGCTTGAAATTCTGTGATATGTAAGTGGAGATAAACAATTGGAAGATCATGTGAAAAAAAATGTATGCTTGAGTTACAGATTAAGAATCATCTGCACATAATGGAGAAACACCAACACCTACCCTGTAATAAATGACACCTGTCATAAATGAGACAGGGAGATGTCATCAGTAGGGAGAAGGAGGGACTGAATGAGGCCAATGGAAGAAAAATTTCTGTCCAATACTACTAACAACTGAAAAAGACAAAGGTTATTGTAGGTGATGTTGGTAAAAGCAATTTCAATGAAATGTTAGAAAAAGGCAGACTGCAAGTTGATGAGGCAAGGAAGTGAAGACACTGAAAATTGACCAGCAGGACGTTCTTTAGAAAAACTGTTGAAAGAAAGAAACAAGAAATTGTTGAAAGAACTGTTAGAAACTCCAGAAACCTATGTTCCTGTTATTCTTATGCTCAGACATACTCAACACCTTTATTCTAAACTGTTTTGAAGATATTTATTTAGTGAACACCTCTGGAAAACAGTGTCTCCCTCACAAGTGACAGGAAGATATGTTTACTATTCAATGTAAAAGACTTGAGTTCCTAAGCTCAGGTTCCTCTCTTATAAGGTAATGTGAGGGTATCACCAGGTTCTCTTCATATTTCCCTCTAGAAGTTAGGACTCAGAGAACTCAAGCAAATGCTCATGCTCTGGCTACCACTTTTGTGAATATCACTGTCATTTACCTCTGACTCAGGAGTGTTATATCTTCTGCCAGACTCTCAAACTATGGTCGATAACTTGTTAGCTTACAACTAAGGAAAAATGTCACAGCTCCAGTCAGAAAGCAGTGTGACGCTGGCCACTGAGTAAAGTGGTCCTTGAAATGAAAACAGGTGATGTCAGTAATAATGACCTTGTGCGTGAACTGACAGTGAGTTTTGCAAGGACTGAAAACACAGGGAATTCATTGACTTAAGTAAACAAAAGGCTTCAAGAATCCAAAATTATGTGTTTTCCCCATGTTCCTAGTCCATCCTCCCCTTGTACTCCAACTTCTACTGTTTTACAGAAAATGATCGTTAGAACAGGAGCCAAGGAACAACCATCTTCAGAGTGGGTTGGAATGCATAGCCACCTATGTAAGTATGCAGGTGGACTTTGAGGAAAGGGCACACTCAAATTTTTATGGCTTTCTTGTGTTCAGATTCCCAGGTTACTCTCCTGTCCAGTACCTAGAGGGAAATGGAGTCTGAATTCAGCTAAGGATGTTTTGGAAAGGTTTAAAGTGAGAAGGGAAAGCTAATATGGTCCTGTGGGTGAGAGCCTGTAAATCAATTCAATGAATTGGGGCATTCAATTCAATGGCTTCTACATCTGATTGTATAATAGGAATGAATGTATTGTAAGCATGTATTTTCCAGTACTATTAAGTGTCATGGAGGATTCTTCTGATTATGGATGGGTTAGTAAACAGAGAAGTATTAGTATTTTTGTAGTCCCCTGCCCTTTTCAGTCTCTATGACAGATAATTTTGCCAACAGGGGTCCTATGGCAAAGCAAGGCTGCCAATCAGAGGCCTTTCTTGGGGATTTGGACTTTCCTCTCTCTGCAAGCCTACTAACTATACCCCTTTTGAAAAGTGAATATTAGTTTGCTATTGAATTCCTATCAGAACTAAACACCTGATTTAGGGAAGTCTTATAACCATCAGACTCAATATTCTCATTGGACTCTTTGGTATCTTCAATTTAAATTTAAAAAGTGGGAAATTTTAACCTCCATTCTACCATGTGAAGCAAAGTTATTTGCTCAGAGGAACTTCACTTCATAGGCAATTCTCAGGCTACTTGGAGCTTGGTCATTGATGGTTCAATCAAGTTGAAACCTGATAAGTGCACTGGACTATTGCAATTGGTAGCCCTCAGTGACAGCTATGCAAAACTGGCAATGGACATGGTTGTTCCATTCAGTGGGTAGAACTCAAGGCTGTCTCATAGTTCTGGCCAATACTCTCCATGAGGAACTTTGCCATATTTTTATTGATTTTCTTGGGTTACTTTCAATCAGGCCATTGGGCCTGCCACTTGGAAAATTACAGGCCAGCAGATTAAAAACTCCTCTCTTTAAAGCCATAATTATGGAAACAAATTGTCTGGGTTAACTCATATGGAAGCTAACAGCAGGAGTCCAATCTCTGATGAGATTGATAGGCATGAAATCGTTGATTGCTCCTGCACAACTCAGATTGTGACCACTACTGCTTGCATCCATCACTGTATCAGACATGTCAACACAAACACCAATATAAACTAGGTACAAAGTATGGAACTCTATATTTTTGATACAGAAGTGAAGTTGTAGCTACTAAAATGGAACACTTAAATTTTGTTGTGGTGGAGCGAGAACAACAATACCAGTACTTAAGTAGAGAACCTCTTATAACCATGAGTTCAGGGATGAGAATGACAACATTAGTAGTCTTTGTCTTTTAGACTAAAGCTTTCCTTTAGTCCTTTAGACTAGAAGCTTTCCTCATGAAGAAAACTGTCCTGGGTGACTCTCCCAAATTGCTGCAAGCAAGCACCTAAACTGGACAGACTTTTGGTCTGCCTTGCTCTGCCAGACATGATTAGCAAGTCCTAATCATGATTTGATTCCCTAGCCCTTAGCTTCACCAAGAAATCTATTTCAAACAACAGCAAACAGACCCAGGCCTTGCAACTTCCATGAAAAATACTTGTCAACACCCCTGATTTCTCTTCACCTCATTCCTATAGCCATAACTCACTCATTCCATGAAGGTAGATGGACCTTAATGACTACTGGGAAGGACAAAAAGTACAATCCACACAAATCAAGGACTAGGGTCATTTATTCAAACTGACTTTTGAATCCTAAAGTCAAGTCATCCAGCCACATGAGACGCTGTAAATTTCTGCCCCAGATTGTTGTAGAATTCACTTGGCAGGGCAGCAACAATTGAAAACACTTCTTCCCTCTTACTCTCTCCCTGGACCATATTACTTGTATGGAAAGCTAGCATCATCTAGTATCCCTCCTGGAAAACATGAGGCCTTGAACCTTAGCTGTGGTTATAAGAAATCTTTTAATAGCTAAGAAAATACAGTGAGGCAATGACCCAGATGACTGCAGAGTTCTCCCCAATATGAGGTTGTTATTTATTATAGGATGGGGGGAGGGACTTCCCAGAGCCATAGCTGACTTGTCATTTATGTGCTCCCTGCAGAGCAATAATCCCCAATACAGAAGTCATGGAATAAAATGTTGGGACAAAACTTGTCCCTGACTTTAGCTGAAATTATCAATAACACATTTCATTCTTGAAGTCACTGACGAGGGTAGTTATGGATGATAGATTTACCCTAAACTTCCTCCTGTGGGCCAAGATGAAATGCAATATACGCAGTTATAACTGGATTTATTCTCTGGATCAAGTGGAAAGATCAACAGAAAGCAAGGAAAAGGCCACCTGGGTTTTTAGGAAAGACAGTAATGGGGTCCCTCCCTGGTGGTGCAATGGGCTCAAGTATAGCCCCGCAAGCTACCCATAGCCCCTTCAGTGAGAGTTCAACTCCCAACCCTGGAGATGATCCACATGGCACTGCAGATCTCTCCTGTCTTGCCCATCATACTTTGTTGATCTGCTTTTTCTGCTCCCCACTCTGTCTCTAGTGAATACTCTCACAGAACTGGTCTGTACCCCAGTTCTTAAATCTTAAAAAAAAAAAAAAGGACACTGATGGTTTATGGGATTAGTTCAGTTGGAGGGTTAAAGAGCCTGGATGGCCTGGTTGAAATCACAGTCAGTATGAGCTGATTTTTCTGCTTAAAGTAAGTGCAAATTTAGTGATTTGGTTCTGGCCTTTGCCAGTCAGATTGATCAGAGTAGTCAACACAATGGTATACTCAGGGGGAAATGTACCAGAAGCCAAGACAATGTAGAAATGAAGCACAGATATTGCTAGGGGACAAGTCTCTATGGGTTACTCACATTTCTACAAACCTTGTGAGTTGAAGAACTGGTTGCCTTCATTCTAGATTGTCTTTTCAAGTTCGTTTGTATAGCAAACACCTTAGAAGATAAAAAATGTTCCTCTGGAACAAAGGGTAGGTATGTTTTAAAGGATTTGGATTCTTTAAATTTAAATTTCTCTCCTGCACTCCAACTGACTACATGAACAGGGGTCATCTGGATCTCTTCCAATCACCCTGTGGGATTTGGGGCTTAGGGGACTCTTACAAAACTGATAATACTGAAGCTAATGCTGCTACTGTGAGTAGTAAACTGCCCTGTATCTAGCTTTGTTTCTGCCACAATGTTCACAAATCCAGTAAGTCATGGTAGGCTTTCTGCATAAAATCTCAGCTCTTTCATAGCTCTTGACAGAAGTCTATTGGCAAAAAAGCCTGAGAGAGGAAAGAAAGTGGTCGGAGGTGCTCCCCCAAGTAACCAACAACTTCACAGTGGGGAGAACTCTGCAGTCATCTGGGTCATTGACTGAGTATAATTAAAGGTTTTTGGCGATTAGCATCATTGCTTGTAATACCAAAAATATGCAATACAATGATGTCCAGCAAAGTAGGACAGCCAAAAATGTGGCATAAATGGAATACTAGATGGCAGTAAAAGTGAAAAAGCTATGGTGATGGCACTTAGGTGATTTGGTGATGGGAAGCCCACAGGAATTACAACTGAGATGGAAAAATGCACACAGTGATGTAAAAATAAACTACTATATTATTTTTAAAAAATGAAAAACCTTTGTTACATGTCTCAAAATTAATGAATCTCAAAACCATAACAATTAGTTAAAAAAAACTAAACAACTTACAGAAGAACACTTGCATATGAGTTTTTTCTATAAAGATTAAAAACATGACAGAGTAAACAATGCATTATTTAGGAATACAGGCATAGATGACAAAACTAAGAAAACTATTAAACTCAAATTCAAGATAATTTTTAGGCAGGGTAGGGACACAATTTCGGAGGAATATAGAAAAGGCTATAAAGGCATGGAGATATCCTAATTTTGGGATTTGATGGTGAATAGATAGATCCTCATTACTTTCCTTTATGTTGTGTTTATGTATATATATATGTATCTGTAGATATTTATGTATATGTATGTATGTATACATAGCATGTTTCTTTTTAGGCATGTGTTATATTTTGCAATTTGTCTTTAAATTCTTAATAGAGTCAAAAAAAAGTTAAAAATACAGTCAAAAGAGCAGTTAACTTAGATAGCAAAGTTAACCAGATAGGTTGAGTGTACACTTGGATTTAGAAATCCAAGAACTTGGGGAAACACAGACCTATATGGTTGAGTGAATTTTGTCTTTTAAATCCTATTCCCATACTAAACTCTTTCCTATTCTCCCTGAAGTCTCTTCTTTGTTGTGTCTCCCAGTTCAATGTGCTCATATTGTTACCAATCTTATCTGCTTTCTTAAAAATTACCTTATAAGTTCCCCCACACATTGGTATGCATGGTCAGTAAAACCCAGATGATTTAACTACTTTATCCACTTAATAGATATTTACTAAGCATCTAGGTATATCAGGCACTCTGCTTGTAGTTTGTATATAACTAAAACAAAAGGACAGTCTCCTGCCCTTCGAAGTCTTATTATTTATTTACTATTATTTTTCTACTTTCATATATTCATATATTTATTAAAGCAGGGAATAAATTTCCAGGTACTGATGGGGCTAGAAATGGAGGTAAGAGTAGAAAAACACAGGTGGCATGTGTATGACTTACCTTTGTAATTATTTTGAAGTCTAGGATATTGCCTGGATATGGCAGGAATATCTATTTAGGGACAGAATAAAGGTGATGTCTATCGAGATTATTATTAGGGTCTCTCAGTTCTCTCGTCAAACTTCTTCCAAAACACACACACACACACACACACACACACACACACATACACACACACAACTTTGTGCCTTTAGACATTCTTTCATGAAGATGGATGATTGTTATTCCCAAACATCTCATTTTAGAATCATAATCTTGAAAACAATCCATGTGCCCCAGAACTCCATAAATTACCTCTGTTAGATTTTCTTCTGCTGCAGTAATGAGGGGTGTATTTCCAGTCTTTGGGTGCTGAAAATCAAGGCTTCCAAGAATGGAATGGACTTTGGTAATTTGATCACAGATCAGCTCCACATCCCCTCTTGAAACAATTTCCAGGAAATCATGAATCAGTTTATTTTTGTTCATCTTGCCAGTTCCATATAACTGCCTTCAAGAGAAAAAAAGCAATATTATTAAATGAATATCTGAAAAGCAATTGTCAGTTCAAATATAACCTATTCTGTATTTACCATCACCTATTTCTTTCTTTTATATTAAAGACAATTAGTACAGTTTTACAGACAATTTTCTTACAGTTTTAAAGACAATTTTCAGAAAGAGGGGAACGTTGCTTTGTAAGTGCTGCTGTGGTACAGGAGAAGAAAGGATAGACCCACTTCTCAATGCATAGAGCACATGTGGGCTGTGGGTCCTGACAGAACCTGTGTTCAAAACCCTCCAAAACAGATGATCAATTGTATGTACGCCCTTGGGCATGTAATTCAATGCTTGAGTTTTATACTTCATTTCTAAAATGGAAATGCTAATCTCCTCTTCAAAAGTTGGTGAAGATATAAGTATTACCATATTCTATTGGTGAAATTCTGGTGAGGTTTTATTTTCTCTAGTGTTGTTTAATAAAAAATCCTAACTTATTTTTTAATGGAAAATAATTTTTTTTTAAGCTCACAGTTCTGTAAACTCCTCAATAGCAGGGAAAATCCATGCCTTACACTTTTTTTTTTTAGGATTTATTTATTTATGCATACAGAACTGAGGGGTACAGGCCAGAGGTGCAGGGGCAGTAAGAGGCCTCACCAGAGACAGAGCGGGGAGCAGAACAGGCAGATCTACGAAGTACACTCCATGCTTTACACTTTTTAAAAAATATTTATTTATTTATGCATACAGAACTGGGGTACAGGCCAAAGGTGCAGGGGCAGTGAGAGGCTTCACCAGAGACAGGAGCAGAACAGGCAGACTGAAAAGTACACTGCTGAGGGAGTAGAGGCAGGTCTGGGGAGATCTGCAGCGCCATGTGGATCACCTCCGGGGCGGAGGATCCAACTCATGCTGAAGTGACTTTTGCTTCTTAGTGCCGTGCTTTAACCCACGGTGCCACCAGGGAGGGCCTGCCTTAACACTTTTATATCCTCCATTGAAGAGCATGGTAGCTACCATCCTAGATTTTCAGAAAAGCCTAAACTTATAGATATCCCATCTCAGCTTTCCAGATCATTGAAATGTTTCTTGAAACTACAATTTTGGAGGCCCTCCCTGGTGGCGCAGGGGGTTAAAGCACAGCACTGAGAAGCTAAAGCCACTTCCTCATGAATTCCATTCCCGCCTGCCCGGGAGGTGACCACATGGCGTGGCAGACCTCTGCTGACCACATGGCGTGGCAGACCTCTGCTGACCCGCCTGCTGCTCCCCTCAGCAGTGTCCTTCATCAGTCTGCCTGTTCTGCTTCCCGCTCTGTCTCTGGAGTAGCCTCTCGCCGCCCCTGAGCCCCTGGCCTGTACCCCAGTTCTGTATGAACAAATAAATAAATCTTAAAAAACAAAAACAAACAAACAAACAAAAAACTACAATTTTGGCATCATCAAGCTATCTTCCCCATGAAACCTAATACTCTTGGAAACAGCAAAAAATTCTTGTCAAACTCTACTCCAACTTCTGTATCTGACACCATGATCACTGTACATGGGCATTTGATAATTCATTTACTAGGCAATTTACTTGCAGTGAACTAGCATTTGGTTGAAAGTAAAAGAACAAAAGGTACACTTTATAGCACAACTTTGTGGTGAAAAGCAAAGAAAAATAAACAAGAAAAAGTCTACAATTGATCGCCAATTCTCTAAGCAAACAAATGCCTTCAGAATTAGTGGGTTAGATGACAGTCTTCTTTCTCAAACATGTATCTCACTCAGAAATAGCAGCATTTAAGAAATTCATTCCTTCAAGAGGATATAGTATATCCTTTAGGAGCTTTCATTGACCTGCCACCACAGAACTTAACACAAACTATTTAAGATGAAATACAAGGAAAAATACATGATTAAGTGTCAAAGCAAACAACATGTAACCTTATATCTGAGAAATTTGAGTAGTGCCTGTTAGGAATACAGGTACTTTAGGAAGATTATTATATTCAAGAATAGAAAAGCAGAAACAAACACACAAAAATGAAAGTAAAGCTCAACAGGATTTGTTACTAGTTTGCAAGAAAATGAAAGATCCATTCAAGATGATGGCTCTGAGAAACTGAGGAAGATTTGATGCTGGGAGAAACGGGCATTTGTTTTTATAGAATGCTAACAGATGAGGTCAACCTTTACAAAGCCAGCATGTGAGCAATGCATGTTGTCCCTATGGCCTTTGTTTAGTGGTTTCCTAAACAGAACATAAGGAATATGCTGTCCCTTGTTATGATTCCCAGGTTCCTTTTGATTTAGTAGACCTCACATAAAGCTAGAAAACATCTATTCTTCTTGTTATTCAAATAATCTTTTTTAGGCCCTCCCTGGTGGTGCAATGGGTTGAATTCTAGCACTACAAAGCTGGCAGCAGCCATCTAAATACAAGTTTGATCCCCTGCCAGGGAGGTGACCCACATGGCTTAGCAGACCTCTCCTGTCTCACCCGGTGCTCCCTTCAGCAGTGTACTCTGTCAATCTGCTTGTACTACTCTCCACTCTGTCTCTGGTGATTCTTCTCACTGTCCCTGCACTTGTGGCCTGTACCCCAGTTCCATATGCATAAATAAATAAATCTTTAATAAAAATCATCTTTTTGAAAAGACTATTTTTCAGAGTGGTTTTAGGTTTACAACAAAACTGGAGAGTACAGAGTTCCTGGGCCCTCCCTGGTGGTGCAATGGGTTAAAGTGCAATGCAATGAAGTTATCTGAAGCCACTGCCGGAGAGTTCTATCCCCAGCCAGGGAGGTGACTCAGATAATGCACCAGACCTATCTTGTCCTGCCTGCTGCTCCTCATCAGCAGTATATTTCAGTCAATCTGCATGTTCTGCTCCCTACTCTTTCTCTGGTGAATCCTCTTACACCTCGCCACCACCCCACACCTCTGGCCCCTACCCAGTTCTTATATGAATGAATAAAAAAATTTTTTTTTTAAAGAAAGTACAGAGTGCCTATATACTCCTTGTTCCCCTTCCTCCCACCAACATAGCTTCCCCCACTATCAAGGGCCTGCATCAGAATGGTCCATTTGTTACAACTGATGAACCTCCACTAACACATAACATTATAAAAAGCCCAGAATTTACATTAGGGTTTATTCTTGGTGTTGTACATCCTAAGCTTTCAGACAAATGTGTAATAAATTGTATGCACCATTATAATATCTTACAGAGTAGTTTAATTGCTCTGAAAATCCTCTGTGATTAGTCTATTTAACCCACCTTCTTCACCAAACTCTGGCCACCACTGGCCTTTCGAATGACTTCAAGCTGCATCTTTTTTTTTTTAAAGATTTATTTATGCATAGATGAATTGGGATATAGGCCAGAGATGTGCGGGGTGGGGGGGGGGGGAAAGGATTTACCAGACACAGAGTGGGGAGCAGAACAGGTGGAATAACTGAAATAAAATCCCGAGGGGAGCAGCAGGTTGGTCAGGAGAGGTCTGCTGTGCCATGTGGGTCATCTCCCTGGCTGAGAATCTGACCCTCCCTGGCTGAGAATCTTACTCATGTTGCAGTGGCTTTGGATTGCTGCATAGTGCTGTCCTTTAACCTGTTGTGCCACCAGGGAGGGCCCTGCATCTTTTTTATGTACTCAGGTTATTCCTATTTAGATACTTCTGGAAATTTTGATGTAATGATTAGAATCCAGTACACAAATGCAATCCATTTTATTTTCTAACTGACATTTATCACTACTGCTTGTGGGGCTCCCTGGTGGCCTAGAGGTTAAGTCTCAGTGCTATCACTACTACAGCCTGAGTTTGATCCCTGTCCAGGGAGTTAACCCACTTGGCACAGCAGACCTCTCCTGTCTCCCCGCTGTCCTCTCAGCAGTGTATTTCAGTTAATCCGCCTGTTCTGCTCCCCACTCTGTCTCTGGGGAATATTCTCACCACCACCCATGCCCCTGCACCTCTTGCCTATACCCCCGTTCATCTATGCAAAAAAAAAAAAAAAAAAGAATATGCATTACAATTCTTTATCATTACCGCTTACCTTTCCTTTTTTTTTTTTCGCTTACCTTTCCTTTTAATTTAACATAGTTTACCTCCAAAATTTCTAATAGAGAATAGATTGAAATAGAAGATGAAATGATTTCTATATGGCATACACTGTTGTAAGTGAAGTACATATATATTATCTATTTTATAAAAATAGATAAAGACCATGACCAGAAACAGAGTACTGTTTACCTAATTTTATAGATAAGGAAAATGAGGGACAGAGATTGGCAAAATGGTATCTCACACCAGAAAGATGTAGGCGCTAATGTCCAAAAATACTTTACACAAACAATTTTTAAAGGAACATTTTTTAAATGGGCCTATTTAATTTTCTAATTTGTTGGTTTAACCATACTCATTAGTAGAATCAGACCTTGTCCAAGTTTCCTCATTTTATTTTTATTTTTCAGTTCTGCTACCATCTCCCACTCTCCTCTGCCTCATGAAAACACAATCTAATGTGTCTGAGAAAAACCCAGAGATACATGTATAAGGCATATAGTGGTGTAAAATGTGTACATGTTTTTTTTTAAATGTGTATATGTTTTACAAATTATATTGTACTGTAGCTCTTGTTAAATATTTGTAATTTTAAAATGTTTTTTAGCATTAGCCTTATGCATGTGAACTTCCAGTTATTTGCTTCTGATGGTGTCCAAATATACATACACCAAGTTTTATGATCCCTTCCCTTGGTGATGCACTTTAAATTGCAACTTCACACTCCACAAACAACCTCATGATGAGTATTCTTGTATGGGCCTTCTTAGGGACCATGTAAGAGTTTCTCTGTGATAAATGAGACCAGTACACTTAAAGTCTGTAAATACTGACAGATTGTTTTCCAAAATGGCTGCACTAATTTATACTCTTTTCAGTAGTACCTCACTTTTTTTTAAGCTCTTCTAAGAGAAGTGGACATTTGCTTTAATGCTGTCAGTTACTCATTATTATCCTAATCACTAGCACTAAATAAGAATTGCAGTAGGCAAGTTCCCAAGAATGAAAGAGCGAATGACATCTATCTATCTATCTATCTATCTATCTATCTATCTATCTATCTATCTATCTATCTAGATAGATATTTGAAATTAATATATTTGAAATTAAATCACAGAAAAAACTAAATCCAGTAGCCATATCTTCCCCAACAAACTGCTCTTCAGCTTGAATTGATATACTTAGTTTTGAAAACTGAAAGAGTGCTGTCAATGTTATTTCAGCTAGAAGAAACACTTTCAGATACAAAGGCTAATTAAACTTGTCCTTTAATAAGCTGAAAGACATTCAAATGACAGCTGGTCAAGAAATATGTCACAAGCTTATGCATATCTTAGAAATAAAATCTTAAAAATATTTTTCCAATGTTATTCTCTTAGCAATGAAATGACCTGTGTATTTTATTCAATTGCGGTTTAGTCCTTGAATGTAAGCTAGTTTCTACATTCTAGTTAAAAAAATCTAATTTAAATTTAAACCTAACTGCAACCTGAAACTTACTGAGCTAAATTACTACAGCAATGGGAGATGTGGTCATTATTTGGTCATCCATTGTCTTACATTATCAATAGTGACTGGAGAAGGCCACAAAGACTGAAATCCATTGCAGCATCCCTATTAGGGTTAGGGTTAGGGTTTCCCGAGACCCTAAACCCTAAACCGTAGCAACACAGGTGGCTCTTTCAATGAATGTGCACAAATCCACACTGCTTTTGTGAGTGAACTCCATCTCCCCTTCTGATAGTCAATCTGCATATTTTATTTTCAGTTTCTTCATTAGAAAAAATTTCTCAGATTTCTCTATAGAACTGTTTATAGAATGCTTTTTAAGTGAAAATGTTTCATCTCACAGGGACTTCTAGTTAAGCATCTATTGCAGGCTACTCTCTTTTATTTTTATTTGCATGCATAGTTATCTACTTGTAAAACAAAATCTTTTAATTAAACTGTACACTGGATTTGAAATCATATATAATTAAGATTCAAAGATTTAAAGATCCCCTTTCATATTGATAAAATATGGCCAATAATAATATGTGTAATACTGGGGGTTACAATGTTGATGCCATATAAAATTAAAACATATTTAAGTGATCAAACTAAATTAAAATATTGTCCCTGGTTATAATTCAGCGGAAGCAAGTATTTTTTTTCATATTTTCCTTATCATTACCAGCTTAGCATGTAGCTTTAGTCCCCTTGTATAAAGTATTGGAACAGTTTGCCACAACATTTGAAGTGTTGAAAAGTGTTTATTTATAATAGCTCTGAGGATATAATTATTTGAGATTTGGACACAGTTTATTAGTTATTGCCTGATATTCCTCCTCTGGGATATCCTTTGGGGAGAAAAAAACTTGCAACATATGGTATTCTAGAAAACATGATGAAAAGTGGAGATTCAGCTTACCTATAGTGTATTTTGCCGAGGGAGTTCACACACAGCTGAAGAAACGCCAAGCCAAACAGAAGTCAACATCATCCTAACTCATTGTGGCACTCATTTCTAAGATAGCTGTCAACCCATACATCAACAAAAGATCTACTTAAAAATAGCATAGATCATAGTCTTTGATTTATTTCCCAATACTGTACAGCTTAAAGTATTTAAAAAAATAATTAAAGAAGAATCTGCATGCACAACCCTTCAGTTAGCTACAAAGAGACTTGCTTCGTTTACCCACTGTCTCCTGGGCAACCATCCACTGTGTATTTAGCTTGGAGAATTGAAAAGACAATCTCACCCAGGAAGGAAAACAAGTGTACATTTTTCAATGTTGTTTAAATGTTTAAAAGAGTTGGACCTCTGTGCACAATGTCACTATCACCTGACCCATTGAGATTTTCCTCAGGAAACTCATAACTTTATAATCACTATAATGCAGCAGAAGGGTCTCTTTTAAAATCAGAATATAGGTTACAGAGTGTGAATCCAATAGCAGTACCCCCAAACTGCTGTATTCTTAGAGCTATTTTTGTGAAAATATCAGTGAATGGAAATTCTTATATTAGAACATATTTCTTCTCCAGACTTGAAAAGTTCCAAAGCAAAGCTTCAGTAAGTGGACTGCATTTTTGTCTGAGTCATAAATAGTAATAAACCCAGCTGAAGGATACTTTATATTGTAGACTACAAAAACATAATCAGAAGGAAGCAGATCCAGGCTCTTGTAAAATATCTGTTCTAAAGAAGTACTAAACATTATATATAATTAACTACCTCGGGTAAACATATTTTCTCATAATAGGTAACATTTATTAAGTGCTTGCTTAATAGTCATTTATATGAGTGCTATTTAACTCTCAGAACAACTATAGAGTAGATACTATAATCATCATCATCCCTACATTATAGATGAGGAGACTGAGATTTGGAAACTTTAAGCTAGTAAATGATAGACTGACCCTCAGGAGCCTGATGACAATATGGAAATAGTCACTTTTATTTAATAAAGATTTATTTATTTTTATGCATGTAAGAACTGTGGTACAGATCAGAAGTGCAGGGGGCAGTGAGGGGATTCACCAGAGATAGAGTGGGGAACAAAACAGACAAATACACTGATGTGCACTTCTGAGGGGAGCAAAGGGCAAGATAGGAGAGGTCTGACATGTCATGTGGGTCAGCTCCCTGGCTGGGGATTGAACTCATGCTGCAGTGGCTATGGATAGTGCTTTATAGTGTTGTGCCTAAACTCGCTGTACCACCAAGGGAGGGCTCAACTTTTATTAATACTGTATTAACAACACAGAATACACACTCATGCATGTACACACATACATACAAAAACACTGACTCACATACTTACTCATACACAGAGCAGGGTGAAAAACACTCAGAAACTGCTAAGGTTGTGTATACCTTTATCACCCAATTCAGCCTGAAGCAGCTTGAGACTAATCTAAGTACATACAAGCTATTACTCTGATAAATTTCCTATGCTGTGCCTTGTTTTTATCTCCAACAAGAATGGAACTCTCTCTTGGCTATTATGCCAAGAGGAAGCTATAACTACTAGAGTTTTTGACTTAGGATTTCTTTAGGGTTATCTTTGTGTTCAGATTGGTCTGTAAGTCATGAATTGACTTTCAATGAGTGATTCTTTACCTATCTCTCATTTTGAAAAAGTCATTCAAATAGTTTTTCTTTTTCCCAAGAAATTCAGTTTTTCATAGACATTATTGAGACAGGCATGCCAAAAAGGATAATACTTGGTGATAAGGCTGCGATGGAGCTGGGTAAAAGCTCTTAAGGATGTGTGAAAGGGAAATGCCTAACCTTCTGGCTCAGAGGGGTGGAGTATATTATTTTGCCACAGACTGCTTGGCTTCAACAATGAAAAGTAATTTTGTCACAGTTCTAGAGGCTCAAAGTCCAAGATCAAGGTTTTGGCAGATCTGGTTCTCCTGAGGGCTCTCTCCTTGGCTTGCAGATAGCTGCTATTTACCATGTATGCATATGGTCTATTCTCTGTGCAATATATCCCTGGTGCTTTTCTGTGGTTTCAAATCTTTTCTTTTTATAAGAACATCAGTTATCTTGTATTAGAGTCCACTCTTGATGACCTCATTTTAATGAGGTCTTAATGGCCTTCTCTCCACATATAGTCATATTGTAAGGTATTAGGTAGTAGGGCTTCAACATATTAATTTATAGGGAACACAATTCATCCTGTAACAAAAAAGAGAGTTTTCAGAAAAAAAGGTAATCTTCAAGTTGAAACTTGAAGGTTAGTTTAACAGCTAAGTTATATACAGAAGGGCAGGTAGGTCAAGCAGCAGCATGTACAAAGGAAAGAGAGAAATATTAAATGTTAAAAATAATGTATTTGGAGAAACATTAAATGTTGAAAATAATGTATTTGGAGAACACATAATACGTGAGGAGAAAGGAGAATGAAGGCTATTTTTAGGTGAATTAAGAAAGACATTAAGTGATTTTATTCAGAAAGAAACCTGATCAAATCTGTATTTTAGAAGGATCCTCTTGACAGCAGGATTGAAAATTACTTGAAAGAAAGGTGCATGTATAGCTATTAGAAGATTATTATAATGGAGCAGTGAAAATATGATGGTGACCTAACATAAATCAGTGTGTCCCAAGATAAACAGGAGGAGCTGAATCAACAGATCTAAATGAAAACAAAAACAAAAAAAACAAAAAACTTATTTCAGGTTTTCCAGGAATAAGGCAAGTTATGTTCATTAGACCAATCTTACGAGGGCAGTAAGAAAACTCCTGGATGAAGTATTTAAAATTTTTTCTTAAAAGTAAAACAGTAAAAATTAAAAGGCAAAAATACAAGTGAAAATAAGACCCAGAGTCTAAGGATGACCATTATCATAACTTCTTCCAATAATGTACTGGGAATTTTAGACACCACATTAGAGGGAAAAAATTAAAAAAGAGGAAAAAGCAAAATTGTCATCATAGGTGGTTGATATGAATATGTACATGGAAACACAAAAATTAACTAATAGGATAAATTTACTAGCATAACAAATTTTATGAATTTTAGAATTAATAAAATAATTTGGTGATGTAATTGGATACAAAATCAATTGATCAAGATAAACTATATTTCTATTTGCTGTGAAGTAGAAGCCAGAAAAACAGTTAAAAAATAAAATATCTGTACAGGTATCTATCACAATATTATCAATAAAATAAATATGTGGAAATAAATCTAACAAAATATGTCTAAGACTTTTGTATGCAAAATTCAAAACTGTATTCATCTTAAAGAAGACAGATATGCCATATTCATGGGTGAGAATGCTTAATATTCTCCTAAACTGTCATAATCAAAATCATTGAAATTATTTTTTGGGGGGTTAACAAGATGATTTTAATATTTATATGAAAATAACGAAGACACACTTAATAAAGAATAAGATGAGTGGACTGCTCCTACCATTAGGATTGAAAATCAGAAAACTCATAAACGTGTCCATATATTACATGGATACTTGGAATGTAATAGAGATAGCATGCAAATCAGTACAGAAAAAGATGGCCTTCTAATAACTGATATGAAAAAAATGCACAAAATGAAGAATGATGTAAAAAAAAAGTTATAAAAAAAGATGGCCTTCTCAGTAATGTGAGGCCAATGGAGAATCCACATGGAGAAAACAATTTTCTCCTTACACTACAAGCAGAAGTTAATTCTATGACTTGAAGACCTAAATATGCAAGACAAAAGTTAAACACTTTCAGGAGAGACAAATAAAATACAACTCTACATAGTAGGAAAGATGAGTTTCACAAGCAAAATGTTGTATATATGTGAAAAATACAATATGATTCCCTTTAAGGCAAGCAAGATTGCACATTGTAGTTTATGAATGGAATTTTGTTACTGGTATTAAAACTATCAAGATTAGCAAGGAAAAAATCATCACAAAAGTCAGAAAAGCATTATACTCTATGCTTAGAAGGGACAATAATTGATAAGGAGCTTATGAATGCTGGGGATGTTCTATTTCTTATATATTTACAAAATAACAAAACTCCACCATTTTATTAGTTATCTTACTGTTATAGAAAATGTACAAAAATTGGGGCCTAGTGAGAAGACACACTTAATGAAGAATAAGATGAACAGGCTTCACCTATCATTAGAATGGAAAAGCAGAGAGAGCCCATAAATACCCATTCATTACATGGACACCTGGCATATAATAGGGATAGTATGCAAATCACTGGAGAAAAGATGGCCTTCTGTTTGGTGAGAATGGTAAGAAGTTAAGAAGGGGCTATTGAAGACTCTGGGGAAGACAGTCCACAGAAGGGCTGTCTCTAAACAAAGAGAGGGGAAGAGGAAGAAATTTAAGTTTTGTTTAAAGAACTAAACAAAGGGTTGATTTAGTACATCTATCTAGTATTAATGTGTGAAGTTTGCATAGCAGGAAAATTCTGGACCATTTATGGCACAGTGAGGAGTTAGAGTTTTATTCCAAGGATAATATAAAGCTATTGACGGTTTTATATAAGCACTCAGAATTTTAGTCACCACATTAGGATACACAAAAATTACTAATAGAATAAGTTAACAGAATTTGACATAGTCTGATTCTTTTTATTATAAAGAAGGCTACTCTGTTTACTGAATGAAAATTGACCTTCAGGATGGGTCCATTTTCATTAAAAGTGAAGTAGCTTCTATCCATATAAAATATATTATATATATGATATAAAGTATAAAAAACAATTACTTGTTTTTAATAGCAACCAAAGTATGACAGAAACTGAAGAGGGACCACCACTGACAGAAAGAAATAATAATTAAAATAATAATGGGAATAATGGGTAACTCCCTCTTTCTACAGTATTTAGCATGATGGAAGGCTCAGTTGGTGCTCTGTGTGGGTGATTAAGATGCAAATAGAAATTCACAGTCTAACTGGTTGAAGAATAAGGTATAGACTTCAAACCACATCAGGAAAGTGTGTTTGGGGGAGTAGAAAGAAAAGTGGGGGGTGTATTGGTGGAGAAGGGATATCTTGGAGGTGGCTAGTAAAAGTCACAAAGTCTGCATATAAATTTTTCCCAAATCTGTGCAACTGAGCTACATGAAGCATATTCCAGGGAGAAATAACTAACAAGAATAGGTCCATACCTATAAAGAAATTGTGTCAATGCAATGATTAACAACATTCCAAAATATGGCAAACCAGTCCCATATGGGTTTATTGGTGAATTCTACCAAACATTTAAGGAAAAAGTTACACTAAGTCTCTACAATCTATTCTAGAAAAAATAAGCACGGGCAATACTTTCTAACTTATTCAACCAAGCCAGCATTTCTCTAATGACATTTAAAAAGTAAAGACATTTTAAGGAGTCATAAACATATATTTGAAAGTTCTCCGCAAAATATTAACAAATAGAATCTAACAATGTATTAAAAATTTGTGCATCATGACCAAGTGGAATTTCACATACACGAAGTTAGTTCAATCTTTAAAAATTGGTATATATGGGCCCTCCCTGGTGGTGCAGCAGGTTAAAGCACAGCACTAAGAAGCTTAAGCCACTTCCACAGGAGTTTCATCCCCGCCTGCCAGGGAGGAGATCCACATGGTGCCAAAGACCTCCCCTGACCCTCCCGCTGCTCCCCTAAGCAGTGTACTTCGTAGATCTGCCTGTTCTGCTCCCCACTCTGTCCCTAGTGAATCCTCTCACCCTCCGCATCTCTGGCCTGTACCTCAGTTCTGTATGAATAAATAAATAAATCTTTAAAAAAGCAGGAAAGGCATCTGAAAAAAAAAAACCAACATCCATTCATGCTAACAATCTTTATCAAAGTAGGAATAGAGGAAAGATTCCTTAATTTGATGAAGAACACATTAAACTTACGCTAACATTGTCCTTTACATTAAGGTGATTTCCAACTAAGTGAGGAACAAAGTAAGGATATGTCATCTCATGCTCGTATTCAACATTGTACTAGATATCCTAAAATAGTAATTTCAGGAAAATAAAAGGTATATAGATGAGGATTTTTTGTTCACAGGTGACATGAGTCAATGTGGAAAATTACAAAGCATCAACAAAAAACTCCTGGAACTAATAAGTAATTACAGCAATGTCTGATACAAGATAAACACTGAGTCAATTACTGTCCTATATGTCAGCAATGGACAACAGAAATTTGCAATTAAAACACAATGCCATTTGCATGAGCACCAACAAAGGAAAATACTTAGAGATAATCATTACAAAATGTATACAAGATCTGAGGAAAAGTATGAAACTATGCTGAGAAAACAAAACAAAAGAATATTCAAATAAACGTAGAGATATTCCAGGTAAAGATCATGAAATATTGATAAGAAAAATCAATATTATTAAGATGTCACTTTTCCCCAACTTATCCTACAGATTCACTATATTTTGATTAAAATCCCAGCAAGTTATTTTGTGGATGCTGAGAATGGATCTGATTCTAAAGTTTTCACTGAGAGACATAAGACACAGAAAAGTCAACACAATATTATTTTATTTAATAAATTTATTTTACTTAAAAATAAACTCAGACAATTCTGTAAAATTTCAAATTTCAGACTTACTGTTAGGTTACTGTAATCAAGTCAGATAGTATGCTTAAATAATATAAAACTAGATTAATGGAACAGAATAGAGAGTTCAGGAAAAGATATATGAAATAAAGTCAACTGATTTTTGACAAATATGAAAAGCAATTCAATCATCAATAGATATTTTTTTCATTAAATATTTATATTTAAAAAAAAAAAGAATTTAGATATAAACTTTACATCCTTTACAAACTAACTCAAAGTGAAGTAGGCCTAATGTTAAGTATAGATATAAATATGAAACACAAAACTATAAAAACCCTAAAAAACAATATAAGAGAAAATCTTTGGCTCAGCATTCACTTTTTATATACAATACCACGACACAATCTATGAAGGAAAAAATTGCTAAATTGGACTATGTTAAAATAAAAATTTCTGTTCTGCAAAAGATACTGTTAAAGCAATAAGAGTTCACAGATTGGGAGAAAATTTTTGCAAAATGGCTATCTCATAGGTATCTAAAACATAACAAGTACTCCCTAAAACCCAACCATGGGAAATGAAAGCCCAGTTTAAAAATGGGTAAAAGCGGCCCTCCCTGGTGGCACAGTGGGTTAAAGCACAGCACTAAGAAGCTAAAACCACTTCAGCATGAGTTAGATCCCCACCCTGAGGTGATCCACATGGCTCCGCACATGGTGCGCAGACCTCTCCTGACCAGCCCTCAGCAGTGTACTTTGCCATTTGACCTATTCTGTTCCCACTCTGTCTCTGGTGAATCCTCTCACTGCCCCTGCACCTCTGGCCTGTACCGCAGCTCTATATGCATAAATAAATAAATCTTTAAAAAAAAAAAGGGTAAAAGCTCTCATATAGATGTCTACGTCATATGTAATTAGGAAATTGCAAATTAAACCAACAATGAGATAACACTATGCACACCAATTAAAGTTGCTAAAATCCAAAACATTGACAACATAAATGCTGACAAGGATGTGAAACAACAGAAACCTTCATTCATTGTTGTAGAAATGCAAAATGGTGCAGTTGCTTTGGGGCCAACTTGACAGTTTCTTATAAAACTAACCATACTCTTGGCCCTCCCTTGTGGCGCAGCGGGCTAAAGCACAGCACTGAGAAGCTTAAGCCATTTCCGCATGAGTTCGATACCCCCTGCCCCGGAGGTGACCACATGGCATGGCAGACCTCTCCTGACCCACCCGCTGCTCCCCTCAGCAGTGTACTTCATTGATCTGCCTGTTCTGCTCCCTGCTCTGTCTCTGGTGAATCCTCTCACCCTCCGCATCTCTGGCCTGTACCCCAGTTCTATATGAATAAATAAATAAATCTTTAAAAAAAAAACCAAAAACTAACCATACTCTTAAAGAAAGATGTGGCAATTTAGTGCCTTGGTATTTACACAGAATAGCTGAAAATTTATGTATTTAAAGCAGTTTTGTTCATATTTGTCAATACTTGAAGCAACCAAAATGCCTTTCATTGGGTGAATGGATAAATAAACTGTGGTTTCCACAGACAATGAAATATTATTTGGGAATAAAAAGAAGAATAACCAAACTATATGCTGTATTTTATATATTTTTTAAATAAAAAGACAGAAAGAGGTTGAAAGCTAACACACGACAAAAGCTATGCAACAAGGAAACAAATAAAAGAAAAATTGGAGTAATTATGTTAATATATAAAATAGACTTCAAGACAAAGAATATTACCAGACATAAAGGAGTCACTTTACTATAAATGTGAAACAAAAAATGATCAAGATAAAGAAACAAAAACAAAAGTCCCCAATCATAGTAGCAGATTTTACCACCTCTCCCAGGAATCAAAACAAATAGACAAAAAAAATATGACATAACAGATACAGATGATCTAAACACTATCAATCACTTTAACCTAGTTGACATGAATAAAATTCAAAACCCAAATACTATGAAATGGATAGTAAGTGAATATGTACATTCATCAAGATTGATAATTTGCTGTACCATACATAATACGTTTCTCTTTCAAAATATTAAAATTTTACAATATAGTTAAGTAAGATAACAATAATAATGAATCTGTAAAGCTAAGATATTTAGTAAAATCATCAATATTTGGAAATTATACAGCCTATTTATCAGAAACCTGGAGATCAAAGGAAAAATCAGAGAAATAAAAAAATTGGGGGTAAATGACAATAAAACATCGAAGTTTGTTGGATACCATAAAAGCAGTGTCTAAAGGGAAATGTATAGCCTTATTATTTATATTGGAAAAGAACAAAAGGTTAAAATCATTGACTTTTGAAGGTTCTAAGAACCTACAAAAGTAAGAGTGAAGTAAAAACAATTAGGTAGTCAGAATAAAAATATAGTAAGAACATAAATCAATGAAAGCAAATCAAATATCCCCCAAAACTCCATCTTTACCAATAAAAACAATTATGGGAATGAGTAGAAGTTAGTTGGGAGACTGTTTGAAAGGTGGTAATCCAGACTAGAGAAGTTGGAGGTCAAATAGGGTAATAACAATGAAAAGAGAAAAAAATATTGTTTAAGTCCTCACACAAAGACCACCAGGTAAAACTACTGATGAGAAAACAAGAAAACCAATTAGATTTATTGGCAAGTATATTTAGTTTTGTGTGCTAGAGTTAGTCATAGTGTGATTTAGGCAAAGAATCTGTAAACCAGGTGATTTACTAGAACAGTCAGTGGCCTTATCTTTAGAACATATGAATAAATCTGAATACAACTGCTACATCTGTTTTGGAACATACGGCTCTGTATTAAGCCTAGAAAATTTGTTTCACTCAATATGATTTGGAACTGTTTCTGTTTTGTGAGTCAGGGACACTTTGATTTGCAAGTGGCAGTTTCTGTTTCACTTCTAAAGTGGACAATTTAAAACGTATTTGGAAATAGAATTATATGACAGTGTACCTGAAGGAAAGGGAGCCCACCCACTTACTCATTCAATGGGTATCTTGAGTATGCTTTTCTTTTTTTTTTCCCAAAAGATTTATTTATTTATGCATACAGAACTGGGACACAGGCCAGAGGTACAGGGGGTGAGAGGATTCACCAGTGACAGAGTGGGGGGCAGAAGAGGCAGATCTACCATGTGTACTGCTGAGGGGAGCAGCAGGCAAGACAGGAGAGGTCTGCTGCACTACATGGATCACCTCCAGGCCGGGGATCAAACTCGAATTTGTACTGAAACGGCTGTGGCTCACTTGCAGTGCTGTACATGAACCCTTTGTGCCACCAGGGAGGGCCTTGAATATACTTTTCAACACTATTCAACTATATTGAATGTAGTTTTCAACACTGTATCTTAAATGTACTTTGTGGGCAAAATGTTATTCTAAGCACCTGAGAAATATCAGATAGATAAGGTTAAACAGATGAGCAAGTAATATCACTGGTTATAAAAATTATGAAAAAAAATTAAAGTGATTGCAACTGACATGACAGTTATGATAGGAGGGGGCCTTTATTAGATTGCATGTGCATGGTAGATCTCCCTTGCTGGTGACTGTTGATAAGTTACTTAAATGAAAAGAAGCAGTTAGCCCTTGAAGAGTTCAGAGCAGAAATTAGACAATAGAAACAAGTGGTGCTAAGGTTCTAAAATAACATGTTGAGATCAGAGAAAGGAGTGTTAAAACTGAGTGAAAGAGGTATGCAGGGGACAGATCTTAAAGGAACTTAAAGGCATAGAATTTGTTTTTATTCCATCAGAGCATTTTACTCAAGGGAGTGACAGGGTCTGGTTTGTATTTTAGAAGATCCTATCAGTAATTCTATAGTGAAAAGACTGAAGTCAGAGGTGAGTGTAAAAGCAACTGGTAGTTTGCTAAAAGACAAAAAAGAAACATAGAGACTGTAAGTGTGTTCTTTATTAAAGAACATTCTTAAGAGCACAGTTTTGTGGAAACCAAGATAAAGTTAAAAACAAACAAAAAAAAAACATGGGAGATGATTGCCAGATAGTGGGTCTGTCTCTATTACTTGTTGGCCCAAAGAAACTAATTTGGGGTAGCATTTTAATGTTATGATAAAAGGAGCTCTGGAAGCAAAATTCAAAAACTTCTATCTCCTCTTAACTTTGATTGTAGTTTAATAAAGAAAACTACAGGCTTAATTCTCCTGTTTCCCTTCTCCCATTATAGAGTACTTGGTAATATTATGGAAGATGTATTCATATTTAAATTTTACTGACTATACATTTTGGGTAAAAAGAAATTGGTTTATGGTCTATTTTTCTATTATTGGGTTTGGGGGAGATTAAAATGCTCATAGACAAAGAGAACAGGTAAGTTAACCAGTATTGTAAATGTGTCGATAACTGGAGCTCCTGGAAGATATACTTTGCAAAGTTCTTGTTTATGAAATGCTCTTCATAGGATATCTCTACTTTATAATAGCTTCTGGTGATCTGAGGGTTTAAAGAGTATGCCTTTTAAAAATAACATAGAAATTATAACTATAACTATAGAATAGGAATGTTCCATACATAGTATATATAGCTAAATTAAGAAGGAAGGACCTGGGAATCTTCCTTAGTGTCTGAGACCTCTCCTTGCTTTGCTTGCTTCTGTTGATTGATCCTATTTCTGAAATTATTTGTAAAGCTTGATACTGGATAAGGTCTTAGATTTGTTAGTCTGATTCGACAATATGGTCCATTTTGTTCTATACATACACCAAGCTACAAAGTGTTGCTACATTTGAAACATGCTTTTGAGTTCCCTCCTATAGGAATAAAGACTTAAATGAACACATTATGTTTTGGCACAAGGAGTCCAAGAGTAGGGTTAGGATTACTGAGCTCTCATCCTTAGTGTCATTTAGCTATTTGTTTTTGCCATTTATAAAGGAAAGGGCTGAGTAATATGAATTTAGAAATCCTTTCTGGTTCTGATCCTAGAATTCCTAAATAGAAGTTATAAAAAATTTCTTTACAGGACAAAAAGTGAGTCCTCCCTCTGGTGGTCACAGTGTTCAAAGTTTACCCTCATTCAACCATAATCCAAGGATTTCAGTACTTCACAAATTCCACTAGCTTCAATGATCCAATCATCTCCAGTTCCATGTCATTACCTTTCTTTGCAATGACACTTGTTGGTCTTGCTTTAGAGTTATTTCATCCCTTCAGCAGATTCAAGTTTTTGTTTTTTTTTTAAAGATTTATTTATTTATGCATACAGAACGAGGGTATAGGCCAGAAGTGCAGGGGCGGTGTGAGGCTTTACCAGAGACCGAGTGGGGAGTAGAACAGGCAGATCCACAAAGAACACTGCTAAGGGGGAGCAGCAGGCCAGTCAGGAGAGGTCTACCACACCATGTAGATCACCTCTGGGGCTGGGATCCAACTTGCACTGAAGCAGCTGTTGCCAGCTTACAGTGCTGTGTCCTAACCTGCTGCACCACCAGGAAGGGCCCAGATTTAAGTTTTTATAAGATAAAAATCTGTTTTCAGTTATTTTTGTTTCCTTTCTTGTATTTATGAGGACTTACACATAAAAGGTTCTCAGTGAGTTTCTAGAACTGAATACACGCCCAGAAAAATTAAAAACCAGGAGAACTTAATGCACTGGCATTATGCTCACTATAGGAAAGACCTGAGTTCTTTGCAGAACTATATTTGTGGTTTTTTTTGTTGTTGTTTGTTTTTACATACTGGTGGATAGAAGAAAAATAATTTCAGGAAACAATAGCAGCAAATGAGATACTGTGAGGAGGGGCATGTAAAGAACAACAGCTGGACCCTCCCTGGTGGCACAGCAGGTTAAAGCACAGCACTAAGAAGCTAAAGCCACCTCAGCATGAGTTTGATCCCTGCCCTGGAGGTGATCCACATGGCGTGGCAGACCTCTCCTGACACGCCCGCTGCTCCCCTACAGCAGTGTACTTTGCCAGTTGGCCTGTTCTGCTCCCCACTCTGTCTTTGGTGAATCCTTTCACCACCCCTGCACCTCTGGACTGCACCCCAACTCTGTATGCAAAAATAAATCTTAAAAAAAAAAAAAGAACAACAGCTAAAGCTTTGAGTCCAATATTAGCTGTAAGAGAACACTGAATGATTTCAGAATGCCTAGGCAATCCTATCTACAAAGTAGGTAAAGTCCAAAGGATTTTAAACTTCTTAAGAAGAGTTTTTTTTTTTCTTCCCTGAAAAGCTGCATCTCCTGAATATTAAGCATGTCTTGTTTGTCCCTTGCAGAGCTATGGAAAAAGATGAACGTGTTTTTAGAAACATAATAAAGAAGCCAGTTGATTTTAAGGAACACAGTCTTCTGAGGAACACTCTGTCCAGAATCTCTTCTTTTTTATTTAGAAGGCAGTAGAGGGAGAGAGAAGATAGAGGAAAGGAAGACAAATTGACCTCTCAGTGAAATGAGCAGAAAGAAAAAGGACATCATTGAGGACCAAGAGATACAGTAGCCTGGAGAAATCTGAAAGAGACCAGGATTTTCCATGAGTCTCAATGGGAGAAGCATGTCGACTGGTTGCATTAACTAGAAAGTTTTGCAATTTACAAGAAGAATATGAGCGGGAATGTTGCCAACTTTGTGAAATGGAGCCAAAAATTACATCCTTTAAAGCCTTGGCAATCAAATATAACTGAGGGTCAGCTTCATCTGGAGAGATTTTAGAGAAATACATCTTGCTATCCCATAGAAAAACAAGTGAAAAGTTTGAAATGACTCTTCATAGAAAGGACTTTGAATAACTAACAAACACATAAAATTATCTAACCTTACCAGGGACAGATATCCGGGTAATACAAGTCAAACAATGTTTTGTTCAGCATACTGGCAAAAATTTAAAAGACTGATATTATTAAATATGGGAGGAAATGGATACCTTTGTACACTGCTAGTGGGTATGTAAATTACTAGGGGTCATTTTGGACATATGAAATCTGGTGATATCTATTACATTTAAGAATCATATACTTTTGTACCCAATGTTTCCATTTCCCAACCTTTGCCTTCAAGTAATTCTAACACATGATCACCAAGATGCAGTTGTAATGATTTCTTACCCTAATATTTGTTTTAGAAAACTTTTATCATGGAAAATTTCAAACATGCTAACTAAATAGTATAATGTAATACAGCCCCATATATGTCACCCATCTAAGAATGTTATTAATAGCTTTAAATAGTAAATAGTCTACATGTCAAGTCACAGGATACAATTAAATAAAAAGTAGTATATTAAAAAAAAGTAGTATATTCATATGTTGAATTTTGGAATGCTGTGCAGCAGTATGATAAATGGGGAGAGAGCTTTACATAAATGGACTTCAAGTCATGTAGTGGTAAAGCAAATAAATAAATAAACAAAAACAATTAGCATGTATATAAAGGACGTACATAGCACACATGCAGGAACCTGCCTTACCACTTATTAGGTGTGTGAGTTGGGCCTGTTTCCTCATTTGTAAAGACATGATGTTAACAGTATATATTTTATAGGCTAATTATGAGCATTAAATGAGTAAAACACTTAGAAGATAATTTGGCAAAAATTAAGTATTACACATTCTTATTTGTACAAAAAACCATCTACAGGTTTGTCTAAAAGAGTGTTTCTATGATACCTTCTGTAGGCCAAAATGGTGTAAAGCAAAGAATTGGCATTAACGTATTTTTAGTAGTCCCAAACTCCTAAAACAAGATACCAAATAACACAGAAATCCTAAATTTACATTAATTTATAGTAAAAGCAAGTTGATAAGGTACATACACAGCCATTATAAAGTAGTTCCCATGGAAGGAAGCAGTGATGTAGCGCTTGCTGTGCATGTTCTGCTTCTAGATCAATTGCAGCAAAAGGAAGGGAGACACAATTTTCACATTGTCTTTTGTTGTTCCTCTTCAGGAAGTTCTTTCAGTTAGTGAAAAAAAGTTCTAAGATCTTATGTAAAAACTAGATGGCACACTGTGAACTTTCCAAAGAAGGGGTTGGGGACTGTGCTGTCCTTTCTAATCTATCAGACAAATTACATACTTAAGAATTGGAACCTGTTGTTCTTATCATCCACAGCTTCAATTATTTTATGTTTGAAACATCCTGAAGGCAGAAAACTTGTTTTCACTTTTGTTTTCCAGCTTTTAGGACAGTTTCAGGTATATTTCAGCTGCTTTAAACAAATATTTATTGTGAAGAAATAACTGTCTAAATGGTAAATGAGAGAAGACTGCATCATTTCTTTTGAAAATTTTTTTTTCTCGTATTGGTAACTATACCTCTTTCTAGTTCAAGAAATAGTGGACTACTTTTTTAGAATATAAGATACTGTATTTGTGTTCTGAAAGGTCACTTGAATATTTACTTACCACTCATTTTACTGACTTATGAAGCTGGATACACATTATGCTTCTCTTTCGAAATGATATCATAATTTTTTGTTTTACTGACACACTGTGAGCATCTTGAGGGCAGGGATTATTGTCCTTTGAGTCCTTCATTGGGACTGGGTACAGAGACCTCACAGTAAATACTTGAGAAATATTACTGAACGAATAAATTAATGGTGTCCAATAATTCTGACTTAAAGCCTTTTTATCTGAAGAATTTCCTGTTCTTATAGCATGTCTTCTTCTTCCAGATGAATCTTCTATTGCGGGTGTTCTCAAGACAACATCTTAGAAAATTCTTGATTCTCCCTGCACAAAA
The DNA here is from genome assembly GCF_000260355.1 of Condylura cristata. NCBI lineage: Eukaryota > Metazoa > Chordata > Mammalia > Eulipotyphla > Talpidae > Condylura > Condylura cristata. The sequence goes on along the minus strand of NW_004567103.1, from coordinate 73,666,838 downwards.
GCCAGCACGTTGTTGTTGCTCCTTTCACAAACAATGTTTGTTCTCTCACTGAGACCTAATTAAACTGTTATGGCCCCAGTTCCTCTGAGGACTAAACCAAGGGTGATTTTTTCCAGGCTTCTAATCTCTTAAATTGCCTAAGCGTCAAAATTTTCCCTGTGGCCATTATTGGTAACACCTTGAAATAACTGAAAATTATGCCAAAGAGGAAACATGCTTGCATGGAAAAGCCCTCACTTTTAAATAGCAAAATAGCTCTTAATACTGAAGAAACAAAATCTTTTCTGCTTTGTGAACCAGTGAAAATCTATAAAAGTGTATTTCCCTTGGGTACTTTACATCATTAGCATCCCGGTTTCACACTTTGCTTTAACAAATAACTTATTTTAAAAGTTTCTCCAGGGAAAAGACAAGGAGCCAAAAATATCTTGAATTAAAACTTTGCCTAGCAACCTGGTAAGGTTGTTTCATACAATTTATGAAATTTAACTTCATGAAGAGAAGTCTTTGTGATTTTTTTGTTTGTGATTTTTTTTTTAAGATTTATTTATTTGTGCATACAGAACTGGGGTACAGGCCAGAGGCTCAGGAGCGGCGAGAGGCTTCACCAGAGACAGAGTGGGGAGCAGAACAGGCAGATGGACGAAGTACACTGCTGAGGGGAGCAGTGGGTGGGTCAGGAGTGGTCTGCCACGCCATGTGGTCAACTCTGGGGCAGGCGGGAATTGAACTCATGCGGAAGTGGCTTTAGCTTTTCAGTGCAGTGCTTTAACCCACTGCGCCACCAGGGAGGGCCATTTTGTTTGTGATTTTTTAAGTTTGTACTTAAATTTCATGGTTAGCAAGGAGGAAAAAAAAATAATGCCTTACATGTGAGTAGCATCTTATGGTTTTTATAGTATACTTATTATAAATGCTACTGTAATAATTGATCACCAACTGCATGCCAGAACATTGTGCTCACTCTGCATACAAATAGATACATGTAATTAATCTTTGCCACAATTCTCTGTAATAAGAGGTATTACAGTCTTATACATTGTTAATGAAAAACTAAGGTTTAGAGTTTAGTAATTTAAAGTCCAAAGTCATATATTTAATGAATGGATGAACATGGAACATGGATTTGTTTGACTTTATTTCACTTAGTGGAAATCTTAAAATGTTAAGGTAACAAGTAACTTTCCCTTTTATATGTACCTGTTTCCCTATGTTTGTATTTAACTTCTCCCCTCCCCCCCTTCCTCTCCCCCTTACATCTCTTCTCAGAAATAATCAGCCTTACCACCTCTTTCATTCCCTCTTGCTATAGATGTTCTGAATTCCTGGTACTGTCTAGGGACACAAAGCATTCTATGAGAGATGGGGGAAGGGTGCTGGCCAGGGACACTCTTAGAAGTTGTTTTCTGTGGGTGGTTAACTCCTGAAGCAAGATTTCAGAATGTAGCATGAATGTTTTCTCCTGGAGTTGTATGACCACCAGTTGTATAAATTTTCTCTGTTCTCACCTTATCAAGAACTTCAACTCTTTCAATGCCCCTTTATTAGCAATCTCTCTATTATTCTCTGCCATAAAGTCAAATAAAAATCTCTCACTTGCTTTCTTCAAATAATCAACCTCTCCTACCTTAAAGCTTTCTCCTCTTGGGTTCTGTGCTAACACTCTTTCTTGTTTTCCTCCCTTTACTCTAAATGCTCCTTTCTTCTTTACTTCACTGGGTACTCCTCCTTTGTTCATTATAAAAATTTTTTCAGGTTTTGATTTGAGTCTCCTCTTTTCTTTCTATATTCTTTTCTTAAATTATATTCTTGTGATTTTAAATTCCATCTAAACTTCCAAATTTATGTCTTCACTCTGGGTCTTGCTTCTGAGTCCTATTTCTAGTCCCAATTATCTCCTTGCAATTCCCCTTGAATATTTTATAAGCCTGTCAAACTTAACATTTTCCAAAACAAACACTAGTTTGCTTCCAGTGCTCATCTCAGAAATGGCATTATCCTTACACAGTTGCTTAGGCCAGAATGCTAAAAATTAGCTTTGGTACCTACTTTTCTCTTATCTCTGCATTTAATTCATCATCAAGTCTATATCAAATCAGTTCACCTTATCTGCTGACTGTTCCAGTGAAAGCCTCCACACCATTTCTCACTGGATGCTTTTAATGTCTTCAGCTGTTCCTATTTCTCTTGCTTAAACTTTTGAGTGACTTGTGCTTTACACAATGTCCAACCCTGGCCTAGAAGGCCATAAATGATCTGGCCCATGTCTACTTCTCCAATTTTATTCCAAACACTGTGCTCTTAAGTGTCCTCTTTTAGTTCATTAGACAGGTCAGATTTTTCAACTTCTGACATGCATATTTCATCTGTCTAGGAGCCTTGTAAGTCCTAACCTGGCTGCCTCCATCTTGTCCTTCAATTTTCCTCTATGTTTCTTTTTGGCAAGATTACCATTGACCTTCATGGTACTGACAAATACAGCACTTTTTTTGTTTTGGTTTGTGCAGCAATTTTCAGTTTCTTAAAGACTAGCATAGTGATTTCATATAGCATTTCATAAATATAAATATATGAATATTTCATAACATTTCATAAATATTTATGAAATGCTTTTAGTAGGCATTTCATAAATATTTCTAAATGAATGAAGGTATAAGCAGAACACCTCTTAAAAAGTAGTAACCCTCAGCCTCCCAACACTGTAATGGACAGAAACCCAGAAGGAAGGTTCAAAAGAGACAGAGGAGTTCCGGACAAGGTACTAGCAACAACTGTCTTTGTCGAAATTTTTCTAACCTTCTACCTAATTTTTCTAATTTAACCATTGATTCTTCTTCTGTGCAGTGGTGCAGGGGCAGTGAGAGGATTCACCAGAGACAGAGTGGGGAGCAGAATAGACAGCCTGGCGAAGTACATTGCTGAGAGGAGCAGCTGGTGTGACAGGGGAGGTCTGGGGCTCTATATCCCATCACCTCCCTGGCTGCAGATAGAACTCACCCTGAAGTGGCTGCCCCTAGCTTCACGCTGTGCTGCAAACCGTGCCAACAGGTTGGGCCCAATTTTTTTCATTTTTTAAGATATAATTTTTAATTTTTAGAAATAGGTCTACCTTAAATTCCTTTGACGAGTCGTAAAAACTCATTCAAGGAGATTATTTTTTTAAACCGGCAATTTTGAAAAATTTCAGACCTAACAGAAGTAGAAAAAATAATATGAACCCATTACTAGTTTAAACAATTATTCATTTAGAGTTTATCTTCTTTTATCCTCATTTCTACCATTATTTTCGAGAACATCCTGGATGGTATTAATTCCTCTGCAAATATTTCAGTATATATATATATATATATATTATATATATACATATATATATTTTCTGTCAGCTGGCACTTCTTTCGTTTCTGAACGTCTTAAAAGGTGATATGCTCACTGAACAGCATGTTGCTCTTCCCAGAAACCGGATTACTAGCAGAATGATGATATTTCATGACTTAACCAAACCGTGTTAAGTTCTCAGAAGGGGGTTTGGGGAAAGGTGGGTATTAGCTCACAGCCTTCCCATATCAAAGAAGCAGGAATGTATTCCACTTTTTAAAAACTTGACCACATGAGTCCCTACCTTGCTTTGCCTACTTGCTTCTGCTTCCTTCATGAATTCATTACTCTACCGGAAGTTTTCAAATTCAAAGCATTTTTAAAAATATAGTATTTCCACCTGAGAAGCTTTTTCCAGGCGGGATCACTCATGGGGCCGTGCCTATGGGGGGCGGGCCGTACCGAGGCTCCACCCCGTTTGCTCTCATCCCTCCTTTCCCTCCCCTCGCTCTCGCTCAAATTCCCGGCAGCCCTAGCGCCCGCCCCCGGCGCTTCTCAAGATGGCGGCCGACAGTGAGGTGAGCTATTTGCTTCCTACTTATTCGTATCTGTGAGCTCGCTCCTCCGCGTCAGCGACCACGGATTTAATACCTTTCTTTCATTCTCCTTCTCGTAGCCCGAGTCCGAGGTATTTGAGCTCACCGATTTCACTACTGCCTCGGAATGGGAAAGGTGAGTGAGTTGCATATTTGGGCCCAGACATTAGGCAGCAGCTTTCCCAATATAGGTAGATCACAGGTGACGCCGCTTCTGCGGACTAAGACCTGACAGAAGCACTTGTGTTTCCACCGCTTTCCTTCTTTGGTCAGCTGCTAACCTTTTCCCGGTTCTCGGGTCTGACATGTCATGGTCCGCCCCCATCAGACAAACACCCGAGATTCTAGCTCCCAGGAAAAGTTTTGTTTTCCCTACTCTGATATCACTTTCTTCAGATCTTTGATTTCCTGGTTGTTTTCCACACGTAGAAATAATTCCCTGGCTATTACTTCCGTTCCTGTTTTTATTTCCGTTTAACTCATTTTAATAGCCTAAGCAGTAGAAATCGTGGCAAATGCTTTTTTCTTCCTTCCTTGCCCATACTTTTTAGAGGGGGCTTTTCTTCTGGCCATGAGTACTGGTGGTTTTTTGTTGTTTGCCTCCCTCCCTCCATTCTCACATAAAAGAATAACCTTTTAAAATACTCTGCCTGTGGTTTTGGAACACTCTGATTGAAGTTGTTACATTTCAGTGGGTATTGTGCCCAGGCTTCCAGTGCTTATCAAACTCTTTCGAATAGCAGTGTGAGAGAACCGGTTACATAACTGAAAAGAGTTGAAAGTTTGTGGAAGAGAGATAGTTTAGATAGAGAAGAGAAGTTTTCCCGTAGCCCGAGTTCAGCATCGCAGAGACACCGCAGTTTTCCTGGTGAGGAGATCAGTAGTTAACGTGTTGCAACATTTTATAATATTCCAGGTTGGGAGAGGTAATTGTGGATATAAATATAAATATACATCCCTGCTCCAATAATTCGACATTGCATATCCTCCCCAAAATAGCAAAGTTAGTATACATAACCACACTGGCAAGGCTTTATGGAGTAGATATGATGTGTCCAGAGCTATACCAATGGAAAGGAATGAAAACAAAACAATTTTTTTTAAGTTTAAAAAACAAGCAAAAGAGCAAATACTTAAATGTAAGTCAGCTGGTACTAATTGTATTTAAAAAGGCACTTGAAATAATTGATAACTGTTGTGGATTACAATTGGAAATACTTTCATAGAAAATGAGCTGGAACTATTTACAATAGGAAAAACCTGGAAGCAACCGAAATGCCCCAGATTAAATGATCAGATCAACATAGATATATCTACAATGGAATACTACTCAGCAATCAAAAAGATAAACCCATGCCATTTGCAGCAACATGGGCGGAGCTAGAAAGGGTCAAGTGCAGTGAAATAAGTCATAAGGAAAAAGAAAAATATTGAATGGTTTCACTTATAGGAGGAATATAAGAGAACAAAATAAGTCGGGGAAAATTGCATCATTATTACAATACAAAACAAGGCAACAAAAACAAGCAATTATAAATCAGAGATCCTACAGGGGAAGGGACTGGAATGGGAAGAATAGAGGAAGGAAGGAATGTGGAGGATTGTGGTGAAGATGCACAGGTGAATTGGGGTAGGGGAAAAGTAAGCATTGTTTTAAAATGACAAGCAATGTAAGCAGATCTATAAATTTAATAAAAAAAGAGAAGAAAGTGAGCTGGACCTTGACAGTGGCTGAGTAGGCATAAGAAAGTACCAACATGAGCTGAGATTGCTGAAAATTAACCTTTGACATTTTTCTTGCTGTGGTAACTGTTTAAAGGAACTAAGTTTAATAAAGAAGGTAGGTCCTGGTTATGGACAACTTCCAAAGATAACTAATGGAATCTCGATTTGGGACTTTAAAACCAGTGATTCTCAAAGTGAAGTGTATATCAGAATCATAGTTTCATATTCTTGGTTGAAGTGGACCCCAAAATTTGTATTTGTAACAAGTTTCCAAGTGATGCTGCTGATCTGGAGAATACACTTAGAGCCAGGAAAGAATATCAGTGAGAAACCCTGGATTTTAGAATGGCAGAGTGGTGAGAGTTGCTTCAGGAAGTGGAATAAAATGAAGGTGAGGCACTTAACTGTGATCCTACTTAGGGATCTGGAGAAAAAAGCAAGATAAGACACTGGATTGTATGAAATTTTAAGCAGGTTTTAGATAGGTACATTTGATGAAATACAAGAGTAGAAAGAATCAAACATGAAACTGCAGTTTTTGCCTGAATAAAAGTAAAAAACTGGTAAAGAAAGTAGTTTTTACACCTGTTGGATTTGAAATACAACTTGATTTTGGAAGATTGAAAAATGTGACTTGATGTTTAGAGTGTGGGAGTGAGGAAGTGTAAGTGTACTGAGTGGAAATCGACCAGTTTTCCCTAGTTTAGTATTTAAAATGTCCTGAAGTAGAACCTTAAAAACCCTTTAGAATTGTTAACACAGTTATGAGAACTATCACAAAGTAGGTCTAGTTTCTATCTATATTGTATCTGGCGTTTTGCAAATTGAAAAAGACTATGAAGTCTTAAACTGTGAGTTTAGATTTTTTCTTTAAAGATTTATTTATTTATGCATACAAGAACTGGTGTACAGGACCCAAGTGTGGCGGTCAGGGGGCTGGGGGTAAGAGGATTCAGGGAAAAGAACAAATGGACTGACTGAAATACAGTGCTAGAGAAGAGAGGTTTGCTGTGCCATGTGGGTCAGCTCCCTGGCAAAGGATTGAACTTGTACGTCATTCAGCTTCTGTGGATAGTTTTGTAGTGCTGAGTCTCAACCTCTTGCACTACTAGGGAGGCCACCTGAGTTTAGATAGTAAATGAAAGTTCTGGTCATAATAAGCCATAAAGACAGCTTAGACGTCTAAATGGAATTTCTTAACTGTCTCTGTCCATTGAAAATATATATTGAGTGCCCATTTGTCAAGCACAATAGGTTGCATTAGGGATGTGGTAGTCAATCAAAACAGACCATTTCCACTCTTAGTGAATGTATAAACTAATGGAAGAAATAGACACTAGTCAAGTATTAATACAAAGTCTGTAGCTACAGTAGAAATAATAACCAAGAAGATAAAGAAATTTGGTGTTTTAAAGTCTATCATAAAGGAATAGAATGAGGAGTCAGACAATGACTAAGATCTGGAGAACTTTCAGATATAAAGTTTTCAAGTTTTTATCAAATCTCAGTACTTAGCAGCATAGAGTCGTTAATTCACTTTTCGGTAGTACTGATAAAATAGTTGTTCCTTTTTTACTGTGAAAATGAAAATTGTTTTTATAATAATAATGCCTTGTTATAGAGGGAAAAAAAGGAAAAATTACCTGTAATCCTAATACATCAGGAGATAGCTATTATTAATATGTGAAGAAAATTCCTTGTAATTTGTGTGTGTGTGTTGTAACTTTTTATACCATACCATATTTATATAGCTTGCAGATTTTGTTCATATATACATTAAAATTTTTTTTGGTAAACATATCAATGTTTAGTTTTAGAGTACTCATTTTCAAAACTGATAATTGCCTTTTGAACCTTCAAACTAAATTTACTGTTAATTAATGTAGCCTTTAATTTTACAGATGAGTTAATTATAATGTTCAGTTGAATCAAAAGCTCTGTATTATCATTATGGTCTTTACTGGATTTCAACAGAAATGTAACTACTAATTTATATTCTCACCGAAGAAAAAAACCTGATGCCTTTGAATATATTTTGACTAGAATTAATGCTGGTACTTTTGCAATGTGATATAGGTATTTTAGAAGAGCAATGTTGATGATAGATTGCATCATACTGAAAGGAAGTTAGCATAATAGATTAGTAAATCTTTTAAATATGCCTTTTCATGTATTTAACAGTACTGCTGAGATTTGACAGTTTCACTTGTTGATAATGACCATGTTACTGGTCAGAATTCATTCTTTTTGATAAGTCACCTTGACCTTTAAATTTAAAGATTACATAATTTATGACTAAATCTATTGAATACTTGCAGATCTTGTCAGCTATTTAAAACTTGTCTTATTTTGGTGAGAAAAGTTCCCACATGATATTTTCTTGAGGGGAGAAATGGGTAATCACAAATTCCTAAATATCATTAAAGGAAAAGTTAAGCTAGATAGCACAGCTATTTTGAGTGCAGGAAAGAAATTGTTAGTTTCATAATTAACATTTATACTATCATTTTAGCTTGTGAGTTTTTACTTCTGTCCCAAATGTAGTTTTCATTTTAATGTATCGATTTAGCAACCCCTAATTTATATATTATAGAAGGTAGAATGTAGAATGCCTTTGTCTGGTACGCATTAGATTAAAAAAATTAAAATCTAAGAATTTTTGGGTAAAGATTACTTCTGGTTTTACTCCATATCACAAGATTAAACTAATGGTATTAAACTAATGAGCAGTATCTGATAAAAATGGTAAGACATAAAAAATACCTTTTAATAAAATTGTATAACAAAAGGAAAAAATGTATTGTTGCATATTTAAAATTTACTTTTCCTCCTTCCTAGGTTTATTTCCAAGGTTGAAGAGGTCTTGAATGACTGGAAACTGATTGGAAATTCTTTGGGGAAGCCACTTGAAAAGGTCAGATCTGTTTGCTGGTGTCTCTAAATGAGTATTTACTTTGAAACTTCTGTTCTTAAGCCCAGTGAATTAAGTGTTTTTTAAAGTTATGTATAACCTATGAACATAAAATGGATTTGAATCTGTGGCAAAAGATATGTAAGAAAATTGTGAAGTGTCTTAATAAAATTTTATATGTAAAATGTCATTCTTTGTGAGTGATTTTCTTTCTTTCTCTGATGTTTCTTTGTCTCTTGGGTTTTCCCTTAGAATGTAGACAAATTGTAATTACCAATTTCTTGGACATTTTTCTTAATTGACAAAAAATTTGGTTGTACAGTTACCTTGTTATTAACGGCAGTTTTACTTGATATTGTATTTTATGAAACAGCCCATGGTTGTTCTCTCCTCACCCCCTTTTTAACCTTTCTTATTGTTTTGAGAATATTTGTGAATGAGAAAATTATTCAAGTTGAGGTAGAAATCTAATTCTCCTTATTCATATGCCACACCCCTAGTGGTTACTGAGGAGTTTATTCTGAGATTTTCTGCATTGAGAAAAACTATCAATTTGATTGTAGGTTTATGTAGACGCTTCCTTTATTAGATAAATTCCTTTGAATTGAAATTGTTTTTATTATAAATTATAACTTGGCAATTTACTCCTCTAAGAAACTCTTAAATTCTCAGTGTTTGTTAGATTTTAGGTTTATGGTGATATAAGCATTTTGAAATTGAAAATTTCTTCTTGGTCAAGAGCAGAAGAAGCAGTGCTGCATCTTGGACATATGTCATTGAGAGATACAATAACATATACAGTAAATTGATTTACTATATTAAAATAGTTTTATGAATATATCAAATAAGGAGAAAATAAAATTCTCACATTTTTTCTTTTCACTCGAAACAAATAACAAAAATAGGTATAGATGCCAGTAAGATTTAAGTAAAACAAGGTGAGTGGTCAGCTGTTTTTATTACCAAAGTTATAGCTAAAATAGGTATTTATGAATTCTGACATTCTTTAATTTGATGTACACATATTACCATGTATGCTGTGTATGTTACAGCTAATGAGATAGTGAAGATAAGATCCCTGTTGCCATTGAATATAAATTCTCATGATGGGAAAAAAGTAATAAATCAGGAAATATGATTAAAAGTTTAGATACTAAATTCAGTTTTAGAGTTTTAAGTTGAGTAATACAGTCAAGGTAGGTAGCATATACTGCTAAGTGTGTAATACAGTTTAAAGGAGCTCTCCTTTTTTTCTATAAATAGTTATAATTAAGAGATAAGAAAACATTAATATTTCAAGGTTGAACTATACCTATTAAATAAGGGTAAAGAAAATGTAAAGGATAGCAATTATTAAGCATAGAAAGGAAATTTCTTGAATACTTTAATCTTTTAAAAAGATTTATTTATGCATATAAGAACTGGGGTATAGGTCAGAGGTGTGGGGGTAGAGGATCCATGAAAGACAGAATGGGAAACAGGTGTCAGTGGGCTGGGCAGGAGAGGTCTGCCACGCCATGTGGATCACCTCCTTGGCTGGGAATTGGCCTTGTGCTAGTGGCTGTGGGTAGCTTCATAGTGCTATGCTTTTAACCCATTGAACTACCAGGGAGGGCCCAGATTTTAATTTATATGAAATATAATGGTAACCAATTATCTTCCTTCACTGAGGAAATTAAGAGAAATTATTTTTAGAAACTTAATTTTTGAAAATTTTAAACAGTGTACAGCATAGCATAATAATGTAGATACGTTCTAAGAAATGAATAGGTGCTTTCATCATTGTGAAGTTTCTTAAAGTGTAATTACCCAAACCTAAATGATACAGCGTAATACACACCTAGATTATGTTATAATCTACTGGGAACGTTGTGTTTGTGTTTTGTAGTTGACTAAGCAGTAGTTAAGTGACACAAAACTGTATAAAGTAAACAAAATAGTATAATAAACCTTCATGTGCTTTTCACTTAGTCTCTACAATTGATACTTTGCTATTTTTTTGTTTCAGAAGTACTAAGTAGTTGTTTAGTACTTCTGAACTACTAAAGTAGTTGTTTTTTAGAAGAAAATTTGCATACATTGTTATACACAAAACTTACCTGCTTTAAATGTTAAATGTTTACTTTACATTTAACACTCCTCATTCAAGATATTGGACATTTGTTAGCCCAGTAAGGTCAGTATGTCCTTTTCCATCTAATCCACATTCTTTCCTCTAGGAGAGCAGGCCCTTGCTGTCCTGTTCTTTTTTTTTTTTTCCTGCTCTAGAATATCATATATAAAGTATCATGCAGTAACTACTCTTTGTGACTGAATTTTTCACATAATATTTTTGATAGGTTGTTGCATATCTTTCTTAATTAATGCTAAATAAGTCTATTGTATTAATATAACTATAATTTGTTTTGCTTATTGATACACATGTTGGCTATTATGAATAAAGTAGAACCTTATTGTATCATCATTTGTAGACATGGTTTTATTTCTCTTGGGTAAAAACTTAGTATTGGAATTACTGTATCAAATAATAGGTGTTTGCTTAACTTTTAAAGAAATGGTAAAGCTTTTTGTGTTACTTTACCCATACGTCAGTAATGTAAGAGTTTGGCTAACTTCACATTTTTAATAACCTTGGTGGTTTTAGACTAATAAATTTTAGTTATCACAATAGGTGTGTAGTTTGTGGGATTAAATTGTATTTAATTTTCTGTGTTAAATTGAAAAATTGGTTTTGGCCACTTTTTCATGTGTTACGTCTTTGTGAAGTTGGTGTGTTCAAGTTTTTTGACCAATTTTAAGTTGAGTTTAATTTTTACTAGGTAGTAGGAGTCTTTTATTCATTCTGGTTTAAGTTTTTCTTAAGTTTTGCCAGCTTGTAAAGATACTCTTTTATGCTTTCTTTTAGCTTTCTATTTAGGTCTGTGATCCATCCTGAACTAAATTTGTAGATGGTATGAGATGGTACAAGTTCATTTTTTTTTTGGATAAGGATATCTTGTTATAGAAGTTTCTGTTGAAATCACTTTTTCCATTGAATTGTTGCATAAGGGGTCACCTTCTGGAATCTGTATTCTGTCCCATTAAACTCTTTGGCTGTTCTGATATAAATACCACATTGTCTTTATTGTAGCTTGGCATTATCAAAATAGTGGACCAGATTGTTGAGGGGCTATCTCATGTGTTAAGGAATATTTGGTAGTATCTGACCTCTTCCTGCTTGATTGTAACTAAAAATCTGTGTAGACATTGCCAAATGTTCCCTAAGGGGTAAAATTGCCCAGTTAAAAACCACTAAGTAGGGCGCTCCCCAGTGGGGCAGTGGGGTAAAGCACAGCACTGAGAAACTAGAGCCACCTCCGCATGAGTTCGATCCCTGTCTGCCCGGAGGTGATCAGCATCATGCTGCAGATCCCTCCTGACCCACCAGCTGTTCCCCCCCGCAGTGTACTTCATCGGTGTGCCTGTTCTGCTCCCACTCTGTCTCTGGTGAGGCCTCTCATCATCCCTGCACCTCTGGCCTATACCCCAGTTCTGTATGCATAAATAAATAAATCTTTAAAAAAAAAAAAAACCCACTAAGTACTTTACGTATCTGAAATTAGTTAATACATACAGTCTCACTTTCATTGTTTCCCCATGAAGCTTGTTAGTTCCAAATTTTGATTTTGCTGGGCTTATGACTGGAATTGTATTTAATTTATAAATTGCCTTATGGAGAAGTGATATTTCACAACCTTGAAGATTTCAATCATGAATGTAGTACACCTTTTTCTAAAAGATTTATTTAATTATGCTTACAGAACTGGGATACCTGCCAGAAGTGCAGGGGTGGTGAGAGGCCTCACTAAAGACCAGTGAGGAGCTGAACAGGCAGGTCTAGGAAGTACACTGCTGAGGGGAGCAGTGGGCTAGACAGGAGAGATCAGCTATACCTTGTGGATCACCTCCAGCTGGGGTCTAACTTTCGCTGAAGCAATGCTGCTGTGGCTAGCTTGCAGTGCTGAGCTTTAACCCATTGCACCCCACCAAGGAGGTACCCCCGGTACTCCTTTCCATTTATTTAACTTATCTCTAATTTTTCACAGAATGTTTTAATAGATTTGGGGGGGATGTCTGGTATATCTTCTGTTAAATTTATTACTAAATATTTTGCTGAATGGTGCAATTATGAATAGGATTTTTTTTAATGGAAATGGGAAATATTTTATATTTGTGCTACTTCCTTTTGAGTTTTACAGCAAAGTACTTTCAAAAATAATCATAGATTTACCCATCTATGTCCATTATAAATCCCCCAACCTTAGTTCATTCATTTTGTCTCTCATATAGAGCTGCCTTTATAAAGCTAAGTTCATTCATGTCATTCTACTTGAAATTGTTTACTTGCACTTTGATAAATTTCAGATTCCTTATTATGACTGACATGCTCTGTATAATCTGAACTCTGGTTGTCTTTCCAGTCACATATAATGCCGTTCTTTCCTATTACTTTTTTTTTAAATAGTATATTATATCATTTTGTGAATTTTTTCGTCTCAGTTGTAATCCCCATGGGTTTCCCATCACCACATCACCTATGTGCCATCACCTGAGTCCAGTGCACTTTCCTCCACCTACTGTTCTTCATCCCATTTTCCACCCCACCCCCATAACATGTCTCTGGTATATACTGTTCATTATTATTACTTTCTCGCCTGGCCTGGCCTGTTACACTCCTGCTATGAATGAAACCATCCGGTATTTTTCCTTTTCTTTCTGGCTTATTTCACTAAGCATGATCTTCTGTAGCTCCATCCATGTTGCTACAAAAGACATGTGTTTCTTTTTTTTGGTTGCTGAGTAATGCTCAATTGTGTATATGTACCACATTTTTTCTTTTTTTTAAGATTTATTTATTTGTTCATACAGAACTGGGGTACAGGCCAGAGGCTCAGGGGCAGCGAGAGGCTTCACCAGAGATGGAGTGGGGAGCAGAACAGGTAGATCAACGAAGTACACTGCTGAGGGGAGCAGAGGGCGGGTCAGGAGATGTCTGCCACGCCAGGTGGTCACCTCCGGGGCAGGCAGGAATCGAACTCATGCGGAAGTGGCTTTAGCTTCTCAGTGCTGTGCTTTAACCCGCTGCGCCACCAGGGAGGGCCTGTACCACATCTTTTTAATCCAGTCATCCACTTTTGGATATTTGGGCTGTTCCCATGTCTTTCCAATTGTATATAAGGCAACAATAAACATGGGGGTGCAAGTGTCTTTTGGATCAGTGTTTTTGTGTCTTTTGGGTAGATACCTAGGAGTGGGATTGCTGGGTCATATGGAAACTCCATGTTAAGCAGTTTGAGGAACCTCCAAACAGTTTTCCACAGTGGTTGTACTAGTTTGCATTCCTACCAGCAGTGCAGGAGAGTTCCTTTTTCTCCACATATGAATAGGATTGTTTTTTTTTTTTTAAAAGATTTATTTTATTTGTACATACAGAACTGGGGTACAGGCCAGAGGCTCAGGGGCGGTGAGAGGCTTCACCAGAGACAGAGTGGGGAGAGAACAGGCATATTGACGAAGTACACCGCTGAGGGGAGCAGCGGGCAGGTCAGGAGAGGTCACCTCCGGGGCAGGGGGGAATCGAACTCATGGGGAAGTGGCTTTAGCTTCTCAGTGCAGTGCTTTAACCCACTAGGCCACCAGGGAAGGCCAGAATAGGATTGGTTTTAAGTTTCATTTATAGATGTTAAAATACATACTGTAACATTTTGCATGTTGACTTTGTATTCTGAGGCCTGGCTAAACATTAAGATTCATGTTCTTTTTGTTAATTCTTTTGTATTTTCTACACTCATAATCATGTTGCCTGCAAATAGGGACCATTTTATTTCCTTTTCTATTTGTACTTTTTGTTCTTACTGTTACAAACCAGAATCTTCAGTAAAATTTAATGAACTGTTGAGAGTAGACATTCTTGCCTTCTTCCCAGTGTTAAGGGGGTAATATTCAGTGCTTTGTAGTTATCATTTAAAGACTGAGGAAATTCTTAGTTTACATTTTCATGTTTTCTTAAACCTAAACTGAAATTTCTCAATTGTTAGACATCTTCCCAGCTCCAAGCCCCTGGTAACTACTGTTATATATCTGTTCCTATGAGTCTGACTGCTTGTAAGTGGTACCATACAGTATTTCTCCTTTTATTCTGACTTGTTCATGGTTCATGTGTATTGTAGAATATGTTGGAATTTCATTCTATTTTAGAGAATAACATTCTGTACCATGCACTGTTCATCCAGTCATCTGCTTATGGACACCAGATTTTTTCTACTTTTTTACTATTGTGAATAATGCTGCTGGGAACAGAGGTACAAATAGCTCTTGGAGTCCCTACTTTCAATCCTTTTGGATATGTAACTAGGTGGGGAATTGCTAGATTGAATAATAGTTCTATTTGAAATTTAAAAATATATATATATATTTTACAAATTGCTATACTCTTGACTGGCTACAAATTTTCTTTTTTGTTTATCTGAAAAATATTTACGTTTTACTTTGTTTTTAAATGATAATTTTATTGAAGAATTCTGACTGCTGGTCAGCCCTTCACCATCCTCCCTGACCCCTTCTCCCCAATTCTTTAGATGGAGATTCATTGTCTTGTTTTTTATAGTTTATTATCAGAAGTTAATTTCCTGTTTTGTTTTCATGGTTTTCTTTCATGCTGTTTTCAAGATTTGATCTTTGTATTTAAGCCATCTAAGTATCATGTGGCTAAGTGTGTTTTTGGATTTGTCCTGCTTAGGTAGGCTAATATTGGATATAATTTTTTATCAAATTGGGAAAGTTTTTTTTTTTTTTTTTTTAAACAACAGAACAGTTTATTTTTACATCATTTTGTGCCTTTTCCCCTCTCAGTTGTAATCCCCTTGGGCTTCCCATCACCAAATCACCCATGGGCTATCACGATAGTCCAGTGTACTTTCCTCCACCCACTGTTTTTGATCCCATTATCTGCTCCACCCCCGTAAAATGTCTCTGGTATATAGTTGTTCATTATTACTATTTTCTCTCCTGGTCCTTTATACTCCTGCTATGAGTGAAAACCATCAGATATTTTTCCTTTCTTTCTGGCTTATTTCACTAAGCATGATCTTCTCCAGCTCCATCCAGGTTGCTGTAGAAGACATGTTTTTTTTTTGGTTGCTGAGTAGTACTCCATTGTGTATATGTGCCACACCTTTTTAATCCAGTCACCTGCTTTTGGGCATTTGGGTTGTTTACATGTCTTTCCAGAAATTGGGAATGTTTTACAGTCAAATGTTCTACCACTGAGCTATATACTCTCAGACTGGGAAGGTTTTCATGATTATTTCTTCTAGTATGTTTTGCTTCCATCTCTAGTCTTTTTCTATGACTTATATATTTGACCTCTTAATGCTGTTCCCTAGGTCCTTGAGTCTTAGTCTTTATTAGTTTCTCTATTTATCTTTGAAGACATTTACTTTTTTTTTCTGCTGTCTTCAGTTTGACATTCAGCACACCTGAAGTATTTTACAGTTTTTCTTTTTTAAAGATTTATTTATTTATTCATACAGAACTGGGGTACAGTCCAGAGATGCGGAGGGTGAGAGGATTCACCAGAGACAGAGTGGGGAGCAGAACAGGCAGATTAATGAAGTACACTGCTGAGGGGAGCAGCGGGCGGGTCAGGAGAGGTCTGCCTCGCCATGTGGATCTCCTCCAGGGCAGGCGGGAATCGAACTCATGCAGAAGTGGCTTAAGCTTCTTAGTGCTGTGCTTTAGCCCGCTGCACCACCAGGGAGGGCCCTATTTTACAGTTTTTTAAAAAATTCTATTTCTGGAATTTCTATTTCGTTTTCAAAAATAATTTCCAATTTTTTCTAAATTCCAATTTGTCACCTCTAAATTTATTTTGCAAGCGTTTTCCTTATACATATTTGTTACAGATAGTCTAAAGCCAGTTGTGGCAGCTAGGTCTTCTTCGACTTGGTTTCTGTTGATTATATTCATTTGAGCAAAGGTCATGCTCTTGGGTTTTTGCTTGTTTTTTGATGTGTGTGTGTCCAGTAGTGTTTGTGTGTGTTTTCTGTTCTTGTATTTTTTTTTTTAATTAAGATTTATTTTTTATTTATTTATGGATATAGGAACTGGGGTATAGGCAGAGTTGCTGGGGAGTGGTGTGAGAAGATTTATTAGAGATAAGCATGGGGAGCAAAACAGGTGGGTCAATTTACTGAAATACACTGCTGAGAGGACCAGTGGGTTCAACAGGACAAGCCTGCTGTGCCATGTTGGTTAGCTTCCTGGTGGAGAATTGAACTCAACTCATGGAACTCATATTACAGTGTCAGGTGATATCTTAATAGTGCTGAGACTTTGTGCCAGCCAGGGAGGCCCTGGCTTTGTATTTTGAATAGAAAGTAGAGATTGGTTTTGTTGTGTTCCTCTGAAGTGGATTCCTCCCCAACCCTAGCAAGTAATTAACTTAATTGGATTAAAATTCCATTCTTTTTCTCAATTGTAACAGCAGCTAAAATCCTTTCTTTCAATCTAGGTCTTTGGCCCTTGGACACCCCAATGCACATGGATGATTTAGCAGCTAGTCAAAATTGGGGGCAGAATTTATAGGCAAATTTGGGAGTTTACCCGCCAATGGCTTATTCCAGAGTTGATGATTCAGTTTTAAAAATACCTGCCATTTTTGGCCCTCCCTGGTGGCGCAGCGGGTTAAAGCACAGTACTGAGAATCTGAAGCCACTTCCGCATGAGTTCGATTCCCGCCTGCCGCCTGCCCCGGAGGAGACCACATGGCGAGCCAGACCTCTCCTGACCCGCCCGCTGCTCCCCTCAGCAGTGTACTTCGTAGATCTGCCTGTTCTGTTCCCCACTCTGTCTCTGGTGAAGCCTCTCACCGCCCCTGAGCCTCTGGCCTGTACCCCACTTCTGTATGCACAAATAAATAAATAAATCTTTAAAAAAAAAAAAATACCTGCCATTTTTAAACTTTGTTCTCTGTTGCCTAAATCCAGTAAACCTCTATCATTCTGCAGATGTGAGTTGTGTTCTTAGATTGGAATGTCCTTAGGTCAGCAATTATGGTGTTGTCTGAGGAACTCTGTTGGTCCTTGAGAGCTTTTCAGTGTTGACAAGGCTCTTCCTTCCCCAGTTACATTATGTCTGTGAAGCCAGTTTTTTTCAGACATTTCAGTCAGAACAGTTGATGCAAAGATTGAAAGTGCATAGGTAGAGAATTTAGGGCCCTTTTAAAAGTTACTATTAAGAGATTTATAAAATGTTAAGTTCTACCCTTCTGGTTAATATTTTCATTTGGGAATATAACTTTTAATACATATGGTTCCATTTATTTTAATTAATTTTATTTATTTGTATATCTATTTACATTGTTGTTCATTTTAAAACAATGTTAAACTGTTCCCATCCCTAGTTTGCCCACTCACCATCACCACAGTTCCCCAAGTTCTTCCCTTCCTTCTTCCCCCTCCCATGCAGCATCTCTTTGGTTTCTAATTGTGTTTGTTTTTGTTTTACTGTTTTCTGTATTGTTACTATTTTCCCCTCCCCATGTCTTATTGTATTCTCTTATATTCCTTCTGTAAGTGAAACTATTGATATTTTTCTTTTTCCTCTTTATTTCACTGAGCATGATCCTGGTTCTTATTACTATTTTTAAAAAGATTTATTTATTATTGCATACAGAATGGGTCAGGCCAGAGGGTCAGGGGCTGTGAGAGAATTAACCAAAAACAGTGGGGAACAGAACAGGGCAGATCTACAAGTACACTGCTGAGGGGAGCAGCAGATGAAATAGAGGTCTGCTGTGCCACCTCAGGGGGCTTTGAATCCAAACTGCACTGAAGGAGCTGTGGCTAGCTTCTCAGTGTTGTTCTTTAACCCATTGTGGCACCTGACAGAGCCCTGTTCATGCATCTTTGTAGTTTTTTTTTTTCCCCTCTTGTGAGGTTCTCAGTAATTTTTAAGAGTGTAAAAGAGTCCTAATGCAAAAAAGTCTGAGATCTCTACTTAGCCAAAAGATAACAAATATGCATATTTCATCAGATATTCTTCCCTTTTTCATGGATAATCTGCCCACTGTCTACCTCCATTTTGATCATTTTTTAGAATGTTGAAAAATTGTGTTGTTTTGGCTAAGATTTCATAATTTTTATTTGATGAGTGGTTGATTTGACCCATTATTTTTACTATACCAAACTCTGTTCTGCTGGAAATGGCAGTTACTAAACATTAGTAGTGGTACCGTGTGATATAATGTGCCTGTTAATTTACTTACTCCTTAGATAAAGTTCAGTGACTAAAGTATTACTCAAATTATGAACACCGAAGACGTGGGTGCCTATAGTAATTTACTCAAGGTCATTTTGCCAATAGTTAGTATAAGCAAGATTACACATAGGTCATGCTTACCTTCAAAACTGTTTCTATTTTACTCTATTTTTGGTTTCTTATTGAAGTAATTGTGAAATTCCATGGAGGGAAGATTAGATTTCAAAGTCAGATTTTGGAATTTAACTCTTGGACTTATACAACCAAGATTGTGTTGCTGTGTGCCAACTTAAAGGCACAGGAATTAAAAAAAAAAATGTTTTTTAATTCTTCTTATATGTAGTTAGCAAAAAAATTAAGTATTTTTTTTTTTAAAGATTTATTTATTTGTGTATACAGAACTGGGTAACAGGCCAGAGGTTCAGGGGCGGCGAGAGGCTTCACCAAAGACAGAGTGGGGAGCAGAACAGGTAGATCTATGAGGTACACTGCTGAGGGGAGCAGCGGGCGGGTCAGGAGAGGTCTGCCACGCCATGTGGTCACCTCCGGTGCAGGCGGGAATCGAACTCATGCGGAAGTGGCTTTAGCTTCTCAGTGCTGTGCTTTAACCCGCTGCACCACCAGGGAGGGCCCAAAATTAAGTATTTTTTAATGAGATGTCAAGTTTAGGAATGGTGTGATCTGTGTGGCATAGGACTGTTTAGTCAGTGATTTTTACCCCCTGAAAAATCTGTGGGAGAAGAATCATTAACTTTGGAAATTAGGACAAAAATAGTGACTATAATTGTGTGGAAATGAATTTATATTTTTCAGACTGAGTAGATTGAAATGACATTTAGCTCAGAATTTTAACTTTATATGGCAAATATAAAATATATTTGAATGATAGGTTTTCTCTTGTGTTAGCTACTTCCCAAATTATAACAGTAGGTCAGACTTGGAACTTATATAAAGATTATAAGCAATTTAGTTCTTCTGTCTGCTTTCTCTCAGAATGTTTATGTGTTTTATGGATTATTGTAGTGTAGGATTGAAGATTTTGTAAAGCTAAAGTGTTTGGAAACTACATAGTTATGGATTAGTAATGAAAAAGAATACAGTGTTACTGAAGTGCAATAATCAGATGTAAGCAACATTGAGCTGCACACTTTCTTCATAATAGGATTATATAAGATAAGGTTTACAGTTTTTTTTTTCTTTTTATTTTTCCCTTTGATAGTATCCTTTGTATTTTACCATATTTGTAGTATTTTTTCTTAGTCTGTGTGTGTTTTAAAGTTTTTACTGTAATGTAAAATGGCAGGAGATTCTTTCAGAGACTGCACAGAATAGTGATGAAGAATATAGCCCCTAACTTAAACTGCTTTTGTTGGGCTTCCATATCTATTGTTTGTACTTTTTTTGGCATTATGCCATCTCAATTAATGTTTGTTGCTGCTGCTGTTATTATTGCTTCTCTCAAAGTAGTCACCAGAGGCATGAAAATAATATTTACTTGAGTAGAATATAAACTAATAGTTAAGTTAGTTAAGTACTCAGCATTTTTTTGCCATAAAAATGATTTGTTTCCTTAAAGCTCCTACAATCTAAAAAATACCTTCAAGTTTAATTCGAGATACATGAAAATTCTCTTTAGTTTTTGTTTTATGATTTCCTACTTATTTTCATTTGTATTTTTTAAAGATTCTTTTCTTGCCATGTAATTATAGTACAATATACTTTCAGTGTGATAACTAAAATTTTCAATATGCATCACAAGTTTCACTTGGAAATTAATTCAGTAAGGACATATGCCACTAAAACAAATAGAATAGTATAAAAGCCTTTGTAAACAAATAGAAGGATTAAATAAAATAATGTACTCACTTATATGAGATACTACTATAATCAAATCATGCTGTTACATAATTCTAAAGTAATAATTCTGTTCATAAATTATTATTCAGTTGTATTAAATGTAATGATTTAATTTAAATTTTACCACTTCATGGAACTCATGTTTTGTGCATTGAATGTGACAGAAATATTTTTAGAAAAAAATAGCTTATGAAATTGGCAATTATATCTCTTATTACTATGATTCAGTGTTTTTTTTTTTTTTTTAGCATGTACAGGTAAAGGGTATGACCCAGTACCATTAGTAATAGTTAATTTGCAATTTCTTTTATTATATACATATTGTATACTCCTTGGTATGTACTCAGTAAATGTTTGCTAATTTACTCCCTAGAACACCTAACACTCCAATACCTTTTTAATCCCCAAAACTTGTCATGTTTTCCTTTGCATGAATAAGTAATTTCTCTATAACATTTTATTTACCCTTTGTTTTTTTATTTTTTTGTTTTTCTTTCCTTGGCTTAGTAACTTTTCTCCTTTTATTTAGTAATCCGAATGTTTTCCCGCCAAATGAATTTTTTTTATAAGTTTATTTTTACATCATTTTGTACTTTTTTTAAAAAATCTCAATTGTAAGCCCTGTGGGTTTCCCATCACCAAGTCACCCATGTGCCATCACCATAGTCCAGTGCACTTCCTTCCCCACCATCGTTTTTGATCCCGTTCCCCACTCCACCCCCATAAAATGTCTCTGGTATATGGCTTTTCATTATTCTTATTATTTTCTCGCCTGGTCCATTATACTCCTGTTATGAGCGAAACCATCCGGTATTTTTATTTTTCTTTCTGGCTTATAAGCATGATCTTTTCCAGCTCCATCCATGTTGCTGCAAAAGACATGTGTTTCTTTTTTTTGGTTGCTGTGTAATATTCCATTGTGTATATGTACCATATCTTTTTAATCCAGGCATCCATTTTTGGGCATTTGGGCTGCTTCCATGTTTTTGCAATTGTAAATAAAGCAGCAATAAACATGAGGTTGCAGATATCTTTTTCAATCAGTGTTTTTGTGTCTTTTGGGTA
>NW_004567103.1:73627784-73644889 GCF_000260355.1 Condylura cristata | reverse complement strand
ATTCTCCCTGGGATGAAGTGGTATCTCATTGTGGTTTTAATTTGCATCTGCCTTATTACGAGTGATATTGAACATTTTTTCATAAGCTTGTTGGCCATCTGCATTTCCTCTTTGGAGAAGTGTCTTTTTAGCTTTTCTGCCCATTTCTCGATGGGGTTGTTTATTTTTGTTGAGTTTCATCAGTTCTCCACATATTTTTGTGATCAATACTTTATCACTAGTTTTGTGTGAGGGAATTTTTTCCCAATTAGTGAGCTGTCTGTTTTTTGTAATGTCTCTTTTGCTGTACAGAAGCTCTTTAACTTGATGTAGTCCCATCTACTTATCCTTGCCTTCGCTATTGTGGCATTGGGTGCTCTATCTTTAAAAATGTTGCTGAAGTGTATATCATATAGTGTTTGGCCAGGCCAATCTTTGCTTCCAGGTACTTTATGGTTTCCGTTTTTATGTCTAGGTCTTTAATCCACTCCAAGTTGATTTTTGTGTATGGAGTGAGGTAGTGATCTAGTTTCATTTTTTTGCATGTAGCTTCCCAGTTTCCCCAGCACCATTTGCTGAACAGACTTTCTTTGTTCCATTGTATCTTCTTTGCTCCTTTGTCAAAAATTAGCTATCCATAAATTTGTGGGTTTATATCTGGGTTTTCTATTTGAATCCACTGGTCTGTATGTCTATTCTTATTCCAGTACCATGCAGTTTTGATTATTATGGCTTTGTAGTATAGCTTGAAGTTTGGGATTGTAAATGCCTCCATTCTGTTTTTTCTTAGACATGAGGGTTTTGGCTATTTGAAATCTTTTGTTGTTCCATATGAATCTCATCAATATTTTTTGTATTTCTTTGAAGAATGTCATTGAGATTTTTATTAGGATGGTATTAAATCTGTATATTGCTTTTGCCTGCCAAGTGAGTTTTTTTTTTAAAAAAGATTTATTTATTTATTCATACAGAACTGGGGTATAGGCCAGAGATGTGGAGGGTGAGAGGATTCACCAGAGACAGAGCGGAGAGCAGAAAAGGCAGATCCAGGAAGTACACTGCTGAGGGGAGCAGCGGGAGGGTCGGAGAGGTCTACCTCGCCATATGGATCTCCTCCGGGGCAGGCGGAAATCGAACTCATGGGAAGTGGCTTAAGCTTCTTTCTTAGTGCTGTGCTTTAACCCGCTGCGCCACCAGGGAGGGCCCCAAGTGAATTTTATAGAGAGCAATTGGGAAGACTTACAGGTCAGCCATTATCTAAAATTTGCTTATACTAATGTGTAGTGAGAATTTCAGTTAGTTTTTTATAAGGGAAAATATTTAAAATCTTTTCAGGGTACCATGCAAGAGTCCAATTTTCTTCCAATTTTTTAAAAAAAAATTTTTTTATTTATACAGAACTGGAGTACACACCAGAGGTGCACAGGGTCTTCACCAAAGACAGAGCGGGGAGCAGAACAGGCAGGTCAATGAAGTACACTGCTAGGGGAACACTGGGCGCGTCAGGAGAGGTCTGCCATCCCATGTGGATCACCTCCGGGGCCAGGGATCGAACTCGCACTAAAGCAACTGCAGCTCGCTTGCAGTGCAGCGTCTTAACCTTTTGCGCCACCGCGTTAAAAACATGTTATGAGGGCCCACTCTCTAGTGCAGCGGGTTAAAGCACAGCACTAAGAAGTTTAAACTACTTCCGCATGATTTCATCCCCGCCTTTCCAAGAGGAGATCCACATGGCATGGCAGAGACCCCTCCTGACCCTCCCGCTGCTCCCCTCAGCAGTATACTTAATCAATCTGCCTGTTCTGCCCCCCACTCTGTGAATCCTCTCACCCGCCGCATCACTGGCCTGTACCCTAGTTCTGTTGAAAAAATATATAAATCTTTAAAAAAAAATGTTATGGAAGTCTCTTTATTCTTTTTCATTCATTTATTTTGTCTTACATCCATTTATAGAGTTCCTAGTGTGGACTAGGAATTGTTTCCCTACTTCCTGTTTATGTAAACAACTTTCTATGCCCTCCCTGACCCCCAGATTGTTAATTCCTTTACCTTGTTCTGCAGTCATTTTAATTATGTCATCTACAAAGTTCTTTCTGTTTCTCCTTCCACAAAATGTACAGCCAAGGAAAGGACTTGGAGCACCTAGTTGGTTAATCGCCAAGTTAGAGCTGTGCACCCAGTTGTTTTTAAAAAATTGTCATAGGGCCTCCCTGATGACTCAAGGGGGTAAATCTCTGCACTTTGAAGCTTTCCCCAGCCACTGCAGAATGAGTTCATTCCCTGCCAGGGAGCTAACCCACATGACACAGTAGATCTTTCGTCTCTGGCCAGCTGCTCCCCTTAGCAATATATTTCAGTTAGTCCACTCTGTCTGAACCTGCTCACTCCCACCACCTGTACCTGTGACTTACACCCAAGTTCTTTTATGCATAAATCAATAAATCTTTAAAAAAAAATTCATGGAAGTTGGGTTATTACAATTAGAGTAAAACCAGTTTATAGTTTAAATGTTGACTCTTTCAAAATTACCACCTTTACCTGTTACCCACAAAAGCACAAATTTCCTTATCCATAAAATAACTGAAAGTTACTCACAGAAACTGCTTCTGGTCTCCTAGCCTAAATTCTTTTTCACCATTTAGTTTTCAAGTTTTTAATATTTTAGAAATAAGCTTTAGGAATTTCAGGAATGTGAGATAAATAACAGTTTAGATTTGGGGCAGAATATCTGTTACATAGATTGAAGTTTTGTCCTGTGTTATCAATTCCTTTAAATTGTTCCCAAATTGTCTACTAAGTACCTAAAATCCTCTTGTTAAAAAATTTGAAAATGTAGCCAAATCTAATGATGTGCATATTAAAAATTTATTAATTTATTCATACAGAACTGGGGTACAAGCTAGAGATGCGGAGGGTGAGAGGATTCACCAGAGACAGAGCGGGAGCACAACAGGCAGATCAACGAAGTATACTGCTGAGGGTATCAGTGGGCGGGTCAGGAGAGGTCTGCCATGCCATGTGGTCACCTCAGAGGCAGGCAGGGATCGAACTCATGTGAAAGTGGTTTTAGCTTCTTAGTGCTGTGCTTAAACCCGCTGCACCACCAGGAGGGCCTCCTCATCACTTTTTTTACATCCCCTCTACTTTCTATAATTAATACTTAACTACTGCCAATATCAACAGTTTGATATTCTATTCCATGTGTGCACATGTGCCTTAAAAAAAGTTTTATATCAGATTTTCTTTAGCTTTGTATAATATGTCTTTTTTTTTAAGATGCAACTTTGATGTTGATGTATTTTAAATGCTACCATTGTATCCACTGTAAGACTATGTTATATGTTTATTCATATTCCTGTTGAAGGATATTTAATTGGGGTGATAAGCATTATTGTACATTTGCTTTCTTACATAAATGTTTCTGTTAACATTTCTAAAAATAAAATTACTAGGTCAAAGAAGAAGAAATTTTTTTTTAACTTTGTTTTCCACAGAAATGATTGGATTTATTTGTGCTCTCACTTCATAGGGTTTTTATCACTGGTAACTCTGTTGCAGATATTTTCTCTATGTTGTCACTTTTAATTATAAAAATTATGATTTAAAAAATTTTATTAAAACATGTAGCAGTAAAATTATAAATAAAACTCTTAAGTTTTATCCATTTTTAAATGTACTACAGTTCAGTGGCAGTTAAACATATTCACATTGTTGTGCACCATCCATACCCATAACTTTGTAATCATCCCAAACTGAAGTTTTGTATTGTTCTAAACAGTAACAACTTCATATAGAATGGATCATATAATATTCAATCTTTTGTGTCTGATTTGTTTACGTGAGCATAATGTCTTAAGGATTCATCTGTGTTACAGAATCTGTCAGAATTTCATTCTTTAAGGCTGAATAATACTCCATTGCATCTATACTACACTGAGTTTATTTTTAATCTGTCAGTAAACACTTGGGTTGCTTCCACCTTTTGGCTATTGCAAATAATGTCACTGTATGCATGCATGTACACGTACCTACCTGTACAGGTCCCAGCTTTCTAGAAGCAAATTTGCTAGATCATAAGGTATTCTGTTTTTAACTTTTTGACAATTACCATACAGGTTTTTACAGTGCCTGCATCATTTTATATTCTTACCGGCAATGCAGGAAACTTCAATTTCTCTACATTCAAAACAGCAGTTTTGCTTTTTTTTTGTTAGTAGCCATCTTAGTGGATGTGAAAGTCTTTCTTTATGGTTTTGATTTGCATTTCCCTAGTAAATAGTGATGTTAAATATGTTTTATTGTATGTATTGGTCATTTGTATATCTACATAGGAGAAATGTCTGTTTAAGTGTTTTGCTTATTTTGTAATTTGCTTATTCTTAGGTTGGAAGAGTACTTCT
Source organism: Condylura cristata (assembly GCF_000260355.1). Taxonomy (NCBI): domain Eukaryota; kingdom Metazoa; phylum Chordata; class Mammalia; order Eulipotyphla; family Talpidae; genus Condylura; species Condylura cristata. Next base: position 73,640,510 of record NW_004567103.1, on the reverse strand, counting down.
GTATATTCTGGGTACATATCCCTTATTCAGTATTTGCAAGTACTTTCCTGTGGTTTACTTTTTCAATCTATGGATAGTGTACTTTGACGTAGAAAACTTTTTATTTTATTAAATCCAGCCTATTTTTTTCTTTTGTTGCTTGTGTTTTTGGTGTTATGTTCTAGAAATAGTTGCCAGTTACAGCATCATGACTCTTTTACTGTATGTTATCCTTAAAGAGATTTCTGGTTTCAACTCTTATGTTGATTTTTGAGTATATTTGGGATTACATTTTTATGCAACACAAAATAAGTTTATATTCCTTTGTGACTTGTAGATTTCATGCAAAAAAGACCTCACAACCCTATTATTTTAAGTTTATACTTCTCTATTGCTTAGTACTTACTCTTCTAAGGAAAGATCCCCCCACCTTCCAGCATTTAGTATTTTCTTAGGACTTAGGGAACTCAAACCGTGATATACATATATCAGTTAAAGTTAGAAAAAGTACTACTATTTTTGTTATGTTGCATGCTATTTAAAGTTATTAGACTAGATCACATTGTATATGTTATCCAAATAGATGTAAGATATTTGAACAATATACTGGTATATTCTAGCATATTTGGGTAGATCAGAGCTATTCTAAATGCTGGGAAAAAGGTAATTCCTGGGACACCTATTAATTATGTAAAAAGTCTTAAATTCTGGGCTAAAAGAATAAAATATATTTTTTGTTCTTATAGTTAATGGAGAAATATCACTGGTATATAAAATTAGAATAAGAAATGCCATTCTATTGATTTGAAAAAGACCCTAAGAAAGCCTTACGTTGCTTAGATAGGCAGATTTGCTACAGAAAATAACATTTAGGTGGAGTTTTGAAGAATGAATAAGTAAAAGTATGCTTAGGGAAATAAAGTGGAGGATTGCATGATGAACACACCTCTGGAGAAATACAAGTTGGGAGTATGATACTAATTGTAAAGTAGATGAATAGTAGGCTAGATGGAGGTATCTGTGGGTGATAAAACTGGAAATAGGTGGGGTCAAATCTATATATTTTGTATTTCTACTAGTATATGTAAATGGCCCTTTTAGAGATGCTTGTAGTGAGCCATTTAGTTTAACTTTGGGGCAGGGTTCAACTCATGCTGAAGCTCCTTAGTCCTCTGCTTTAACCTGCTGCGTCACCAGGGAAGGCCCAAAAGTGCTAATTTTTAAAATTGCATTCTTTGGGCCCTCCCTGGTGGTGTACCGGGTTAGGACACAGCACTGCAAGCTGACCGCAGCCACCTCAGTCTGAGTTCAATCCCCCGCCCCGGAGGTGACCCACATGTTGCGGCAGACCTCTCCTGACCCACGCACTGCTCCCCTCAGCAGTGTAACTTAGTCAATCTGCCTGTTCTGCTCCACACACTCTGTCTCTGGTGATTCCTCTTACCACCCTTATACCTCTAGACTGCACCCCAGTTCTGTATGCATAAATAAATAAATCTTAAAAATAATTTTTTCATTGTGTTTTCTGCTAGTAATAAAAATACTGATTTTTTTTTTTAACATTCACCTTGAATTCCACAAGTTGGTAAGCACATGAGTTAGTTTTAGTAGCTTATATACTCCTTTGGGTATTCTATAGATAATCAGGTTACTTTCTGTCCATTCTAAGTGCTTCTTTTTGGTTGGGGTTCTTAGAGACTATTTTTAATAAATCACTAGATTAATTTTGAATTAGACTTGTCATTTCACCCTTTAATAATAAATATGCACATTTCTGGAATTCCTGCCTCATAGTGGCACAGTACTATAAAGACGATATATCTATCCAATGGGAAGAATACCTATGGGACCTTAGAGGCCCTGTGGGAAAATTCCTTTAACTGATAATATATATGTATGTGTGTATATATATGTAGATATGTAAAGAGGCTCTTTGGAATGGTAATTAATGCTTTTCAATAAAGAAATAGTTGTTTAAATGAAAATATTTGAATGATAAACCTTGATAAAGAAACTTATGGAACATTAAACAAGTTAAACAAGTGCTATAAGTATCATGTTACTTAAGTTGGTACTACAAACCACTTGTTAACAAGTAATTTCTGATGCCTGTTAGTCAACATACTACGGAGTAATATTAGACTCATAATAAAAGTATATCTTATTGCCATGTGCTTTTTCCAGTTTCTAAGCTTTATAAAATTTACTGATTTTTCTCTTAGAAGTAATTCATAGAGGTTTTGCTACTGGTGTTGTGATCTCATGTTACTTAAATCAGTACTGTTCTCGTAGTACTGCTTTTGCTCCATTGCAGATGTGCTGGTAGCTTGAATTTACTCTTCATTTGTCTCCAAGAGTTTTTTATTCTCATTAACTCAATAATGGTTCAGTCTCTTCATGTTAGAAGTTTTTCCTACTTACTTTTTGGGTTGATTTCTAATTTTATACCATTGTGATCAGTGAAGGTCCTTGGCATGTCATGGTTCATGAATTTATTGGTACTTCTTTTTGAGCCAATGTGTACATAAGAACAGTGTCCCTGTGCACTTAAGAAGAATGTGATTCAGCCTTTTTGTGATGCAGTTACTTAGAAATGTCTATTAAACCATTTGTTTGAAAACTCATTTAAAGCTATTGCTTCCTTGTTGATTTGTCTGATCTGTCCATTTAGGAAGGTGTATTAAAGTCTCCTCCTACTATTGTGTTGATATCAATGTTTGTTTCCAAATATGTTAAAGTTGCCTTGTGTATTTTGATGCTCCTTCACTTGGTACATACATGCTGATGATTGCTATGTCTTCTTGATGTGTTGATCCATTAATCATTATATAATGTCCATCCTTGTTACCTTCTTTAGTGGAAATTTTTTATGAGATACAAATATAGCTGCACCTACTATTTTTAATTTTCTATTTGCTTGTAAGATTTTTTTCTCCCACCATTTACTTTGAGTCTGTGTTTATCTTTGATGGCCACCTGGACTTTTGGAGAAATTTGGTTACTGTTTTGTGATACAACCAACCACTCTTTGCTTTTTGATTGGTGATGTCAGTCCATTTATGTTTAGGGTAATTACTGATATATGGCCATTTGCTTCTGACATTTTGTTTGACTTCCTGGCTCTATTTTCCAATTTTTCCCCCCTTTTCCAATTTAGATTGGATAGCTCCTTTGAACATTTTTTTTGTAAGGAAGATCTTGTATTAGCAAACTACCTGCTGTTTGTCTAGAAAGGCATTTATTTCTCCTGAATGAAAGCCTTGCAGAATATAATTTTTTTGGCTTGCCATTTTTATCATTAATTGTTGAATATATCATTCAATTCTCTCCTTATTGTAGTTTGCTCAGGCTAGTCTGTTATAAGCTTGATGGGAGTACCTATATAGGTTACCTGTGTTTTCCGACAGCCAACTGCCGTATTCATTAAATGTCTTGACCTCTTGGTTAGATTCATTATTACATGTCTTTGTGTTGGTTTCATTACATTTATACAGCTAGGTATTCTTTTCGTTTCATGGACTCATATATTGAGCTCTTCCCCCAGGTTTAAAAATTTTTCATATAATTTCTTTAAATAAGTTCTTTGGTTCTTTTTCTCCTCTTCTCCTTTTGGTATACCTATTCTATTACCTTCCTCAGTGGAGTTGAATACTTCTCAAAATGTTTATTCATTTTTTCCTTCATATTTCTCCTTATTTCACCCTGCCCTTTGTGCATTATTATCTTTTAAGTCATGGATCCCATCCTCTGTCTGATATATTCTTTCTCCATAGTTTTCTTCATAATCTAAAAATCTCTTCTGATGATGTTTTTACATTAAATTTTTTTTTGGTGTACTGTTCAGTAATTATATTTCTGATGTCATTTTTTCCCTGAATTTGTTGTATCTGAAGTTTTTCAGAGTTTTTTTTTAAAGATTTATTTATTCATACAGAACTGGGGTACAGGCCAGAGGTGTAGGAGTGGTGAGAGGATTCACCAGAGACAGAATGGGGAGCAGAACAGGCAGACTGATAAAGTACACTGCTAAGGGAAGCAGTGGGCGGGTCGGGAGAAGTCCGCCACACCATGTGGATTACCCTGGGGGTTGGGGATGGAACCCATGCCAAAGCGGCTATGGCTAGCTTGCATTGGTGTGCTTTAACTTGTTGTGCCACCAGGGAGAGCCCTCAGAGTTGTCTTATATCAGTTTGACTTGATTTTTGTATTTCCTTACATCTCTCTGAATTTCTTTATTAAGAAAACTTTAACAATGTATCTGGTAGGAAGGTAAAAACTGACATGTCTTTGTAGTTTTATTCTGGAGACTTGTTCTCTCCTGTGATGACATATTTCCCCCAAAGTACCAAGGTTCCATGGGTTATATATATTTTTTTATTGGTTGCCTACTTTGCTGTTTTAAATTTTTCTATTTTTTAAAAGCAGCTGTAGTTGTAACTTAGATATTAGTATTGCTTCAACTTCCCCAGAGGTGGTACCATGGTTATATGTGACATTTAGTATTTTTGGCCTTTGCTGTTTTCCATATCTTGAAGTAGTTGAGTCAAGGTCAGGGAAGGGGGAGGGGATGTCTCCTATCACCATGCATTTCCTTATGCTCCTTCTGGTGCACTTTGTGCTTGCCTCTGTTGTCTATAAGTGTCCTGGTTTTGCCTCAGTCATGGGACTCTCTGGGTATAGTACTGGTCTAGTTAGTTAGCTTTTAGATTGTCTTCCCATGAAGATTCAGTAAAGGCATAGAAAGCAACTCTGCACCCTTCTTGGTCTAATTCAGGATATTTCTTTTTAAAGGAGTACTGTGAAATGATGTATAAAAAACATCATCCTCCTGGGTATATTCACTTGTATATTTTTCCTTTCTCTTTCATTATTTGGTGAAAGCACTGAGACTTGGTCCCGTCCACCCCACCCCCTACCATATTTAGAGTGTAGAGTGAAACTTTTAGACTAATGAGCAGAAAAGGAAAAATCTTTCTGGCTAGTAAACAAGCATAGCCATTAAGTATCTTAAGATGAACTTTTTCTCTTTTGTTAAATGCAGGGTATATTTACTTCTGGCACATGGGAAGAGAAATCAGATGAAATTTTCTTTGCTGACTTCAAGTTCTCAGTCACTCATCACTATCTTGTACAAGACTCCACTGATAAAGAAGGAAAGGATGAATTACTAGAAGGTAAGTTTTTTTCTACATTTTTTTTTAAGATTTATTTTTTCATGCATACAAAAACTGGAGTACAGGCCAGAGGTGCCAGGGATGAGAGGATTTGCCAGACACAGAGTAGGGAGAGGAACAGGTTGACTGATTGAAAAAAATTGCTAAGGGGAGCAGCAGGTAGATCAGGAGAGGTCTGCCACTCCATGTGTGTCATCTCCCAGGCCTGGATTGAACTTGTGCTGCAGTGGCTGTGGATAGCTCTATAGTGTTGTACCACCAGGGAGGGCCCACTACTATGCATACAGAACTGGGGTACAGGCCAGAGGTGCAGGGGCAGTGAGAGGATTCACTAGAGAGCGGGAAGCAGAACAGGCAGATGGACAAGTACACTGCTGAGGGCAGTAGCGGGTGGGTCAGGAGCAGTATGCCATGCCATGTGGATCACCTCCAGGGTGGGGATCGAATTCATGCTGAAGTGGTTTTAGCTTCTTACTGCTGCACTTTAACCTGCTATGCCACCAGGGAGGGCCTCCCTCTACATATATTTAAACTTGAATTTTTGTTTGTTTTATAAAGATAAGTTTTTTCTTTTTTAAATATTTGTTTATTCATATGGAGCTGTGGTACGGCCAGAGATGCATGGGTGGTGAGAGGATTCACCAGAGACAAGAGTTGTGGGCAAAATAGGCAGATCAATGAAGTACATTGCTGAGGGGAGCAGCAAGCAGGCCAGGAGAGGTCTCCCTCGCCTGTGGTCACCTCTGAGGCTGGGGATCGAACTCACATTGAAGTGGCTGTGGATCGAACTCGCATTGAAGTGGCTGCAGCTTGCTTTCAATGTTGTGCTTTAACCCACTGCACCACCAGGGAGGGCCCTAAACTTGAATTTAATATAATTTTGAATTTCAAAGTTAGTCCTTTTAAATTATATTATCTGAATATGTTTTGCTTATGTAAAGTTTTGCCACATCTAAAAGTATAGTATATTTTCAGAGGCAGTAGCATAGTATCATTTGTTTTAAAATTAAATAAATCACCTAACATTTATTAAATATTTATTTTAAATGAACATTTGGTAAGTGTTCTATTAAGGCCACTTAACTCACAAGTCCACTTGACTTACAAGCCCACTTATAAATTAAGAAGCTTACATTCCAGTATGACAATAAGATTTAAAAGCAGTAATGGTACTAGAAAGTAGAAAGTAACAAATACCACCCCCCAAACCAAAATTCTGTTGGAGGACAAAGGAGATAAGGTTATTTTTAATGGGGAGAGATCAGAGAAAGGGTTTTGGGTAATTAAGAAGTGGTTAGATTTTGAAGAATTAAAAATAATATCTAAATATTATTTGTCCTTGCTAGTTACTTGACCTTTTGAGTTTGAATTATCTCATTTGTAAAAATGAAATAATGCTACTTGTAGGCTTACTGTGCAGATTTAATGAGATATTGTACTTGAGTACTTCAGTATCTTGCCTATGTTAGGTACTCAGTAAATGGTGTTTATAAAAATTAATAGGTCAAATCATTCAAACTTTTGTCCTGAGATACACTACTATGTAACAGTATGTGAGCAAGTTATTGAAGAATTATGAATATTTGAGTTATAGGTAAGATGCTTTTCTTCATTTATTCAGAATATAAATGTGCGTATTGTGTGTTAAAGCTTTTTTGTTTAAAACAAATCACTTATAAGCATAGGCCTGAAATATTGAATGGAATTATATCACCCTTTCTAGCATATATTGTATTCTTTTTTTTTTTTTTTAAGAAAAAAGATTTATGCATACAAGAATGGGGGTACAGGCTAGATGTACGGGGGATGAGAGCATTCACCAAGGACAGAGTGGTGAGCAGAACATGCAGCTGTACTGAAATACACTGCTGAGAGGAGCAGTGGGTGAGACAGGAGAGGTCTGCTACACCTGTGGATAGCTCCCTGGCCAGGGATTGAACTCATGCTACAATGTCTGTGTATAGCTTCATAGTGGTAAGACTTAACCCCTTCCAACACCAGGGAGATCCATCTATAGTCTTCTTATAAACATAGGATCCTCATTTATATTAATAAATGAGCACAGGTAAGATAAGATAGACCATGGACACAAGTATACAGCAAAATAAAATAACAGAACCTGAATATGAATATGTGTACTTAAAGAATAAGTGGAGAAGGACAATGTGTGCAACTGATGAGAAGTATGAAACAGCCCAGGGATTTCTAGGTTTAATATTATGGTCAATTCAAGAAACTATTCAAGGTATAAAATATTTAAATGTTATTCAAGTTATAAAATAATTTAAATGCTATTAATTTGAGGAAAGGTCATATGCATATGTGCTGTACAGTATCAGTGTGATTGTGATTGTAAGCAGTTGCAAGTATACAGTAATAGGAATATTTTTATTAGCAAGTATTATCTTTTATGCTTTAAATTTATTACACATTTTTTTGTATAAATAACAGTCACTGCTATTAGTATTTTACTATGAATAAGAATGCAACTGGTCGCAGATACATGGGTTATTGGTTATACAAAGCCATATAAGGTGGTCAGAGGTCCAGTGAAATGTATCTACATCACCTCCAAGGTGATATTCTAAGTAGAATTTTGAGTAAAATTAGAGGTAAATGAAGGCCAAGAAAAACAGATTTAAAACAAGATTTCTAGCAAGAATGAGGAGTTGAGTTGTGACTTAGAAAAAAGGAAAATATTCTAAATGTAGGAATGAGTTATACGTGTGTATATATTTTTTACTAGACTGGCTTTTTTTTTTTTTAAGAGTTAAGAGAAAAGGGGAGGGGGAGAAAAGTGATGGCACCTGGGTGACTCAGTGATGGGAAACCCATGGGAATTACAACTGAGATGAAAAAAAAAAGTACAAAATAATGTAAAAATAAACTATTATATTAAAAAAAAAAAGACTGCATCAGCCCTCGCTTATGACGCAGTGAGTTGGAGCCCTGCACAGTGAAGCTAAGCCAAGAAGCCCTGGCCTCTGCAGTGCAGGTTCGATCCCTGCCCCAGAGATAAATCACATGGCAGACCTCTCTCCTGTCTCACCTGCTGCTCCCCTTAGCAGTGTACTTTGTCAATCTGCCTGTTCTGCTCTCCACTGTGTCTCTGGTGAATTTTCTCTCTGCCCCTGCACCTCTAGCTTGTACCCCATTTCTGTATGCATAAATAAATAAAATCTTTAAAAGAAAAAAAAAGTTAAGTGAATAGCCACCGTTCTTCCCCCAAATCTTAGAGCTAACTCTAAATATAAATCTTTCAGAAGCAGTTGAAAATTATGTGGACTAGCAAGATAATATATAAAATGATTTCTCTAAGTCATGTAAAATTGTTCCTTAGAATGAATGAACATAGTAACTCTTTCATATCAAATGTTTTTGTAGATGCTATTCCACAATCTATGCAAGATTTGCTGTGCATGAACAATGACTTTCCTCCAAGAGCACATTGCCTAGTAAGATGGTAGGTATACATTTTATTCAGATTTCTCTTAGTATTGCCTTGGGAGGGCCTCAGTGCTAATCCCAGGTTTGATAATTTGTGAGGCAGACACACAGGGCATATAATTGTACCTAATTGTGTGACATATTTTGAAGACAGCATGTAAAGCAAAACGAAAAATGGGAGATCGGAGTCACAACACATAATTCACTTAGCAACAATATGTGACAAAACATGTGCAATGTTGTCCCCAAGGTAAATTTATTAGAAGAGTTCTTAGAGGTTTTAATTGGTGTGTGTTCATATAGGCACCCTCTGACTAGTACCAAAATTTCAAACTCTGAGCAGAAAGCAGGTGTTCAGCACAAACCACATTGTACAGATTAGACAAAGTAAATATTATAAGTCAGGACAATTATGGGACAACCAAGTAGGAAGACGTGGGAAATAGGAAGTACATTGCTTTACATAGTTTTCTGATTGTGAGTTATATGTACATGCATTTTCATGTTTTAATTTTTTTTTGGTAAATGGGTTTTAATGCATACTGTTTTGATATGTATGAATATTTGTCAGCATTTCATGATCATTTTTATGTCAGTCAATTTAGATATACCTTATTTTTGTAATGACTGTTCTAGAGTAGGGATGGGGTACTGTAATTATTCACCCATTCCAATGCTAAGGGATATTTAGGTTGTTGCTAGTTTTTCACGCTTAAACTCATTATGCCTATTTTTTTGTGCACTTGTATGACTGTGGCTATAGTCAGTTCAATGTGAATGTCAATTTTAAATATTGATATATTCTGCCCTTTTGCCTTTAAATATTGTTTTAAAAATTTATCACTTGTGAATATCCAAACTCTTGGCAAACACTGTATCTTATCAGTATTTACATTTTTGGTCAATTTAATAGGGATACAATGATACTTGGTTTTTAATTTTTATTTTCTTATCACTGGAAGGGCAAGCATCTTCTTATTGATCCACTCATATTTTTTATTTGTTAACATATGTATTTGTTTCATTCCTTATGTTTAATTTTTTAATTGTGGTAAAACATACTTAAAATTTATCATTATAACCAGTTTTAGGTGTACAGTTTAGTGGTTTTAAGTCCTCTCACATTTGGTGCAACCATTACTACTGTCTACCTCGAGAAATTTTTATTGTCCCATGTTGAAACCACCCATTTAGGCAGTAGTTTTCTTTTCCCTCCTCCCCCATCTCCTGCAGTCACTTCTTTCTGTCTTTATAGGCCTTACATAAATGGAATCATGCAATATTTATCCTTTTGTGTCTTCCTTATTTCAGTTAGCAGAATGTCTTTTTATGGCTGAATAATATTTCATTGTAGATATACGTCACATTTTGTTTTTCCTTTCATTTATTGGAAGACATCTGGGTTGTTTCCACTTTGGGAAAAGTGGAAATATGAAATAGCTGTTTTACATCTATGTGAAACTCTGCTTTTAAGCCCTTGGGTACATACCCAAAAGTCGAATTGCTATCATTCTGTGTTTACATTTTTGAAGAATTACTGAATGTTTTCCATAGCAGCTCTACCAATTCACATTCCCACCAGTAATTTCTCCATATCTTCATTAACCTTTGTCTTCTGTTTTGTTGGTTTATTTATAATAGCCATCTAATAGATGTGACATGATAGCTCATTGTGAGTTTTGCATAAATTTTCCTAATAACTAATGGTGTTCAGAACATCTTTCATGTGCTTATTTTCCATGTGTATATCTTCCTTTAAAGGACTTTTATTCAAGCCCTTTTTCATTAATCTGGTTGATTGCTTTTGTTGTTGATTTTTGTTCATTATTATATAGCCTCTACTTAATGTTTACTTGATTAAGATATGTTCTCATAGACTAAGTAAATCTGTGATTCATACTGATGTGTTAAGATTATGATAATAGGAAAAGTTAGAAGTTAGAGAAGACAGCCTATTTGGCTTGGGGTAGTGGGTGGTATTTGAGGTAAATATTAAAAAAATGATCCATCAGGATTTGGATTATCAGTGATAACAATAAAATGGAGGGGAGCAGTTCGGGACGAGGAAACAGACATAGAACATAGAATTTTATTGCAGGTAAGTTGAAAACAGTTCACTTTGGTTTATTTGTTTCTCTGTGTGTGGAGGTGGCAGAGGTGTCGTATGTACTTATTTATCCAGCATCTCAACCTGTAGGAATTCATCTAATAGGTATATTTACAGAAATAGATAACTGCAGTATTGATATAACAGTATAAAGATGGGGAAAAAATCTTGATCAGTTGGAGATTAATCTTTGGAAAAAAGGTACAGAAAGTATATATATAATCTCTTTTGAGTATAGGTAGATACATGGATATTGTTAATGTTGTAATTCTGGGAGAATAGTGAAGAAACTGTTGATAGTGGTTTCACTTTTTTATGTGTAATGGCCTGGGAGGAAAAGTTCACTTGTCTTAATTCTTTCACAGACATTAAAGAAAAAGAAAAACAAACAAACTTGTAAAGACTTTTACAACTTAAAATTTGAAATATTTGATGTTGCCTCTAATTTTGATTTCATAGTAAGAGGCATCATGAGGAGATGAACTATATGTCCTTTAAATATTAAGCAGCTTATGGATTGGATTTTCAATTGTTTTAAACTTTCTTACTGCTGCTTGGTGATTTCTTGAGAATAAGTATTCATAACATTTTACATATCCAGAGATTAAAGTAATTTGGGAAAATAACAAATATCTTTTTTTTTCACAGAAATGTGCAGTTTACAGTTCTTTTAAGTTTCAACTATTTATTTGTAAATGGTTTAACAAACCACATGGTGTTTTCAAATGCACATATACATAGGAGAAGTTTAAAATATTTACAGTGATTAATCATTTTTGTTTAAATCACTAACACTACTTTCACCATCATAAATCTATTTTAATATTGCTTATATGTACTGTATTAATCAGAAATGATAAAAAATATACATTAACTTTTTACGTCATTTTGTACACTTTTTTTTTCATCTCAATTGTAATCCCCACGGGTTTCCCATCACCAAGTCACCTGTGTGCCATCACCATAATCCCGTGCACTACCCTCCTCACCCCCACCCCCCGTTTTTGATCCCATTCCCCATTCCACCCCCACAAAATGTCTCTGGTATATGCTGTTCATTATTCTTATTATGGAAAATGACTAGTATCTTAAATTACTTTCCTTATTTAAAAAATTATGAAATAAAAATATATTGAGAAGTGAATAATACAAACATTGGCAAGATCATCAGCCTGACCTTATAATTTGTGAATTGGCGTCATATTTTTAAAGGACTTGACAGCAACTTTTTATTCTTCTAAGATTTTTGCAGCAACAGTAAGACATTTCTGATGAAGTTGTGACTGCTCCAACAGTTGAGTGAATGAACATAAGAATTCTTTGATTAGGATACTTAAGTAAACCATATTTTCACTTTGAGATGCACAAGTATATCATGACTGATATTTTCCTGACATTTAGGGACATTGTCAGACTTGATTTTTCCACATAAATGGATTGGATTTAATTGAAGAAAGATTTCAATGATAACCTTTATCTTTTAGTTTGGAAACTTAATATATTTTTTAAATTACTTTTTATTTGTTTATGCATACAAGAACTGGGGTGTAGGCCAGAGTGCGGGAAGTCTATTTCCCTGCTCAGGGGAGCAGCAAGCAAGAGGAAGAGGTCTGCCACACCATGTGAGTCACCTCCCTGGCTGGGGATTGAACTTGTGCTGCAGTGGCTGCAGACAACTTCATAATGCTGCGCTTTAACCCCCTGCACCATCAAGGAGGGTCCTGGAAACTTAATTTTTTAAAAAAAGATTTATTATTTATTTATGCATACAGAACTGGGGTATAGGCCAGAGGTGCAGGGGCGGTGAGAGGTTTCATCAGAGACAGAGTGGGGAGCAGAACAGGCTGACTGATGAAGTACACTGCTGAGGGGAGCAGAAGATGGGTCAGGAGAGGCCTGCGATGCCAAGTGGATCACCTCTGGGGCAGGGATCGAACTCATGCTGAAGTAGCTTCAGCTTCTTAGTGATGTACTTTAACTGGCTGCGCCACCAGCGAGGGCCCAGAAACTTAATTTTTT
>NW_004567103.1:73575940-73625220 GCF_000260355.1 Condylura cristata | reverse complement strand
CACCTCCGGGGCAGGCGGGAATCGAACTCATTCGGAAGCGGCTTTAGATTCTCAGTGCTGTGCTTTAACCCGCTGCGCCACCAGGGAGGGCCCCCGAAACTTAATTTTTAAAGCAAAATTGTTACTTTATACTCATTCATTTATTTTCAGTAAATTGCTTCTAATTTTTAGAGAATATAGAGGTAATAGTAGGTGAATGATAGAAGTATTTTACCACTAGAAGAAAATTCAGGTTGTAGGTTCAATTGTCATTAAAAAAAAGAAAAGAAAGAGGGTCTCTGTAATGTTAAACATTTAAATTTGTTAAATTTCCTTCAGGGAAAATTTTCAAATAATGGATTTTTGTGTTCTAAAATACAATTGTGTTCCTGTTTAATGACTTTTTTTTTTAAAGGTACGGACTACGAGAATTTGTGGTGATTGCTCCTGCTGCAAACAGTGATGCTGTTCTCAGTGAATCTAAATGCAATCTACTTCTGAGTTCTGTATCTATTGCTTTGGGAAATACTGGCTGGTAGGAACAAATTTTGTAACATTGGGTCAAATGAAACTTTAATTATAATTTGTGAATGAAAATTATTAGTAAATGTTAGCATTTTAAAAGTTTAATTTAGGAACCTAGTACATATACATTAATACATTGGAATTTGGTATAAATGGACATACTCATTAGAGTAGTATTAGGGAAATAAACAGTGAGTATTTAACATAGGAATAGAATGTGTTACTGTTTGCTTTGTTTCCAATGTTTATTTAAATTTTGTTACAGAATCTAACTTTAAAACTAGGATGAGTCAAGTTTGTTGCTGTTCTGCACATGTCTACAAATCAGTGGACAATGAGGATTAATTACATGTTCAAATGTTAAAAATAAAATGTATATATATATTTTTTAAGATTTATTTATTTGTGCATATAGAACTGGGGCATAGGCTAGAGGCTCAGGGGTGGTGAGAGGCCTCACCAGAGACAGCGTGGGGAACAGAACAGGCAGATCAATGAAGTACACTGCTGAGCGGAGCAGCGGGCGGGTCAGGAGAGGTCTGCCACACCATGTGGTCACCTCCGGGGCAGGCGGGGATGGAACTCATGTGGAAGCAGCTCTAGATTCTCGATGCTGTGCTTTAACCCGCTGCGCCACCAGGGAGGGCCAAAAATAAAATATATTTTACCACTAATGTGGCCTAATTTGCAGTTTAATACCCATGAATCCAGTTTGGTTATGACATTGGAAAGATTAATATGCAATTTTACAAGTTTGTGGAGTGTTCCTTGTTTAATGATTTAAGTACTTGAGATTAAAATACTGGAAGCATGAGAAACATTACATGTAGGGGATATGCAATGGTTAATGAATTTATAGTATGTCCCTGCTTAATTATATCCCATAGTCAGGTGCCGCTGTTTGTGCAAATTCATCATAAATGGCGAAGAACATATGTGGGAGAATGTCAAGGTCCTGGTGTCCGAACCGATTTCGAAATGGTTCATCTTCGAAAAGTGCCCAATCAATATACTCATCTATCAGGTCTTCTGGATATCTTCAAATCAAAGATTGTGAGTTGATAATGATATACATCTGTCTTATATAGGATTCAGATTAAAAAGTAGCAACTTGGTAATTTTATTGAGCACATTAAAATATTTTTCTATGATACTAATAAATATTTAGTAGTAAGATAAAATTGACTAAATAAATTACTACGTATGTTTAAAGAAATAAAATATCCAGTTAGACTTTTAGTGTACTGATGCTAGAAAAAAAAACCTAATGAGTTTTGTTCTAAGTATGTCATCATTTATCAACTGTTACCTCTCTCTACTTTTCCTGTCACAGCAATGTTGTCAGACTTCTCTAGATTACAAGTAGATTTCAGATAATAAGTGTCAGAACTTTTGGTATAAGTTTTTTGTGGTTTGCATTGCTTCCCAATATCCATTTGATTTGATTTTTAAGATTAATCAGTCATTCATGTTTTCTGTGACTGACAGCACCAAGGTTGAGTGAGATGTACTCGATATATTGTTGGTATACTGTGAAAACACTATCACAGAGATAGGAAGTACTTGCCTAAGTTACTCAAGAGGTAGAGTGAATGGAGTCTTAAGTTGAGGAGCTATTTGGAAATAACTCTAGAAAAGAAAGCAAAAGCCATATTAGCAAATGGTTGAAAGATCCTCCACTTAGGGAAGTGTTACCCATAAGTGTTTAAGGTGACACCTATCGCTCTGAAGTGACCAAATACAAACTGCTATCAGGTTTCTCCTAGTAAGATTTCAAACATCATCATTTTCTAGAATTGTTTAATATAAGTCAAAACCTGAGGAAACAATCACATATTTTCAGAATAACTTTTAATATGTAAATTAAAAGCTCTAGACGCTTCAAAAATGTCAGTATGACAACATAAAGATTAGTTTAAAAGAGACTAAAGAGCCATCATAACTGATCAATGTGGTGCATGGTCCTTAAAGGACACTATTAATAACCATAAAGGATACTGTTGGGATAATTTTATCTGGATTATATATACATATATAGCTTTTAAATTGAACGTTTATTTAAAAAAATACTTTTATTTTTTTTATGCACACAAGATCTGGGGTGTAGGCCAGAAATGTGGAGGGTGAGAGGATTCACCAGAGACAAAGTGGAGAGCAGAACGGATAGATTTATTGAAATACACTGCTGAAGGAGCAGGAAGCAAGACAGGAAAAGTCTGCTGTGCTATGTGGGTTAGCTCCTTGGCCAGAGATTGAATTCATGCCACAGTGGCTGGTAATAGCTTGATAATGCTGATATTTTAACCCCTGCACCACCAACTAGGCTTTGGATTACATATTTTAAAATAATATCAGTGGTATGATTGTATTATGATTACATGGGATAATATCTTTGTTCATAGGATTAAGAATTATTGCCATACCTATGACTTACTTTCAGAAGAGTCAACCAAAGCATTGTTTTTGTGCATGTGTTGTATGTATACTTAGTCGTGTGTGTGTCATAATATTAATAATTTGTAAGCTTGATAAATTTTTTATTTCTGAAGGCTTGCAAATTTTACAAAGGGAAAAAATGATGAGATATCTTTTTAAATAAATTTCTTAGAAACTACTTTGGGATTAGAAATTATTTTCACAAAAACGTATTTTCTGTGTTGAGGCCCTAAACAGTTACCTTTATTTTACATTTTAAAAAATGATACATTTACCATGCTAAGAAATTAATGTTAAAGCTTCGTTTTACTTCTAGTCTCCTCCTCAAAATCAGCATTATTAGCAGTTCTTGTGATTATCCCATTAAAGAAAATCATAGAAACATTTTCAAGAGAGTTCCATGTTTTGTTTTTTTTTTTTTGAAAAAATTTTTGATTTTGAAATGCCTTAAGTCCTGCTTTGAAAGGTTTTTGAAAGAAACTAATTTTTTTCTTTTCCTTTCATTAGATTTTTATTTAGCTATTATATTTAAATTTTTGTGCCAAATTTCAGGTCAGATATGAATACTAATACTTTAATTCTCTCAAAATATTTGTGAGTATTATTTTCTTGGAACTTTCATATCATCTCTTGTCACTCTTCCATCTACATTATCTTCTCTAGGGACCACCTAGATTTTATGTTTGCTATTTGTACTTAAAAATAAGTGTTTCTTAATCACATCTTCTGTCAGAACTTTTACATAATTCACTTTGTGTTGAACTTAAAATAATTGAAACCTGATTTGGGTACATTAGAGGTTTTATTATCACTAAAGCTATCCAATATGTCACTCTCCTTTGCTTTCTAACATCTTCTAGAAATGTGTATGGCACTTAACCTTCACTTGCAGTTTATTTCATTTTTACATAGTTCTATTAGAAAAGACTTCCTTTTAGGAGATGCAAATTAAAACCACAATGAGGTACCACCTCACCCCAGTGAGAATGGCACATCTTAAAACAACTAGCAACAACAAATGTTGGTGAGGATGTGGAGAAAAAGGAACTCTCCTGCACTGCTGGTGGGAATGCAAACTAGTACAACCACTATGGAAGATTGTTTGGAGGTTCCTCAAACTGCTAAACATGGAGTTCCCTATGACCCAGCAATCCCACTCCTAGGTATCTACCCAAAAGACACAAAAACCCTGATTGAAAAAGATACCTGCACCCCCATGTTTATTGCTGCTTTATTTACAATTGGAAAAACATGGAAACAAATGCTCAAAAGTGGATGACTGGATCAAAAAGATGTGGTGCATATACACAGTGGAATATTACTCAGCAACCAAAAAAAATAAGCACGTCTTTTGCAGCAACATAGATGGAGCTGGAGAACACCATGCTTAGTGAGATAAGCCAGAAAGAAAAGGAAAAATAGTGGATAGTTTCACTCATAGCCAGAAGTATAAAGAACCAGGCAAGAAACTAATAATAATGAACAGCTATATACCAGAGACATTTTATGGGGATGGAGTGGGGAATGGGATCAGAAACAGTGGGGGGAGGGAAATGCACTGGACTATGGTGATGGCACACGTGATTTGGGAAGCCTACGGGGATTACAAGTGAGATGGAAAAATGAACAAAATCATGTAAAAATAAACTTATATTATTTTAAGAAAAGAAAGAAAAAGACTTCCTTTTAGGGGACACATTTTTACCCTTTGGAGTCGCATGGATTTTAAATCTTTGTCTATAATTCTCTAAATATTTGAAAACATACACCTAGTTTTTTCATTTTCTATTAGATATTCTTCATTCTTTCAGCAAGTTTGTGATTCATGGTTTTATATTCTGATTGTTGGTTTGTGTACTTGTATCTTTTAGAACAGCAGTTTTTCATGTTTGGGGGAAGTTTGTTTAGTTTTATTTTGAATGAGGACTATCTTGAACTTTTTCAATTTTCTTCTTTTCTATGATTTGTTATTTTGTGGTCCTCCCTACTTGCAGAACATTTCAGGACTAGTTCTTAAAATGGCTTTTCGAGTTTCTTGCTCAGTGGTGATATTGAAGTATTTGCATAACTAGTCTTAGATTCATTGTATTGTACACTCAGGTCAGGAAAGTGGTGTTTATTCCCCTTACACAATAACTCTCCTTCCCCATGGCTTTGACCAAAACCATTGTACCAGTAGGAGTGTCCAGCCCCATTGTGAACTGCAGACTGCTCTAAGCAGAGTACTTTTGGTTCCATTTGCTTCAGTCTGTCACTACTTTCCTCTTTATTCTGCACCTGGAGCTTAGCAGTCTGAAATTCTGGCTAAATGATTGAAACTGGTTTTTATTAATTTTATTTTTCATTTTAAAGAAAAAAAAATCATCTCCCCAAAACTAATTGTACCCTTTATAACAGTAACCATACTTTAAAAAAGTGAATCACATTTTTTTCATATTAAATGTGTCTGAATATAATAGTAAATATATTTGTGTAATTAAAATCACATATGGTATTTTGAAAGAGTATTTTGCTTACTGTAATTTAATACCTCATTTCCAGGTATGGTTTACACAGCTTTATTTTAATGTAATTTGCTCTCTGACATTTTTTAAATTTTTTTTTTAAAGATTTATTTATTTGTACATAGAGAACTGGGGTACAGGCCAGAGGCTCAGGGGCGGTGAGAGGCTTCAGCAGAGACAGTGGGGAACAGAACAGGCAGATCGACAAAGTACGCTGCTGAGGGGAGCAGCAGGCGGGTCAGGAGAGGTCTGCCACGCCATGTGGTCACCTCCGGGGCAGGCGGGAATCGAACTCATGCGGAAGTGGCTTTAGCTTCTCAGTGCAGTGCTTTAACCCGCTGCGCCACCAGGGAGGGCCTTAAATTATTTTTTTTAAAGGTACACAATTCATAGAAAATGAAAACTTTTGTGAAACCAGTTTGCAAAAATTGTGGATGGAAATTCTTTGTTTATACAAATGTGCACACAAATACCCTGATTCCTTTTTAGATTTTAGACATGCCAATATTATTCCTTTTTATAGAATCTTCTTTCCTGATTCATCTCAAGCTTTTAGATTGTGAAAATAACTTCCATAATTTGTACTTTTGACTCAAATAACTTCATTGACTTAGTTTCCTTTTAAATGGCTGGAATATACATACTAATACCCTAACACTGTAATCTTAAAATCCTAGTTCGTAAAGGTACTAATGTTTCCATTCTAATAGTTTGAAATTTTGATATTGAATTTATATAGAACAAGGGTGTTAGCATTTACATGGTACTGATTTTGCATTTATTTCCTAGGGATGTCCTTTAACTCCATTGCCTCCAGTTAGTATTGCTATTCGATTTACCTATGTACTTCAGGATTGGCAGCAGTATTTTTGGCCTCAGCAACCTCCAGGTGAGATAATTCAGAACAATATTTAGCTTAATGAATAGAAACTTAGCTGATCTAAGAAGCTCAAGAGCCAGAATGTTAGTATTTTAATTCTTTTTACCAATAAGACCTTTGTTAATATTCTGTGGCTAAATTTTTTTAAGTAGGAATCAAAACATTAACCTTCTGAAAGACAGACACCAGATAATTTCATTCACAGGTACAATATAAAGAAAGGAAACAAAGGAACATATAAATCAAAACAAACTAGGAATCTACAGAATTGAGGCTATTAGTAGAGGAGGTTGCGGGATAGGTAGGAAAAGTAAGAAGGGGAACAGCGTACTTGGTGGTGGGAAGGTGCTTTGGTGGTATGCATGGCATCTATCAGGAGAGGCGTGAATTTGTACCCTAAATCACATGGTGTTGTAAACCATTGTTACCTTAATCATAAAAATAATACAATAAAAGAAATTAACCATCTTCCTCAGTGAATTGAATACCATGTAATTTTTTAAGGTCTGTTTTCAATTTTTTTTTATATTTAGACTTAAATATAAAAAACACTGGATGTACAATATAATGATTAGGTATTTTTATATTTTGTGAAATGATCACAATTGGTCTAATTAACCACATCATGTGTAACATAATTTTTGCTTGTGATGATAACTTTTATGACAGATTCTCTTAGCAACTTTTAAATATGTGCTATAGTATGATTCATTATAGTAACTATGCCCTATATTACATGTCTATGACTTATTTTGTCACTAGTAATAAACTATAATAACTAATTATACATATATACATATGGGAGATAATATGGTATTCATTTCTCTCTAACTTATTTCACTTAGCATATTGCCCTCAAGGTCCATCCATGTTGTGGTAAATTAGGCAAAAAGTCAGGTTTTGGTTCAAGGTTAAGGTTTTTTGCAAGTTTCCTTCTTTTTTTCTGTGATTGAATATCTTTTTCTGTGTGTGTGTGCAGGTGTGTGTGTGTGCGTGTCCTAAAACTTTAACATAAGTTTTAGGATTCTTGCTGTGAAGAATGTTAGACTGTTTTGGGTAGAATGAACATTTTAACAGTATTAATTTCTATAATTCATGAACATGGAATATGCTTCCATTTCATTTATGTCTTCTTCAGTTCCTTTCATCAGTGTCTTACTGCATTCAGTTTATGTCTTCCAGCTCCTCAGTTAAATTTAAACTTATTAAATTTGATGCCATTATATTTGAGATTGTTTTTCTTAATTCTTTATTACTATCAATATATAAAAATGCAGCTGATTTTTTTGTATATTGACTATTTTGCCACTATGTTAAATTTGTTGATTTTAAGTTTTTTTGTGGAATCTAGCATTTTCTGTATAAAACTATGTGTTCTTCATATAGTGGCAGTTTTGTTATCTACTAGAGAATGTAAGTATCTTAGAGACTATAAGTAACTGACCAAGAGTTAACATGGTCATTAAATGATAAAGTTCATTTAAAGTTCATATACCAGTTTATATATTAAAGTTTATATATTAAAGTTAATATACCGGTGAAGCCCCAAATCCCTTCATCTTTTCATTTTATATTAATAGTTGTTTCTCAACTTTAAATTCAGTGAAAACTATTATATGATTATAGTCTAGTAATTATTTTTAAGTTAACTAATTTATGAAGTATCCTTAACGAATTTTTAAGCTTTTAACAATTCGTATCTTATTTTTGAGCTTGCCTTTCTGATATTTATTTTGTAAACATTCTTTAGTTGGAAAATGAAATGAATTGACTTGAGAATATTTACTGAGTCAAGTAATTGAGCCATATTTAACAAGTCATTTAATAATTTAGTATATAAATAATTTTCAGATATGATTTTATCAAATAATGGGAATGTTCATAACTCAACAATAGACTTTAATTTTAGGAATTCCAGTACATAGTGTGGATAATTAAAAACAACTCTCTATTATTTGAAAGATAAATACATCCTTTTGATGTCTTTTATAAGTGTTTGTTATTTCCTCAAAGGGGTGGGATAGACCTTCTAAATTTTCCTCTTAATGTCAGATACCATTCATAATGAATTCTTTCTTGAATTCCAAATATTTCCATGTGCCATCAACTGAAACATAATTTTATTAATAATGACTCATGTTACTCAGAAATTATTGAGAGCAAAAGTGATAAATATATTTGTGATTAAATTTTTAGTACTTAAGTAATCTTCCTCTTAAATGATAATATAATCATATTCTTAGAAAATGCAAATACATACATAAGAATAACAACTTTTGAGCAATATTTAGAGTACTTAGGGAGTATTTCAAAACGGTAAAATTAAAATGTGTGACTTGAAATTAACCAGTGAGTAACTAGAAATTAAGCATGTTCTTTTACTCCAGTGTCCTTAGGAGAAGTCTTTAATGCCAGACTACTTGGTCTGTAACATCCTGTATGGGCTAGTAATTGAGGAAATTTTCAACTTATCTTCCAATAGAATAACCTTACTAGGATAAATTTTTTTTCTCCATTTTTTTTTTGCTTAATAACTGAAGAATTTTTCTTTTATTTAGATATAGATGCTCTTGTTGGAGGAGAAGTTGGAGGCTTAGAATTTGGCAAGTTACCATTTGGTGCCTGTGAAGATCCTATTAGGTAAGAATTTTAAAACTTATCATTTTGATTATGGGACTTTACTTTTTAAATTACATTGAGAATAATTTTGTCTTGCTTTTTAATAGTGCATCCTGCTGAATTAATATAGTGCCAAAAATAGCAACCATCCTTACAATCTTTCCATCTGATTTTTTCTCTATAACTTAAAATAATTTAAAAATATGACATAAAACATCTACAATACCTTCTATTAGTTATTCCTTATAGAGGTGATTTGGGAAATATTTTAAATACTAAAAAGCTAAAAAATAATTATATATAACTTTCATGGATCTATCACCCAAAATTAATAATTATTCTCATTTTTCCACATTCTTATTTTTTAATTCATTTTCTTACATCATTGTTAATTTTTTGTACAGTATTTGATTTCTCCCCTCAGCTATAGTCCTTGAGGTTCTCCCACTATATTAGTATATGTGATCCATTACCATGGTCCTTTCCCGCCCTAGGCCCCAGATCTAACCACTTTTTCAAAATATGCAAATTAGGACAGACACAATGGTGACCTCTTAGATTACACAGTTGTGTTTGGAGACTGCTGAAATTTAATGGAAAGCAGTTTCACAAGAAAATGTAGAACTTGTAAATGTAATCACTGATGAAAAATACTTGGAAAATATGAGTAGTGCCAATTTAGAAATTATTTCAGTTGTTTATTAAAATAAGCTATTTGGTTAATTGAAGTATATTTATACACATGCATATGTGTGTATATACGTTCTTTTAAAAATATTTTTATTTATTTATACGTAGAAGAATGGCGAGCGGGCCAGAGGTAAGAGGGACGAGAGCATTCACCAGAGATAGAGTTGTGGGCAAAACAGGCAGATCTACTGAAATACATTGCTGAGGGGAGCAACGGGTTAGACAGAAGTGTTTTGCTGCACCATCTGGGTCAGCTACCTGGCTGGGGATCAAACGTTGGTCATTAAGGTGGTAGCACTGAGACTTTACCTACTAGACCACCAGGAAGGCCCCATATATACATTCTTCACACTTTTACATAGAAGTAGAAATAATAATACTATTAATCTACCATCACTAAAAAGAGATGATAATGTTGCATATTCTTTGTATGTGTGGTAGGTTCTGTGCCAAATGGGGAAGATACAGAATATTCCCTTCTTGGCATTTATTGTCTAGTTTAAGGAAATAGACAAAATGATCATCTAAATAAATAAACAGTTATAAATTGTGTAATAATTTTCTTAAAGGGTTTTTTAAATTTAAGTTTTATTTATGCATACAGAACTTGGGTGCAGGCCAGAGGTGCAGGGGTGGTGAGAGGTTTCATCAGAGACAGAGTAGGGAGCAGAAGAGGCAGATTGATGAAGTTCACTGCTGAGGGGAGCAGTGGGTGGGCCAGGAGAGGTCTGCCACATCATGTGGATCACCTCCGAGGCTGGGAATCGAACTCACACTGAAGCAGCTGCAGCTAGCTTACAGTGCTGCACTTTTAACCCACCGTACCACCAGGAGGTGCCTGTGTAATAATTTGAAAGAAAAATACAGGATATAATGACAGCATATGTAACTGATTTAGAACATCAAGAACGTGTTCTTAAAGGAAGTGATAGTGAATGTGAGTCTTGATGAGGTAAGGACTTAGGCAAACAAGACATCCTTTCCAGGTGGAAGGAAAAGCCTCTGTAAAGGACAGAGAGAAGAGCCTGCCTTGTTTACTGGAGAAAGTAGAAAGTGGCTAGCATGGCTAGCATGCTGTCAGGGAGAAATGGTGTGAGATAACTTAAGATATACTTGTGAGCCTTTCGCTGGCATATTCATTTAAATTTTGCTTAGAGAAAATTTTGGTTGAAGAGTATATTGACTTGGTTGTAGAAATTTGAAGTAATTGGTTATTGAGTTTTTTTCCCTAATTTAAAATTATTATGAGGAGTCATCAGAGAAACAAATTATTAAAGAGGAATGCAAAAATAAGTTAGAGGTATTGAATATATAGTAGTACATTGAAATGAAATGATTTGCAAATGTTGTAAACACTATGCTTTTGAAAAGGATTTTTGGTAGTAGAAGAGGAAACATGTTTTTGAAAATACCCTCTTTGTCAAATAAGTTGTTCTATAATGAGAAAAAGAGCATAGTTAAAAAAGTTTAAGAGTGGCATCCAAGGTTAATACCTAAAATTATTAAGGAGATTACAATTTTAAGCCTCTTATCATCTATATCTTCTAATGTCACATATCGGTTATGGCCACATATTTTTAACTTTATGAGATTTACCACGGTTTTATTATGAAAATTAATTCATGTTCAGCAAAGAAAATTTGGAAAACATTAATGGAGACAAAGATAATGTTTTTTAGATGTATTACTGTAGTAATTAACTGATGAATTCAAGCAACCAAAAAATTTGATTTATTGGAAGTTTATTGGTGACTCAAAACTTTAGTTGGGTCCATTGTAGTCTTGGTTCCAGAAATAGACTTCCACTAATGGTAGTTAATTGTCCAGTTATAATCCAGGTTACACTGCATTGTTATGGAGTGCTAGCCTTGCTGTCACAGTGAATTCTGTTACTGCAGTGAATTACTGTACTTTTAGACTTAGAGTCTCAGATTGAAGTTGTCAGTTAGTCGAACACCACCAAAGATGAGAGAAGTTAAGTAATTGGCTGGTTTGTTCTGTATTCTTCAAACAGAAGAAATAAGTCAAAATCTAGATAGAAAAAAAAATTAAATTCAAAACTCACTACTCATAAGTGACCACTAATGACAGCTTGGTATGTATTCTTTCACCATTTTTCCTGTACATGAATTTGGTGTGTATTTATTTTCAGCAGTGGTCTCTAAGTCTGCCTTCTGGTTCTTAAAACTTAGCATATAGTTGTTCTCATGGCAATTACAGTGAAAGGATGTAATGCAAATTAACAAAGGGGAAGGGTACATGGAGTGGGGTCCTGAGCAAGCCAGATACATGCTTCCTATTAATTGTTGTCACACAGGATATGCTTGTTGTTCTAGCCAAGAGTGTGACAACAGGAATGAAAGGTTACCTTCTGGAGAATTGCATTAGAGCTTCAGCACTTGGCATTTTTATCAGAGGCTGGTCATATAAGCACCCTTTGCCTAAGATGTACCAGAATGCTAGAATGAAAGCAGGTGTTCAGAGTAAATTATATTATTTACATAAATAGTTTAGGCACAGTGAGCTATTCTTAAAAAGGAATAGTGGCAACCCTCCTGAAATCAACATTCTCAAATGCCAAAACAATGTTCTCAAATGTCATACAGTACAGTTGCCTTTTGTATCTGACTTCTCACACTTAACCAGAATAGTTTGAGGTTCAACCACATTGTAGCATGAATCACTTTTACTGCTTTTTATGGCTGTATAATTGTATAGATAGTACCACAGTTTATCCATTTTTCAGCTTACAAACATTTGGGTTATTTATACTGCGTGGCTATTATATGTAGCATGATTTTTTAATATCTGCTAGACATTAATTGCATATGTATATGCTATTCTTTATCAGCTGTCTTTAGTTTTATTTATAAATATTTATTATTTATAAATAATATTTTTAACATATTTATGTTATTTGCTTACATTTTATTTTTAGAAGTGGAATTGCTGAATTAGAGGATCTATACCCAGTATTAAAGTTTGGGGATGTATTTTATGTTTTATTTTAGTGAACTCCATTTAGCTACTACATGGCCTCACCTCACTGAAGGTATCATTGTGGATAATGATGTTTATTCGTAAGTATGTTAAGAGTAATTGAAATTTAAAAAATCAGTAGGAAAAATTAACTGTCAAGTTGTTAGCAATTTTTCTTTCTCAGTTTTTGATAGGTTGGTTGATTTTTTTTTTTTTTTACTGTTAAAAATCACTTTTTAGACTTTAATATGTAGGAGAGATGTCTTTTAACTTTGGTGATATGATTCTTAGTACAAAGATAATGCGCAGTCTGAATGAATCTTTGGTTTTACGTAAGCAGTTGGGATTCAGTACATAATTCTCTTGAACTTTTCTAAATTGGTAAGAAGCATTTCGTGAAATGCTTTGAAGAAATATGGTCATCAGAATGTGAATATTTGATGATAAATGTAATAAATAACAGAACATCCATATCATAACTTGTATGCAGTGGAAATAACTTAAAATATTACAATAAGCTTTAGAAAGAATGTGGAGAAAAAGGAATGTAATTTTAGTATATTTTATGCATTATGCATAACAGTGAGAAACAGGACACTTCTCTTTTACATCATTTGTGCATTTTTCCACCTCAGTTGTCAGAGTCACTTTTTAAATATGTTATTTTCATTTTAATTTTGTTGATTTTGGTTTTTCCTGTTGTGCATTGGTCTGAGAACTTTGATTTTATTTTCTTAACTTAGCCAAAAGCTTTGATGTACCAGAATAACAGTTTAAGGGAGGCAAAGTAGATTGCTTCTTCTATATGTAATGTTTTGATTATGATGCACTTTGATAAATATGTGAGTTGTGTAGTTTGTCATAACTAGGATCTCATGTTTATTATTTTTGCATTTTAGTGATTTGGATCCCATTCAGGCTCCTCACTGGTCTGTTAGAGTTCGAAAAGCTGATAATCCTCAGTGCTTGCTCGGTAAGATATTTGTTCCTTTCTTGAAATACCACCAATCTGTCTAGCTTCCAAATCAGAACACTGAATGCATTCTCCATACTTTATTTACCAAAAAAGAGTAATTTTTAGTTTTATTTTATTTTATTTATTTTATGTGACCCCTTTGGTTAACAGTATTTAAAAACAAAATTTTTACCAGCAGCAGCAATTCCTTCTAGTTATTCTTGAACAGCAGTAGCTGTATTTTTCTTCTTATATTAATTTTTTTTAAAGATTTATTTATTTATGCATACAGAACTGGGGTATAAGCCAGAGGTGTAGGGGTGGTGAGAGAATTCACCAAAGACAGAGTAGAGAGCAGAACAGGCTGACTGATGAAGTACACTGCTGAGAGGAGCAGTGGGCGGATCAGGAGAGGTCTGCCGCACCATATGGATCACCTCTGGGGCTGGGGATCAAACTCATGCTGAAGTGGCTTTAGCTTCTTAGTGCTGTGCTTTAACCGGCTGTGCTACAAGGGAGGGCCTCTTTTACTTTTAACCAGTCTCCATATCAAGATCCCCAGGATCTGAGTTTTAGTCTAATGCTTTTATGCCACTTCTCTTCTTAACTCCTCCACAATCCAGCACCATGGCATAGGCTGTATATTCTAGTTAGTGGAGAAATTTTTGACTTTTACCTTCCCTCAGAACTGTGGTACATGATGGGAAGAACACTGATTTTGAACAATCTGTATTAGCACCGTTTTGTAGAATGGTTTGACATTGCAAACCTATTTTCTGATAGGGAAAGAAAGGTGTAAATAATCTTTTATGCCTCTGAGTTATTTGAAAAATCAAGTGAAATTGCATAAATTGGAATACTTTAAAAAAATACCAATTTCTGTTCAGATAGTTATTGTATCTCATGTCTGAAGTTATCTTTTCCTTCCCATTTTTTTTATAGTTTAAAAAAAATAATAGCTTATTTTTACATCATTTTGTGCACTTTTCCATCTCAGTTGTAATCCCTGTGGGCTTCCCACCACCAGTTCACCCATGTACCATCACCGTAGTCCAGTGTACTTCCCCTCACCCCCATTTTTGATCCCATTCCCCACTGCACCCCTCCACCTCCCCAAATAAAATGTCTCCGATATATAATTGTTCATTATTATTATTATTATTTTCCTCCCTGATCCTTTATATTCCTGGTATGAGTGAAACCATCCCATATTTTTCCTTTTCTTTCTGGTTTATTTCACTAAATATGATTCCTTCCAGTTCCATCCATGTTGCTGCAAATGGCATGTGTTTACCTTTTTTGATTGCTGAGTAGTATTCTACTGTGTATGTGTACTACATCTTTTTAATCCAGTCATCTACTTTTGGGCATTTGGGCTGCTTCCATGTCTTTCCTATTGTAAATAAAGTAGCAATAAACATGGGGGTGCAGGTGTCTTTTTGAATCAGTGTTTTTGTGTCTTTTGGGTAGATACCTAGGAGTGGGATTGCTGGATTATATAGAAGCTCCATATTTAGCAGTTTGAGAAACCTCCAAACAGTATTCCATAGTGGTTGTACTTGTTTGAGTTCCTTTTTCTCCACATCTTCACCAACGTTTGTTGCTAGTTGTTTGAAGATGTGCCATTCTCACTGGTGTTTTGGTTTTAATTTGTATCTCCCTTATTACATTTTTTCATATGCTTGTTGGCCATCTGCATTTCTTCTTTGGAGAAGTGTCTTTTTAGGTCTTCTGCCCATATTTTGATGGGGTTGTTTACGTTATTTTTATTGAGTTTCATCAGTTCTTTTATATCTTTATGGTTAATCCTTTATCATTAGTTTGTGTGAGAAAATTTTTTCCCTATTGTGGGATGTCTGTTTTTTGTAATGTCTCTTTTGCTGTACAGAAGCTCTTTAACTTTTCCTTTCCATTTTTATACATAACTTTTATGAAGTCTTTTTTACCCATCTCATCTCCTTTGTGTGTTTTTGCACTTTTATATTTAGTACATATGAAAAATTTCCTGTTTCTGTGCTTATCCATGCCACCATAGCTCCATATTACTTGACTTACTAACTTTCAGCTGATGAAGTCACTAAATACTTTTTGATGATAGTAATGCATTTTTTTGTTTATTTATGTATACAGAACTGGGGTATAGGACAGAAACATGGGGAATGAGAGGATTCACCAGAAAGAGAGTAGGGAGCAGGACAGGCAACATGTACTGAAATACACTGCTGACTGGAGCAGCTGACAGGTCTGGAGAAGTCTTCCACACCATGTGTGGGTCACCTCCGTGGCTGGGGATTTAATTCATTTTGCAGTGGCTGTGATAGCTTTTTAGTGCTGTGCTTCAAACTGTTGTGTCACCAGGGAGAACCCATTAATGCATTTTTTTACAGTGTTATTTTCTTGGGCTCTTTTCATTCATAATATACTATTCATTAAATCACTACTTAGTATTTGTGATGAATATATAGCAGTGAACACAAAGACACAAATACAGTAAAAACCTGCTATTGGTATATTTTTCTGTGGTGTTGGGGAGAGTGGGTTAATATTAGGGGTGCTAGAGATGGGCAAAACTTGTTTCAGACTCTTGGTCACAGGTTTGAGTAAGTCTCACTGAAACAGAGGTAACAGTAATACCACACTTTATAGGGTTATTCAGAGGATCAAGTAAAGATTATATGTATGTGTGTTACATTTAACACTGTCTCTTTTAGCAGATATTTAATAGTTTCTGTTGTTTAACCATTCCTCTCCAGTTCCTTATTTTTCCTCATTCTGATTTCTGTAATTGCAGAGTACATTAAAATTAAAAGTAATTTTAAGTTACTATACAATAATCTCACTCAACCTGACTTGTTATGATGGATTATAGGGCTTATAATCATCAAGTATGGTCATTATATAACTAGTCACATAAGTTATATGACTAGTTAAATTCTCCTGCTTTGTTAAGAAGCCCAGCAAATATTCTAGATTTATTCCAAACTAAATGATTTCTGAAGCTTAGAAGTACTAAGTATACTATCTTGTCTAATAGTTTTTACTGCTGATGGCTCTTGTTAAGCTTTAACTTGTGTAAACATATCTCATTACCACTTTTTAGAAGATACTAAACCTCTTTTCCTCTATAATGGTACAATATACACTATTAATATCAGCTGGAGCTTAAATGACTATCTTTTTATTCTTAATTTTTTAATTGATGCAGAATTCTAATATGGTATGGCAGTTAGGGAGAAAAGACCACTATATACATATAGTAATGTTCTTATTATATAACTTTATTAACTCAAAAAGATACTATGTGGGGCCTGCCTGGTGGCCTAGGGGTTAAGTCTCAGCAGTATCACCACTATAGCCTAAGTTCAATCCCTGGCAAGGGAGCTAACCAGATGTTGTTGCAAACCACTTCCATATTGCCCACTGCTCAGCAGTGTATTTCAGTAAACTCACCTGTTCTGTTCCCCAGTCTGTTGTGAGTTCTTTCATCCCCTGAACCTCTGATTACACCCCAGTTCTTCTATGCAAAAATAAATAAAATTTAATAAAAGATACTGTTTGTCTTATTCGGGCATGTAGTAGTGCTTAATAGTATTTATTTTCCCTTTCCTTCTATAGGGAAGTTTAAGGAAAAACCTTTTTAAAATTCTGGAACCTAGAGATAAAGAAAGAGCAAGTATACTTTTGAAATAGGATTAATTTTGGTCTTCGTTAGAAAAACTGAATGGGTTTGTGAAAAAGATACGTTCTTTACAGGATTGACTTCATATAGGTATATGTCAAAAAGAGTAACATTTCTTCTACATAGGTGATTTTGTCACTGAATTTTTTAAAATTTGCCGTCGAAAGGAATCAACTGATGAGATTCTTGGACGATCCACTTTTGAAGAAGAGGGAAAAGGTAACTTGTTTTTGGTTGTTACAAAATGTCTTATCTTTTGTCTTTGGCACATTTTCCAGTAATTTCAATTTTCTCATTTGAATTTAGAGAAGCAAGTTTTGATGAATAGCTAGTTACCATTTCTCTCCAGGCTATCTTCTGAGCTTAATACATTAGGTGAATTTATTAAGTATTTTCCACCGAAAATGTAATATATTTTGAAAAGCAGGGACTTTGAGTTTTATTTCTTTTAAGTTCCCTGGGGAGAAATAATTTGTAACACCTTTGTCAGTCAAGAATGTGTAAAAAACAAAAAATTTTTTTTAATTTAAATTTTTATGATTCTGGGATTATTTAATACAAGTGAAAAGATTGATTAAAATATTCTTTATAATTATCATTTTGTTCATCATTCTAGCCTGTTAAAGTTATTAATTCAATTTGTATTTCTTCTCTTTTTATAGAAACTGCTGATATAACTCATGCTTTGTCAAAATTGACAGAACCAGCATCAGTTCCAATTCATAAATTATCAGTTTCAAATATGGTACACACTGCAAAGAAAAAAATACGTAAACACAGAGGTGTAGAAGAGTCACCGTTGAATAATGATGTCCTCAATACAATTCTCTTGGTAACTAAATATATGTCTCTATATACTCATTTCTTCATTAGGTACTCCTTTTGTGAGGCACACACTACTAGGTATATAAAATGAGTATGCTTCACCATTCAGAAATTTCCAATTAGTGCAATATGAGAAAGGAAAGTAAACAGTAGTTACAGTAGCGTGTTGTATGTGAGACCACAACAGAGGATGCCTCTTAACTTTTTGAGCAGTGAGAATCACTAAAGACCTCATAAAGAGGGGTGCCTGAGTTGCATCTTAAGAGTTTCAGAAGCAGAGAAATCCAGGTGCTTAAGAGAGCATGTTGAACAGTTTGATACAGTGTAGATTGCTTTCCTACTGAGTGATCATAGAAAAGGCTGTTAACCTTGTCATTTGATTTTCACTTTAATATCATTTTAAGTTAAAGATTTGTATTTGAAAACTTAGTTTCATTACAGTCCAGAGAAAGTTAGCTGTATAGTGAGTACTAGGTTGGGAGTAGAGTGACTCCTAGGTTTACAGTGGTACAACAGGCCAAGCCAAGGGGCCAGGATTTAATTTTAATTTACTGTATGACTTTGCTTTTTCTTTGCTCTTTATTTCATTTTTCTTATGTTGTAGCCCCCATAGTTCTCCTGCCGTGACCTTAATCCCTTGTATTCATCTCTACCCTGTTTTGTACCCCTTTCGATCTCCCTACACGCACCCTCGCCTTTGCTTCAGTTCTTTGGTCAGCTTGCTAGTTTTGCCTTTTTCTTCTTGATCTTTTGTTTGGTTTCTCTATATTCTACATATAAGACATCATCTTCTAAATTCTACATATAAGACATATAATACATCATCTGATACTATTTTCTTTCTAAATGTATGACTTTGAATAAACAATTTAACTTTCCTCATCTACAGATGAGGCTAATTAAACCTTGTGAGATTATTGTAAGGGCCTTCTATTACACTCCATGCATATACTAGGACTTTGATAAATGATAATTATTCTTACTTTATCATAATTGTAATGATAATTGTACTTATCACTGCATTAAGACAATCTTGGAAACCTTCAAGAGTTGTGCAGTGAAAAGAATACCAGACCTGGAACTTTGTGTTAAACTTGTCCCTGCCACTCATCTGAACAAGACTCTTAACAAGATTTTTGTCTTGTATGCTTATAAGATGTGAGTGGTAATATTTAAACACACAGTGTGTAGGATTAGAATAATGTTTGTAAATGTGTGAGCAGTGGGGGTTGGCACATAGTAGTTCCTTGTTTCCTTGTGACAAATTGTACCTAGTAAAATGAGTTACAGTTCAGCAGTAACATAAGACATTTGTGGGTTAACAGTGATAAAAAGCCTGAAAAAAAATTGTTTTCTCCTTTTCTTGTTTTTTTTTTTTTTTTTTTTAAATTTAAGTTTTTATGGAATGTGTTCATCCCGCCCCTGGAATGCAGTGGACTATTTTCCACTTTCGTTATCTCGCAAAATAAAGCTATGACCCAAAGTGCCATATTTTTAGCATTTTTATATATGAAAGTCTGTGAACAGTAAGAACTCTCAGAGCCTCAAATATATTTTAAATTTTTGTGTGTGGTTTTATCTTTTTAATAATACACTTTTTTTTTTACAAGTTCATGATGATGGATGAATCTGAGATCAGAATGAATAGTGTTCAGCTCTGTTTAGCTCACAGAACCACATGATTACATTTAAGAAAAATCTCTGATATTTAAACTTCGCTATGTGGTGAATCTGTGTTTTATTTCTCCAGAGAAAATTAGAAAGTATTTGAATATAGTACAGAACTGTCTAATGGGATGAGTATTACTGCTATTTGACAAGAAAAGCATTAAAAAGTCTAATATATGATTTATAAAAATGAACAAAATGGGAAGTTTGATCTAAAATAGATTGTTTCCTTTCTCCTAAGTTCTTATTCCCTGATGCTGCGTCTGAAAAACCTTTAGATGGAACGTCTGTAACAAACAACAATCCTCCATCAGACAGTGAAGACTATGTAAGTTTATTTGATTTATTCAATATCAAAATGTTTAAAATACACTGAATTTCTTGGGTTTGATATATTTCTATTTAAGTGGCAAAGATTTATTATTTTAAAAATTGCTGTACGGAAGCTTGAGTGGACATTATGGTCACCACTCAGAAAATGACCTCAGAAAATGAACATAGGCTTATAATATCTTAGGTAGCAAGAACTTTTCTGAAATAATGAATAAATTGCAGAAATACACTGTTTTTGGTTATAGGATTTCTCTCACTGTAGACTTTTTATAAAATCACCAAATTTATGTTTTGCTACAAATTATTCTCTGTATTTCAGAACTAAACAGTGAATGGAAAAATCCTTTATGAAATAAGATATATAAAAATTTCATCCTTATCTCAGCCTTTTTGTTCTCCAAATAAACATTTGATAAATTGAGAAATGACAATTTAAAT
Organism: Condylura cristata; assembly: GCF_000260355.1. NCBI lineage: Eukaryota > Metazoa > Chordata > Mammalia > Eulipotyphla > Talpidae > Condylura > Condylura cristata. The sequence continues at coordinate 73,604,710 of NW_004567103.1, read as the reverse complement.
AATATAGTTATTGTTTATCATAATTGTTGGGAAATAGACTTCATTCAGTTTATAGTTCTGGTTTTATGCTTTGGTTTTCATAAAATGTGTATTCATTTATAATTAAAAGGCTTTAAAAACAGGACCTTCCCTGGTGGTGCAGCAGGTTAAAGTGCAGCACTGTGAAAGCGATCTGCAGTCACTGCATCATGAGTATACAAAAGCTTGAGTGGAGATTATGGTCAGGGCGGTGACCCACATGGCACTGCAGACCTCTCCTGACTCCTCCCACTTCTTCCCTCAGCAGTATATTTTTAGTCAGTCTGCTGGTTCTGCTCCCCACTCTGTCTTTGGTGAATCGTTTTCACCCCTTTCATTCCCCTCCCCCACCTCTGGCCTGTACCCCAGTTCTTGTATACATAAATAAATAAATCTTTGGGGGGGAAAAAGACTTTTTAAAACAGCTTATAAAGTTTGGATTACCTCTTAAAGAATCTATAGAATATTGTGAAAGCTGTAACTTGAGCCTTACTTTTTATCCTTGTAGAAATCTTGAAGAAATGAAATTTTTTAAATTTACTTATTTTTATTTATTTATTTTTTTATTTATTTGTGCATACAGAACTGGGGTACAGGCAAGAGGCTCAGGGGTGGTGAGAGGCTTCACCAGAGACAGAGTGGGGAGCAGAACAGGCAGATCGACGAAGTACACTGCTGAGGGAAGCAGCGGGCGGGTCAGGAGAGGTCTGGCTCACCATGTGGTCTCCTCCGGGGCAGGCGGCAGGCGGGAATCGAACTCATGCGGAAGTGGCCTCAGATTCTCAGTGCTGTGCTTTTAATCCGCTGTGCCACCAGGGAGGGCCCCTTAAATTTATTTTTTATATATCTATTTACGTTATTGTTCATTTTATAACCATGTTTTCTTCCACCATTTGTCATCACCATAGCTCCCCACTTTCCTTCCTCCTTCTGATCCCTTTCTCTCCTTTCCCCTGTAGGATCTCTCTGGTTTATAATTATCTGTTTTTGTATTGTTTTCTACTGTAATAACAATATACTTCCCCCCCGTCTTGTTTAGTTCTCTTAAATTCCTCCTATAAGTAAAACCATTTGATATTTTTCTTTTTCCTTGTGAGTTATTTCATTGAGCATAATCCCTTCCAGCTCCATCCATGTTGCTACCAATGTCATGAGTTTATCTCTTTTGATTGCTGAATAATATTCCACTCTGTGTGTGTGTGTTTGTGTGTGTGTGTTTTCTTCTTGATCCAATCATTTAGTTTTGGGCATTGGGGTTGTTTCCAGGATGTACTTACTGTTAAGTAGTGTTGCGATAAACAGGGGTGCAGAAGACATGAAACTTTTTAAAATAATATAATTAGTTTACTTCAGACATGAAACTTTTAAAGAACAATTTAGACATGTGTTCTCAGACATTTGTTAAAAGCTAGTTTTAGTAAGATAGATTTTAGTATTAAAATCTTTTCTCACACATTTTTAACTATGTTGTTAACCAGTTTTGCTCTGTTTCTGTTTTGCTAAATTTAGGGTCTCTACAATCAGTTCAAATCTGCACCTTCTGACAGTTTAACATATAAATTGGCTTTGTGTCTCTGTATGATCAATTTCTACCATGGGGGATTGAAAGGAGTGGCACACCTCTGGCAGGAATTTGTTCTTGAAATGCGTTTCCGATGGGAAAACAACTTTCTGATTCCAGGGTAATTTCAGTTTCTTCTTGTATTAGAATTTGTTTGTTTGTTTGCTTGAGAATCTGACTTTTATCCTCTCCTAGGAAATCTGCCTTAAGAAAGTGGTAAGAGAGTTTAGATATCATTTATGTTTAGAGATAGTTTCACTGCAGTAAATTTCTACTAGAAAAAGAAGAGGTGATATAACCTAAGTATCAATGTAAAAGAATGGGCAAAGGACATATCTATAATGGAGAGTTATAGGTCTCTTAGGTTTTTTTTCCCTAAAGAATCTAATTATATAAAAATTGACTTTAGTATTTGTAGTAAAGTAGGATATAGTTCTGCATACACAGTGCTTTCAATTATATATGTTATATATGTCTCAGAAAAATGGGAATTTACCAAATTTTAACAGCGAAGCTATATTTTCATTTTTATGTATAATTTTGTAAATCTTCTATAGTAAACATTTTTATAGTTGTAAGGAAAACATCATTAGCATTCATAAGTTCAGATAGTAAACATTACGTGTGATTTTTTGATACAACTTATACTAACATTTTATTCAGTAAAAATAGAACATTTTATTCAGCCGGCGGGCTTCTAATACCTGGAGCTTGTCAGAAATGGAGAATTCCAGGCCTCACACCAAACTTACTGAATCAAAATCTTCGTTTTAGGGAAAAAAAATAAGAAAGAGCTGTTTTATTCTGGTTATGATGTATGTGTGTGTGTATAATGTACTATTTATATGACATATCTATTATAAAAAATAAAATGGACAGATGACAAACTAAAAGTAACTTAACCTTACCAAAAAATACTTATTCTTAATATGTCACTTGCTAATGTCTGCTTAGCTGTCTTACCTCTTTCTTAATTCTAACCAGTTTGCATTATACACTTAGTACAGATCCAGGAGCATTTTGAATATGAGAGAGTTTCTCTGGCTGGTTATTGGAAACCCTAGTAATTTAGAGCTAGACACAGTGCAGCTTGACAAAGAGGGGTGAAGAATTTAGTTTTCATGTTGAGAATACATTATTATCATTGAGAATTACATACAAAATCCGCTTTGTATGGTATGAGATACTGTATGCTAGCTATTTCATGGGATTGATTTAGAGACTTGTTCAAGCTTTTGCTAGTTTGTCGTTATGCTTTGAACCTTCTGTTGCATTTGTTATATGCAGTTTATGGGCTAGGAGGGTAAAATAACTTTTGACCTTTTAATGTTATTCTGTCTCAGCTACTTAACAGAAATTTAGATTTGACTTTTTATCAATATTGCTAAAATTTACAGTAGTATGATATATGCATATCAAAGCAATTTTACTAAAACTAAGCTTCTTTTACTTACTACTTTGATAGATTAGCAAGCGGACCCCCAGATCTAAGATGTTGTTTACTACATCAGAAACTACAGGTAAAGATTTCCCAGTGATGATGTATAAATGTTTCTGAGGAGAGTCTTGTACTACTAAATGTAAATAGTGGATTGGAGGGTAGTTTTATTGTACTGCTATAGATTACTATATTCTTTGTCATTAAGTGCTGAAAAGGGGTTGTATAGAATGAAAATTAAGTTTTTAGTGGAGAGATTTTATTTTACTGTTACTAATTCAGATGTTATTTCTATATTTTTTTAAGATGTTAAATTGTTGCATTGAAAGAAAGAAGGCACGTGATGAGGGGAGAAAGACAAGTACTTCAGATAATGTGGTTAATACATATCCAGGGGATGCTGCAAAAGCTGGAGACCATGTGGGGCCAGACAATTTAAAAGATACAGAAAAGGAAAAGGGAGAAGTGGCAAAGTCTTGGGATTCTTGGAGTGACAGTGAGGAAGAATTTTTTGAATGCCTAAGTGATACTGAAGAACTTAAGGGAAATGGACAAGAAAGTGGCAGGAAAGGGGGACCTAAGGAGATGACAAATTTAAAGCCAGAAGGACGTCTCATTCAGCATGGGAAACTAACACTGCTTCACAATGGAGAACCTCTCTATATTCCTGTAACCCAGGTAGGACATGGACTAATTCTTTAAATTTTTAGTTTAAAAATTCATTGTGTATTTAACTTTATCCTAGTGAGAAGTGATTGCTTTGGGGAGGGGGTAATTCTTTAAACAAACTTTGTTCAAAGATCAGTTATATAAAATCTAAGTAAACTATTGCGGGTTTTGACCTACCATTTATAAAGTTCAGAAATGACTCAAAGTTTAAATAAAAGGTCATCTCTTATTTCTTTAGCTGAGTGGTGAGTACTCAGCAATTTTTAAAAATCCAAGAATATGAAGGGGAAAGAGCAAATGTAAAAAGTTGTTTTTTTCGTGACTAATTTTCATCTGTTCAAAACTGTAGTTTGCAGCCATATAGTTTAATACCATATAGGAAGTAGGACAGCAACTCAATACTTAGGGAAGAGAGTAATTCCAGTTGGATTGTTTATGCACAAGTAACTTGTAAATACACATTTTATTATGAAAAGTTCAAATCTAGGAAAGTGAAAACTACTGCCACTAATTTAATTCTCAGCCTTAGAAGAACCACTATTGCTGGTTTGGATTATAATATCTTATACCTTTTTCTATGCATATATATATGTGTGTGTGCATATCATAGTTTTGTGTTTTTTTTTAAAATGTGTGTAACCTATTTTTTAAAATCTAATTTGAGTTGAAGATTACATGTAAATCTACTTGATTTCTCTTTGATAACTATGCAATATTACATGGTATGGAAGAGCCATAATTTCACCATTCCTCCATGATGCAGAATACTTTATTTATAAGATTTTGCTGGTACTTTACAATACAGATTCTTACCATTTTTCATATTTTGTGTGTTCAGATATGAGTGCCAACCCAAAGGAAGAAAATGAGAAATGGTATTGTCAAATAAATGAACGTACACGTTATGAAATGCTTCTTCAAAAGCTACACAAATTTACACTCCCATCATTGGTGAATATAGGCATAAAGTAATACCACTAAATAAAGCACTCAGACATTTTTATTATTATTATTGTTGTTGTTGCATAGAAGAACTGGCGTGTAGGCCAGAGTGAGTGCAGCTAAGAGGATTCATCAGAGATGGAGTGGTGAGCAAAACTGGCAGATTTACTGAAATATACTGCTAAGGGGAGCAGTGAGAGACAAAGGAGAGGTCTGGTGTGGGTCAGTTTACTGGTCTGGGATCCAAGTTAGACCGTGGCCATGGTAGCACCTAGATTTAAACTATAGGCCACCAAGGGAGGTCTGGCACTAATTTTCTTATGGATATATTTTTAGGAATGCAATAATGTATTAACTTTAGTAGATATTGCTAAACAAGTTAAGTGGTTTAACTGATTGATGTTCCTTCCAAAAGGTATAATAATTGTATTTATGTATGTATATATGCATTTATTTAATGCCATATGATCCCTCACTTTTCATGTGTAAGGAGTCTCAACACACCACTCCCAAGTTTTAATGATTTGCTAGGAGTAGTTAAAGGATTCTACTGTGTTCATGGCTATAATTTATAAAAGTTATAAAAAAAAAGATAAAAGCAAATAAAGTCAAGTCAGCAAAAGGAAGTAAATTTAGAAGGCCAAAGTTTAGAGGCTGTCCAGCACAAATTTCCATAAATCCCTTCCCAGTGTTGCATAAATAAATTTTTAAAAACAAATAGAAGGAAGGGCCTACTGATGGTCTCTATTCTGTACTAGTTCATCAGAGTCATATAAATTTTTAATTTGACTCAAGTATTTCAATAATAGAGAAAGTAGAGTATGGAGCTTATAATACAACCTATATATTTTGTCTTTAATTGCTAGCATTTAATGAGCATGTGCTAGTATTTATTCCTCACAACAGTTGATTACTCAGGATCACAGAACTGGAATTCAACTACAAGCATGGTGCTTCTATAGTCCAAGTTCTGAAAGAACCACTATGTCATACTGCCTTGTCAGTATCAACCCTCAGTATCAGTGTGACACTCACTAAAAGTAAAATGTATTCACTATTGAGAAATAAAAAAAAAAAACATATTCCATAATCCAGAGGTAATAATTGTTAGGGCAGTTTTCTCCCATTTTTTTCCTATATCAAACCATTTCCCTGTTACTGAACTTTGAGATTCTTTCCAGTTTTCACAGTACTATAAACAGTGCTATTTATAATAGACTATTGCGTACATTTATAATGCTTACCCATGTACTGATATCCAGATTGTTGTCTGGGAAGACTTAGAGTTCTCATTCTTTACAAAAGAGCTTAAAAATGCCTTATTTACTTTTGGTTAAAAAATCAGGATAAAAGAAAAATTCTTTGTTTTCTTGGTTGCCCTCTTATTTTCAATGCTTTGACTTTACTATGCTTCTGCTTTATTTCTGATAGACATCTGTGAAAATTGCCTCTATTGCAGAATTCTCAACTGGGTAATGACTTTGTTTCCCAGGTACCCTTGGCAATATTTGGGAATATTTTTGTCACTACATATAGTGTTGGTACAAGCATCTAATAGGTAGAGACCAGAAATGTTGCTAGATATCCACAGGACATGCCACACAACAAAGGATTATCCTATCTAAAATGTCCATAGTATTGAAGCTAAGAAATACTGCTTTATGGTAAGCTCCTAAGATCTAGAAGAAATCTGTTTATTGACAAGATAAACCCCTTTGCTAAATATTACCCTGTTATTTAAGAATCAAAGTTCATGATTTTTAGCTTTAGCAACAAACAGGCAAATTTTATTTGGCTTATTTCAGGACTATTAAATTATTTATATGTCAGACATAAAATTTAATGGAATCAATTCTTAGAGCACTTTCCTAACCCCCTTTAATTTTGAAATGTTTTCTGTTACTCTCTTAATGATTCAACAGTGTGTATTCCTTTAGATTTGACCTAACTGCTTTTTAATTTGGGGTTACTGCTTAAGTATATACTACTATCTCTGATCCCTGAAACAGGTAAATAACAACTTCTCTTGAAAATGAGTATTTAGAATGTCTTTAGAATATCAACTTAAAATAGTTCCTCCAACATAAGACCTGTTCCTTTGGAAGCTTTGAAATCAAGTTCAATTTATTACGTTTTTATTTTCATAAATGTTGCTTTTGTTAAGACAATAAAAACCGTGTTGCAACTTATAATGACGTCCATAAAAATACCACTATGTACCACATCTTTCTAATCCAGTCATCTACTTTTGGGCATTTGGGCTGCTTCCATGTTTTTCCAATTGTAAATAAAGCAGCAATAAACATGGGGGTGCAGGTATCTTTTTCACTCAGGGTTTTTGTGTCTTTTGGGTAGATAACTAGGAGTGGGATTGCTGCTTCGTAGGGAAGCTCCATGTTTAGCAGTTTGAGGAACCTCCAAACAGTTTCCCATAGTGGTTGTACTAGTTTGCATTCCCACTAGCAGTGCAGGAGAGTTCCTTTTTCACCACATCCTTGTCAACATTCGTTGTTGTTTGGATATGTGCCATTCTCACTGGGGTGAGGTGGTATCTCATTGTGATTTTAATTTGCATCTCCCTTATGACAAGTGATGTTGAACATTATTTCATATGCTTGTTGGCCGTCTGCATTTCTTCTTTGGAGAAGTGTCTTTTTAGCTCTTCTGCCCAGTTTTTGATGGGGTTGTTTATTTTTGTTGAGTTTCATCAGTTCTCTGTACATTTTTCTGATCAGTCCTTTATCACTGGTTTTGTATGAGAAAATTTTTTTCCCAATTAGTGGGCTCTTATTACTTTTTTGTGTAGATTCTGAAAAGCTTGTAAGTTTCTAAGAATTCAAAATACATATTTTGTGACTCCTGGAATTGAAGTAACAGTATTCTTTATTCTATTTTTACAGTTCTGCTTTGTCTAAAAAGGACTATTTTGAGCTTTGTCATTTTGTGCTTCACAGGAACCAGCACCAATGACAGAAGATTTGCTCGAAGAGCAGTCGGAGGTTCTAGCTAAATTAGGCACATCAGCAGAAGGAGCTCATCTCCGAGCACGCATGCAGAGTGCCTGTCTGCTCTCAGATATGGAATCTTTTAAGGTAGGTCACCCTAAGAGAACTCCAGGTTCTACTTTGAACTATTATGGGATGAACCTATGGAAGTCACTCTTAAAGTGTTATGAGTACCTGAATCACTTTTTTATTAACTTTTAATTTCACTAGTAGTCCCAACACACTACCTTTAGTCCTTAAATGTTGTAGTCTAACTTTTAAAGTTTAACAAATTTGAATAATAGTTAAAGGTGAAATTGAATTATGTGCATGAGAATGATCCCTCCCTTTGTGTGTGTTTTGCCAATTAATGAAAGGCCTTTGGGAAAACTTTATGCTTTAATAAAGCTTACTTTATTTAATAAACCTATAAATACTGTGACTTGCATGTGATTAAGTAAGTAAAAGTTACAGTGTTTATCCTTAGTCAGAACATACTGAGATTGTGGGAGGAGAAATGCAAAGAAAGATATGTAATGAAGTATTTGCGAGGCCTTCTCTTATGAAGGCAAGGTCAAAAGGTTACTGGCTCTACTAAATATGTCATGGAAGGTTTCTCAGAAGTCACCATTTAGGCTGAGTAGGCAAATCTGCTTCCTAGAGAAGAATTTTGGGCTTAGATATAGACAGGTATCCACAACATAGAAGACTTAGAGAATGGTAACATTTGACTTCTTAGCTTAAAAACAAAGAAATGAAGAACTGCCTTTTGCTTTTTAAGTTATTTTTCCTTGAAAACAGGGACAAATCCATGTACATTAAAACACAAAACACAAACCCAAGTGGGTAGCCTTCCTATTGCTGCTGAATTATCTCAAGGCACAGACTTTTCTCCTTAACCTGCTGCTGCTGCTGTGATGGCCTCCATGTCCCCATTTCATAGTCCCCATTCAGTCCTTCTTTTTGCTATGTAGGCCATGCTGAACTTGATTTTTCTACTTAAACACTCCATGAAAACCTATGCCACTTTTATCTTCCCTATTCTCAGATTTAAGTGACAATAAAAGGGAACTTTTATATTCCCTGATTATTTCCATCTTTAACTAAAAAGAGAAATCTTCAGTAAACCTCTCAAGCTGCATGTTTTCATTAGAGACTAAAAAGGTACAGAAAATGTCTCCATTCTCTGAGACAAGAGAGAGAGATGTTGTCCAAAATAAAAATTAGTTGGTACAGTGAATAAAGAAAAGCCAGTTGACTCTTACAGTGTATGTTAAATGAAAAAGGTGGAGAAAGGGATTGGTATAGAATGTCTATGCACAGCAGGAAATACTAGCCTCCACAGCACCTATTTTTCTCCTGACTTCACCTGCTTTCATATTCATCTCTGCCTGTCCTGCCACATGTGCTTGCAGAAGCATGTACAAGAGAAAATTCTAAATTGGAACTGTTGAAAATTCCCCAGAGAAATATTGGCACCTCATTTTAAAGGTCAATAAAATATTTTTAACACCGCTTCAGCAAAAGTTTCTTAGACTTTTGGATTAACCTTGGCACCTACAAATTTCTTTGTTTTTACTATAAATTCTTTCAATCAGAAAATAGATTATATTTCGAATAGCCAGCTGATATACCTCCCCCTATGTGCATATCATATAATAAAGTTAAGGAAATACATAGTCACTCTAAAATAAATACGACTGCCTTTCCTCTTTCATCTAGAGATAATAAGGTTTTAAAGGTATGTGGAAGAGTTCCCAAAGTGTTGGATAAAATGCTAATATGTACCTGAGGTACTCCAAAAGGACAGAGCCTTTATTTAAGCATAACTTTGTAGTACATACCTGTAACAACAGAATGAAGATAAACAATAGCTGAAGTAAGTCTTGACTTTATTCTGGTAGGTTTATGTTCAGTCTGGTGTAGTAAAGGCAAGAAGAAGAAATAATTCTGATGTAAAATATCTTGAACAAATTCTGTGGTGTAGGAGTCAGATATTTTCTTTTTTCAGTTTGCTCTCTAGGCCCCTCTCTACAGTTTAACTAAGATGTTTTCATGTGTGTGTGATGTTGTCTGGTCACTATCCCTATCTTTGTATGGGAATCTGGAGTCATTCTGTAACCTTAACTTACTGTAGTTTCCAGCAGTTCTTTGTTGCCATGATGCCATAGCCCTTAGAAGTTTATATGATTCATTGTCAGTTGATGACCCTCCTTTATTCTGAATCCCCTTATGGGGGTTTCTTAAATTGGTTAGGATGATTGAACTGGTAGCTCCTGAGCTCAACCAGGAAAATGATCAATTTTGTCTTACACATTTAAGACAGCTCCTTCAAATTATGTTTTCATTTTGTTCTGAAGCTAATGTAATTCAAAAAGAAAGAAAGTGACCATCTAATTAACAAATTTTTGTTATTGTTTACCTTACTCTTTCAGGGAATTAAATATAGTGCTTACAGCTGGAAGAATATGTTGTGGTAGAGAACATAACCAAAAATGTGCTTAATGTGTATATATGTAACCTTTGATGTATAGTAGATATTATATATGTGCTCTGCCTTACTACTCTACTCTTACATTACTCTGCACTTGCAAGAAAATTTCTTTGCTTTTCTGCTAACAGTATGAAACCTCTACTATTTTTTCAGATTTGAATGTAAAATTACTAAGAGGATTTTGGTATGCTTCATCTATGGAATTGTCCACTAAATAAAATTTTAAATAGCTTGGTTTCAGAAACTTGAAAAACAGTAGGTTAAATTCCAATTCCTTAAAACACAACAGCAATTTATGTGGTGGTAATTTGTTATGTAAAGCATAAAAATTTGATGTTGAATAGAATACTTTGAGGTTCAATGGTATTTATTGCAGCACCAGTATTGACTTATTGTGGAAAATAGCATATTTTTTTCCATCACTGTGTTATTGTTATGATCATGTCATGTATTATTTCATTTATTCAACTTAAGTTTGATATTCTCAATAGTAGATTTTTTGTTCCCAGATTCATCAAATGAAAATATTTTATTTTTTCATAAAAATGGAGATATCAAAGATAAGATGGTTTTGATATTTTTAATGTCTGAATTGTTCTAAAAGTAGCACACAAACTTATGTCATACATTAGACTTTGTAAAGATTATTTAGACTTTTTGTGAAAGGAGATAATGTTTTTGCAGTAGATTTATCAGTAAACATTGATTTTGTTTGATTCTGTAAACTTTTATCTTTATTTTAGGCAGCAAATCCAGGTTGTTCTCTGGAAGATTTTGTGAGGTGGTACTCACCCCGGGATTATATTGAAGAGGAAGTGATTGATGAAAAGGGCAACACAGTTCTGAAAGGAGAACTGAGCGCCCGAATGAAGATTCCAAGCAATATGTGGGTAGAAGCCTGGGAAACAGCTAAGCCAATTCCTGCTAGAAGGCAGAGGAGACTCTTTGATGATACACGGGAAGCAGAAAAGGTAAATTAGGTGTGGGTATCTAATTACTAGAATGCTAATTATTCTTCTAGCCTTTTAAAGACTTTGAACACACTTGAAAAGCAGAGCATTTAGTGAGCTGTTTTGTACCTACCAGTTAGGTTTAAAACTAATTGCAAATACACCAAAGAATAAGACATGCGTATTTTATTTTTTTTTTTTTTAATTAAAAAAAAAACCATTTTTTTTTTTTTTAAAGATTTATTTATTTGTGCATACAGAACTGGGGTACAGACCAGAGGCTCACGGGCGGTGAGAGGCTTCACCAGAGACAGAATGGGGAGCAGAACAGGCAGATCCACGAAGTACACTGCTGAGGGGAGCAGCGGGCGGGTCAGGAGAGGTCTGCCACGCCATGTGGACTCCTCCAGGGCAGGCGGGAATCGAACTCATGCGGAAGTGGCTTTAGATTCTCAGTGCAGTGCTTTAACCCGCTGCGCCACCAGGGAGGGCCCAAAAAAAAAAAAACTATTTAATGGACACAAAAATTTGAATCTCATGTAATTGTCACATATCACAAAATATTTTTCTTAAAGGAAAAATACCAGATGGTTTCACTCATAGTAGGAGTATAACCGACCAGGCAAGAAAATAATAATAATAATGAACAGCTAAGTACCAGAGACATTTTATGGCAGTGGAGTGGGGAATGGGATCAGAAACAGTGGGGGGAAGGAAATACACTGGACTATGGTGATGAAACATGGGTGATTTGATGATGGAAAGCCCATGGGGATTACAACTGAGATGAAAAAACACACAAAATGATGTAAAAATAAACTATTATTTTTGAAAAAAGGAAAAGAAAAATATTTTTCTTGTTTTGATTTTTATCCCCAATAATTGCAAAATGTAAAAGCATTCTTTTCTTAGCTTATGATCCATACAAACAAAGCCATGGCTTGTGGGCTGTAACTTGCTAACCTTAGTCGAGACAGTGTGTTTTTCTTTCATATTTATTCTCATAGACTGCTGACTAATAGCATACCTGGCACTGAACAAAGCTTGCTAAAATGAATCTCATATGTGGAGAAAAGTGCTTTTCAATTTATGTTTTTTTCCATCACAAATTGTAGTGGTGTGATACAGTATATATTTTTAAAATTTATTTTCATACATATATGAAACACATAATTATTTTTGTACAATGTATACTTTCTCCTCTCAGGTGTAGTCCCATAAAATTACCACCACCAGTTTAACTTTGCACCATCACCAGAGTCACTTGTACTCTTCCCTCCCTTGTTTTGATCCCACTCCCTCCCTGCAGAATGTCTCTGATTTATAGTAGACTCTCAATTTTTTCTGTTATTTTTTTTAATTACTGTTTTTTTCCCCGATCCCTTATTTGGTTTCCCCGTATTTCTCCTATGAGTGAAACCATGCAGTATTTTTTTTTTCCTACTTATTTCACTGAGCATAATACATCCAGCTTAATCTATAATACTGCAAATGGCATGAGTTTATCTTGATTGCCGAATAATAGTTCATTGTGTATATATATCACATTTTCTTGATCCAGTCATCTATTTTTGGGCATTTGGGTTGTTTCCATATCATACATACCTATTATAAATAGTGCTTCATTAAACATAGGAGTGCAGGTATCCTTTTGAATTAATGTTTTTGTGTCCTTTGGGTAGATTCCTCTGAGTGCAATTGCTGGGTCATATGGTAGTATCTTGAGGAGCCCCCACACAACTTTCCATAGTGGTTGGACAAGTTTGCATTCCCACCATCAGTGTAGGAGAGTTCCTTTTCATCTATACCCTTGTCAACATTTGTTGTTGCTAGTTTTTTTTTTTGAATGTGCCATTCTTATATAAGGTGGTATCTCTTTGTGGTTTTGATTTGCATTTCCCTGATTATGAGTGATGCCATGTTTTCATATTCTTGTTGGCTATTTGCATTTCCTCTTTGGAGATGTGTCTTTAACTCTTCAACTCTTCCTCTCCTTTTTGACTGGATAGTTTACTTTGTTTTCCTTGAGTTGCATGAGCTATTTGCAGATCTTTGTGATCCATTTCCTATCAATTGTATTGTGTGCAAAGATTTTTTTCGAATGAGTAGAGTGTCCTTGTATTTTAGGTTGATGTAACCTCAGTTTGTCTTTTCTTTCACTTCCTTTGCTTTGGGGGATGAATCTTTACAGATATTACTGAGATGTAACAACAGGCATATTTTTTATATAATGTGTACCATTGGACTGTCTCAATCTCATAGTGTATGTCAAAAGCCTTAAAAGTGGGCATATTCTTTTACTTAGCAATTCTGTACCAAAAAATTTATTAGGGAAATACATAAAGATCAAGATATAAGAATGGTGTTCAATGAAGTTTTGCAGTGAAAATATAATAACAATTGAAGTTTCCAGAAATAGGGTTTGGTATAAAAGAGTATGGTATATATTTTTTTAAAGATTTATTTATTTATTCATACAGAACTAGGGTACAGGCCAGAGATGTGGAGGGTGAGAAGATTCACCAGGGACAGAGTGGGGGCAGAACAGGCAGATGGACGAAGTACACTGCTGAGGGGAGCAGTGGGCGGGTCAGGAGAGGTCTGCCATGCCATGTGGTCACTTCTGGGGCAGGCGGGAATCGAACTCATGTGGAAGTGGCTTAAGCTTCTTAGTGCTGGGCATTAACCCGCTGCGCCATCAGGGAGGGCCCTGGTATAAATATTTTGTGGAGTACTTTACAACTATTAAAAAACACTTAGAATTCTGGAAGATAGTGGCCGCTATCTGATATCAAATTGTCCTCACACCTTCTCCAAGCTATATGAAATTAATGTACAAATCAATGCTTTACACATCACTGGACAGTAGAGATGGGCTTTTAAATCAATTATAAATAAAAAAGCCAAGTTCAAGTGGAGTACCACTGATGTCCTACTGTGAGTGTAAGAGAATAGAGACAAAAGATCTCTTGAAGAGCTGAAAGAGTAGAGAGATCTGAAGAAGAGTTGAGGGGGTTGTGAACTGGAAATATGCTATAAGAGAGCAGGGGATAAGACAGGAGATAATCTGCACAAGAAGGTTTGGGGGCTCCCTTTTATAACCTGTTTTCATGACTGGGAATCTGCTGGTTGTTGTCTGCTGAGACATCAGATTTCAGTGGTTCTTCTTATAGAAGGTGTCCTATATGATTCTGTTTGCCCTATTTCTGCATTCCAGCCCCCTTTGGTCATGTGAACCCATGGCCAGGTTGCCATGGCAACTTCTATCAATAGTTTTCCTTTCTTAACCAATTTTGTGTCTTACAACATTTTCAGCTGAACAAATGCAGATAATAAGTTTTAACCATATTAAATGATATACTGAGAAAGAACAGCTCACATCTGTGTAAGAGTTTGACAAATAGAAAATGCAGATTGAATCACTTCAGCTAATGAAACATTTCCCAGAAAATTGACCCACAAGCAGAAGAAAATTATAACACTTCAAACTCTATCGTATATTTACAAACAAGCATAATGTTTAATCAGAAATACTAAAACCAAGAACAGAACTGAAGTGCAAAACCCGCAAAGAAATAAAACTACAGCTGGTTAACCTAGGATAGAATTAGAAGGGTAAAGCAACCATATTAAAAAAAAAAAAAAAAAAAACAACTGTATAAAAGGCCCAAGAGCAAATAGGCTTATATTTAAATTTAATAAAAATCAACAAAGGAAACAGCCAAGAGAATGAAATTGAGATAAGGGAACAAGAGGGCTTGAAAAGAAAGTAGTAGAAATGAATGGTAGAAAAAGTGGAAATAATGTTCATTTTATCAAGTGCATGAAGTAAAAAATTCAAAACACTGAAGCAGAACTAATATTTAAAACTGCTGTCTTGTTTTAATGTTATGTGATATATTTAAACCCTTATTTAAATAAAATTTGTTTTCAGAATAAAGAAAAATAAAATCGCAGTCTAATAATTTTTTTTTAAAAAAGATTTATTTATTTATACAGAACTGGGGTACAGGCCAGAGGTAATAGGATTCACCAGAGACAGAGTGGGGAGCAGAAGAGGCTGACTGAGAAAATACACTGCTGAGGGGAGTTATCGGGGAAGCAGGAGAGGTCTGCCATATGGATCCCTTCCTGAAATGGGATCAGCTCACACTGACGCAGCTGCAGCTCACTAGCAGTGCTGCGCTTTAACCCGTTGTGCCATCAGGGATAGCCTCTAAATAAAACTTTTTAGAAATAAAAGTAAACCTTAATTTATGTACTGCAAGATGCAGGGGTAAATTGACCAGAAGTAATGAACTTCAAAATATATCATTGTAAAACTACTAGGCTTTAAATATTTAAAAATAAATAAATAAATAAACTCAGGACCTTCTAGCAAAAGCATGAAAATAACTTAAAAAGAATTATATAGGTTTTTCAAAATGTTCAACATCACTTGTAATAAGTGAGATGCAAATTAAAACCACAATGAGATACCACCTCACCCCAGTGAGATGGCACAACTTCAAACAACTAGCAACAACAAATATTGGCGAGGATGTGGAGAAAAAGGAACAATCTGCACTGCTGGTGGGAATGCAAACTAGTACAACCACTGTGGAAAACTGTTTGGAGGTTCCTCAAACTGCTAAACATAGAGCTTCCCTACAATCCAGCAATCCCACTCCTAGTTATCTACCCAAAGGACACAAAAACACTGATTGAAAAAGATACCTGCACCCGAATGTTTACTGCTGCTTTATTTACAATTGGAAAAACATGGAAGCAGCCCAAATGCCCAAAAGTAGATGACTGGATTAAAAAGATGTGGTACATATATACAATGAAATATTACTCAGCAACCAAAAAAGAGAAACACATGTCTTTTGCAGCAACTTGGATGGAGCTGGAAAAGATCATGCTTAGTGAGATAAGCCAGAAAGAGAAAGAAAAATACTGGATGGTTTCACTCATAGCAGGAGTATAATGGACCAGGCAAGAAAATAACAATAATGAATACCCATATACCAGAGACATTTTGTGGGGGTAGAATGGGGAATGGGATCAAAAACGGGGGAGGGGGGTAGGGAGGGAAGTGCATGGGATTATGGTGATGGCACACATGGGTGACTTGGTGATGGGAAACCTGCGGGGATTACAATTGAGATGGGAAAAAAAAATGTACAAAATGATGTGAAAATAAACTTATTAGAAAAAAAGGGCTAATCAAAAAAAAAGAATTATATAGGTTTTTCAAAAGCAACATACAAAAGCAATGTGGAACAGCATTTTCAAGAAATATGAGGAAAATATATAAATCAGTTACCATGTCTTGCCAAAATATCCCAGTATCAAGACTAGAAAAAAATGATTCTTTGAGGATTCTTATGGAATCCACTAGAATTGTCCAGTCCAGTAGTATTTTTTATAGTATTAGAAATGTTTTATAGCTATGGGCTCTTGTTGGTGTGGTGTATTGGGTTAAAGCATTGCACTGTGAAGCTCTCAGAAACAGCCCCAGCCAAGAAACTGACCCACATAGTTTGGCAGACCTCTCCTGACCCACCTGCTGCTCCCTTCAGCAGTGTTTTTCAGTAGATCTGGGTGTTCTGTTCCCCACTTTGTCTCTGGTGCATCCTCTCACCCACTACACCTCTGGCCTGTACTCCAGTTCTGTAAGCATAAGTAAATAAATCTTAAAAATGTATTATAGCTATATGCTATTCAAAGTAATAACCAAAAGCCATATGTGATTTTAATAAGCACTTGAAATGTGGCTACATAACACAGAAACTGCACTTTTGAATGACTACATGCAAATGCAGCCTGCCTTATTGAACAATAGAGTAAAGGAGGGTGACCCTCATTCAGCCAAGAGGTTAATGGGGAAAGTGACAAAGTACCAGTGGTGAGCACTTCATTTATTTTAAAGCTGAGACTAAAACTAGGAGGAGACATGAATAGAAGAAGAATATGTAAAAATTTTATGATGGGACAAACTAGAAAGAATGTGACCCAAAAAGATGAGGCCAAAGAAACAGAGGAGACTGATCATTGATTGATTCACAAATAATAGGTAGTAATCAGAGGATATTGTTTCAAATTGTCAACATGCAGGACCGGAAGGAGAGTAAAGAGGGGTAAGGAAGAACAAAAGAGTGGGCACACAAACTGTGGTGGACAGTTATGGGTGACTTGTTGATGGGAGAACTGTCATGACTACCTCTGAGAGAGAAATTCTTTTTGTGAAAAACATGAACAAGGATGTAAAATAATAGTATTTCAATAAAAATGTGTATTTTAAAATTGTCAGATCAAATGTAAAAACAGAAGTTAAGGGTAACAAGAAAGGTATTAAAGCAAGGATATCTACTGGAATAAAAAAATAGAAATTTTCCTAAGTACCAAGAGATAAATGTTTTGTAAGAACATACCAAATAGGGAACATATATAATAAAATCACATCATACACTGAATTATTATACAGCAAGTTTGTTAACAATGTCCTTTCTTTCAACATCAATTCATTATAACATTGATGAGGAAAAAAGCCATCTTGGTCAATGTTGAATGAAAGTGTTTTTCGAAGACATACTATAGTCCTATATTGTTTTGTGTAAAATTGCTGTTCAAGAATCTGTCAGTAATGTTAAGTGGACTTTCTGTGGAAGGTAGTTGTATGCAATCAATTCTCTGCTAATAAAGAAGGAATTTATTGATTCAGAAAGGCTACAAAATTAACAATGGACTAATATTTACCAGGCAAATGAAAACAATAAGTAAGCATTGTGATACTGATATTAAAGTATAACTAAAGCAGAAAAACATTAATTGAAATAAACATGAATGCTTTATATTCTAAAAGTGATAATTAACAATAAGGATTTAATATTTGTTAACTTTTATGACATACATACATTTTCACTACCAATACAGAACAGGAAGCACAGGAGATGCATGGAGAAACAGATCAACATACACTGATAATGAGGACTTTTAACACATTATTCTCAGTACAAGTCAGTTGGTCTGCTTAGACCAACTATGAAAAGAATATAAATAAATTGTCCTGTAGATATATCTCAACCATTGTGCCTAAATAATACCTTCTTTTCAATTATACATGGAAGATTCAAAAACCTGATAGGAGAATACAAAGACAATAGTAGTAGGCTTCAAAGTAGAAAAATAATCAATAATCTGCAGTAAAACTGGAAAATCTTTATGTCTATTTTTAACAAATAGTCCAGGTCTTCTTCCTGGAAATTTAAAAACCTTTATTAGACAACAATGGGGTGAAAGGGAAATACTAAATAAATTATATAACTTCTGGAGGAGATGGTAGGACTTAAAGTATGAATCCTGTACTAGGAAAGCTAATTCTAAATTATATAACATATAATTTATAATTATAAATTAGAAGGAAATTGTAGAGTCGCCACCTCAAAGACACTGAGAGAGCTGAAACAATAGATGTGTAAGCAGGAGTTAGTGGGGGCAGGTAACCAATGACTACAAAGACTTTTTGATGGTTTGGAAGTATGATTATTATTTTATATGTATTTGATGTTTTCAAAAACTGGTAAAAAAAATGCTCCATTGTTAATTGTTGTCTCTATGTGGTATAATTTGCAGATATTTTTATTTTCTTTATATTTTCCTAATTTGCATGTATTACATAAGGAAACAGGAAAATCCATGGGAATAGTCATCCTTATTAGAGAATGAAGATCTTAACTGTTTTCAGTAACTTTATTCCTACTTTTGGAAGTAGTAGCTTCTTAATCTGAATGAGTAGGATAGGCACTAAGTGAAGAGAGCTTTTCTGTACTCTTGTTACGTATGTGAGTTCTGTAGGTCAGAGGATTTTTTTCTTTTTGTAAACAGCTGCTTTATTTAACAACTTCACTGATTATTTTTACATAAACTTGGGCCTCCTTCAGGTGCTGCACTATCTGGTAGTTCAGAAACCTGCAGACCTTGCTCGGCACTTGTTACCTTGTGTAATTCATGCAGCAGTACTCAAGGTAAAGGAAGAAGGTAAATGTCTTATTTGATTAGTAATTAGTTCATTACCAAAATGAAAGTATATTTTGCCTACCTAATTTAATGATAACTTTGATCTTTTTTAAAAATAGAAAATCTGGAAAACATTTCTTCAGTTAAGAAGATTATAAAGCAAATAATATCCCATTCCAGTAAGGTTTTGCACTTCCCCAATCCTGAAGATAAGAAGTTGGAAGTAAGTGGTATAATATTAGGATCTTGCTAAGTGTTCTCCCCTGTGGCAATAATTATTTAAAAAACATAAACAAAGACATGGCTTAAAGGCAATGGCATGTTTGCTTTCTTCCAATGTATGTCTTTCCTTTCCTCACTATTAGGAAATCATTCATCAAATTACTAATGTGGAAGCTATAATTGCAAGAGCCCGTTCACTGAAAGCCAAGTTTGGAACTGAGAAGTGTGAACAAGAAGAGGAAAAGGAAGATCTTGAAAGGTAATTGCTGTATGACTTGTTTTGTTTGTCTGCATAGGAAAAGCCATCAATCTGTTCAGAAAAATTTTAATAGGCTATTGAGATTCTTTGTGGTATACTTATATCATTTGTAACAAGCACTGACTATAGAGAGAGAACTATTTAATTATCGGAGGGTTTGACACTACTGTATTTCTGACTATTTTTGAGGTGTTTCTGTTTCTCCTACTTTTAGAAACAAATCTACCAGTTCTCTGTTTCTAGGAATTTCCTTGTTTGCTCTTTGTTATGTGGGGTCTACAGTCTCATGTTGAGAAATTATTCACTTTTTTTTACTCAAAGTACCCTAGAGCTTTTCTTTCTGTTACTGCTCTTTATGCCCCAGTTGAGGTATTCTGAAACTATATTTGTATTTGTTATTTTTGATTATTAATGCAATTTTAAACAAGGCTTGTAGTAGCAAAGGTGCATATACTGTGTACTTTATGAATGTTTTAAAAGAGTAAATTTATGGCTTCTCCCAGATAATAAGGCAAATGACTCAGACTATCTTTTTCTCCTTCTGAGACTTGACACTATTACCAGTGGATCCTGTCAGTGTTGAATTCTTGTTCATTTTTTTCCCTAGTACTTGAAAGGTATTGTTTTAATATGTGATAAAGTATTTCCAAATTAACTAGTTCAGTTGATTTAATATATTATAACTTTAACTTGTTCATAATCTTTCCATGGCACTAAATTATTGATGCTAAATAACAAATATTACCTAACAATGCATTGCTATAACTTTTACCAAGTTCTTGTTTGAATTTTGTTGAACAGAATTTACTCCCAGTCTACTTTGCTCTCTTCCTTTTAAATGAACAGAATAAACTCATCAATAGAGAATGATTTCTAAAATAGCAGTGTACCAGTGAGCACAGTGGTCCATACTAGCTTAGGTGGCTCTGTGACTTTGACTTTGTTAGCTCTACCATACATTATCTATGATATACTTGGAAATACAGTGTTTCTAACACATAATGGCAGTTTTCAGTTGACACTTTTCCCAGAAAAACATGTATTTTAAGCAAGTATGCACATACACACAAATATACACCTATACTCTTTTTTTTTTTTAAGATTTTTTTTTATTTGCGCATACAGAACTGGGGTACAGGCCAGAGGCTCAGGGGCTGTGAGAGGCTTCACCAGAGACAGAGTGGGGAACAGAACAGGAAGATCAACGAAGTACACTGCTGAGGGGAGCAGCGGGCGGGTCAGGAGAGGTCTGCCACACCATGTGGTCACCTCTGGGGTAGGCGGGAATCGAACTCATGCGGAAGTGGCTTTAGCTTCTCAGTGCAGTGCTTTAACCCGCTGCGCCACCAGGGAGGGCCCTACACCTATATTCTTAAGGAGCAAAACCAAAAATACGGAGCACTATTTTGCTGTATAAATAACACTTAGTTTTTGTTGTCCAGAATTATTTTTTTTTAATCTTAGGTTTACTATAGCATTTTCTAAGCTTCTAGTCTGAAAGAAATAGGCTATTTCTTTCTATGCCTTGACAGAGATAGATCCTTCTATAGTTGAAAGTCAGTCAGATTGTTGGCTGAGTTTACTTTAATTCCAGATTTAATTCCTTTTTAAAATTTCCACTTTCACCTTGATAGACTTAGCCAGGATCAATTTGAGAATTTACCTACAAAATTAATCTGGGAAGACTGACACATTATGAACTGTACAGCTCCTTGTTAACTTTTCATTACTTCTCTCTTCTAGGTTTGTGAGTTGCCTTTTGGAGCAGCCTGAAGTGTTAGTTATTGGTGCAGGAAGAGGGCATGCTGGCAGGATCATTCACAAGTTGTTCATGAATGCTCAGAGGGTATGTGAAATTCATCATTGACTGTATCATTATCTCTCTAGACCTCTACTCACTAAGATGCTGTTTTAATTTTCACACTTCGTTAGGTTCAAACATTGAAGAAACAGTAACTTCTGAGGCTTTAAAATTCTTTTGCTCTCTTACACATTAGAGTAAAATGGTAAGTTTATTTTAGGATGTAAATTCCAGAAGTTAGAAAGGTCTGAAGCCCACTGACTAGGTTAGCAATGGTCAGTCTTACCAAATTTCTTGTACTACAAACAGATCCACAGATGTAAAGTTAGAGATTTCCTAGAAAAGAAAGGAAGATTTCAGATTTTTAGTAAGATTTTCAGTAGAGAAAGAAAGCTCAATTTGAAAAATTATCTTCACTATTACCTATATAATTAAATTTGTTAAAAATTAAAATTTGACTTTTTTATGAAAGTGATATTAGTAATACTCTTGCTTGTACTTCTGTACTGTTTATTGGTTAAGAAGTGCTGGCATCCCACAGATGCTTCTCATGTCATGGCTATTAGTATTAAAGATTCTGGTAAAAATATTAGGAAGTATACTTATAAATACAGGATGCCCCTCTTACCTTACACTGTGTTGACACTGTAATGACCCAACTTTGAAGGTGTATCAGTGAATCAGATAACATAAAGAATTTTCATTAAGTATACAAATGGAATAACAATTTCATAATCTCTTTTGAGTTGGTCTGGAGTATATCTAGTTGATATATTCAAAATCATTCCCAAATCTACTTATCTGAATTTTTTAGCAAGAACTAAAACCTGAGATTATTTAAAGGCTAACTTTTCAAATTTACAAATTTCAAGTTGAAAACAGGTACTGTATTTCTCTATAGATTGGAAACAATAGACATTTACTTATTTTGGTTTTTGCCTTTGGCAGGGAGCAAAGAACTGAGTTTGTTTTCATATACTATAAACCTTTATCAGTTTAATATCCAGAAGTCTATAAGCACATTTCCTTGTTAGCAGCAATATGAATTTTATCCATATTACAAAAAACTTTTCCTATTTTCTCATTAATTAACACTTAGGACAATTTAACATATAAAGCTTTATATTTTTAATGCTGAGTGTGTTACTTATTTGGGATGATTGCATAAAATTATTTCCTTGTAAGTAGACATTGCCTTTTCCCCCTTCGATTGTGATTAAAGGCTCATTGTAAAAATTTGGACAATACAGGAATTTATATTAAAAAAAATTAATCATACCTTACTATGTACTGATTACTTTCAACATTTAACATCCAGTGTATATAACTGTATATTTTGTAAAAAGAGGATTATACAATTTACTTTGTTCTTTTTTCCCACTTATCTTTTAAGATTTATTTTTCTCTATTTTTACATATAAGAACTGGGGTGTAAGCCAGAGCTGTGGGAAGGGGGGAGGAAGTAAAAGGATTCACTAGGGACAGAGTGGGGAACAGAACAGAAAGATCTACTGAAATATACTGCCAATGGGAGCAGCATGTGAGACAGGAACAGTCTGTTGGGCAGTATGTGGGTCAGTTTCCTGGCTAGGGATCGAACTCAGGCTAAAGGTCTGGCAATAGCTTGATAACACTGAGACATCAACCTCTACACTATCAGGGAGAACACTCCACTTACCTTTTTATATCAGTAAATAATAGGAGTGTTATATTTTTAATGAGCTCATTGTATAGCTGATTCCCTTTAACAGATACAGAAATTAGTAATTTATCCCTCATTTTGCAATTTTAAAACATTTTCAAACTTTTAAACCATGCAGTCAGGTTTTAGGGAATTATGTGAATGAATTATGTTATGTGAATTGTTATAATTCACATAACAAGTACTTAGTTTGTTCATTTTTAAATTTAATCCTTAGGTGTATGGCTAAAGGAAATCATTAAAGTCCATTCATGTAACTTTTCTTTTTATGATTAACTGATGACTTTATTCATTTCCATTTTATTAAAAATCAAGATAATATCTTAATGAGTTATAATGAAATTCTAGAGAATTTTTTATAGTCTACATTAACTTTATGTAGTTAGAATTTTTCTTTAAAATTTTGTATTTTAGTATACTTCATCATGATTACATATGTCAGTGTAAGTTTAGCGATTAGATCACTGATTGGAATTTCTTCAGTCTTGCTAAAATTAAGTAACTCTGAGACACCTATTCTTTAATTCAAATGCATTTTCAAGCCATTGCACTTTTTTAAGCATCTGAATTCTTCAATAAAAGCTAGATTTTTATTGAATCATCCCCCCATTTAAATTATAATCTGTATGTCAGCTGTTGGACCATCAAGTTGCATGAATTGAGCGTTGGGATGTCTGCTCAGTTTGACAAGCTAGGTGTGTTGTATTTGTGTTGTCTTGATTTCTTTTGATGAGATCCTATTTCTTGATGTAATGCATGCTGTCCCTGAAATAATCTTAAAATTTTGTCCAGCTCTTTTTATTCCATCTTGCTTGTTTCCCTTTCATCACTGTTTTTTTTTCTCACCCTTTTTCAAGCTGACTGAATCTTCTGATGAGGTAACAAATAGCCCTTGTCCCTCATAGTTCCTTGTTCCTTCCCATCCCTCTAACTTCATTAAGGTCATTATGACTAACCACCTTTTTGAACAGTCTGGATTTGAATAGTCTTTCTTGCTGATGTTTAATGTAACATGATTTCATGTTTTTATTGTCAAAACAATTATTTTTCCCAGTCGATTTTGTCTTGTCAGAGAAATGAAAGAAGTATAGTGGTCAGAGTTGAATATGTATCTCATAAAATTCTAATGAAATTATAGATGCCACAGATTTTGAGAACTTCTCTTTTGTGAACATTGCTACATGGACCTCTGCTACTTCTGTATCATATTAACTACCCAGTAAACAAAGTCAACAGCCCCAGTTTTATATCGGCAAGAGAACCCTGAAAAGAATTGATTTAAATAATCAGTGTAAAACCCATCTTCCTTGGCTCTGGAGAGAAGTAGCCCATTACTAGACTGAGGACATCAGACTCGGAGTGGGTTATTGCTAGAAGAAATCTATAGGAACCAGTGTAGCGCCACTTTCTCTTTTCTTCAGATGTCAGACTATGACACTCACTTTGCAAGCAGAGGCTTGGCAGTCATTATCCCTTTGACACTGTCACCAATGTATTTGTAATCTCTGGCTGTGCATGTCACCGCTTCATACATTTTTTTGTGTGTGTTGTTTTTTTTTTTGAGTACTCACAACATGGCTTACTGCATTACTGAGTAATGTAAGACATTTTAATGTTTTTGTCATATTTTTTTTCATCTGTCCTTTAAAATGATCTAAGTGTAACACTTGACTCGCTGTTGAATTTAGCATTTGATTCTATTCAAGGCTGCAGCGGCATCTCCACCAGAGGAAGAACTGAGGAGAATGGGCTTCCCAGAAGAAAGAAGGCAGGGCTCCACTTCAGACTTTCCACCCCCTGCAGGCCGGGAACTCATTTTGCGCACTACCGTGCCCCGCCCTGCTCCATACTCGCGAGCTCTGCCTCAGCGCATGTACAGTGTCCTCACCAAAGAAGATTTCAGACTTGCAGGTGCCTTTTCATCAGATACTTCCTTCTTCTAATTCTTTCAGGGTTACCTCATTTGTGGTTTCAGAGACCTTGCTGACCCTTTCTGTAGGGGGAGATTGTGCCGGTTAAAACCTGAAGAGGCCATGAAAAGGGCTTGCCTAGTTGAATGATCAAGAATCATACCAGCATGTGGAAGACTTTCCAGTGCCAAGTTTGGACTCTGTTTTATCTTGCCGGCAGCAGAGGGGATGGGCTTGAGCTGTTGAAAGATTTTGTTGCCCCAAAGAAATGACCCAAGTGTTGGGGTGGGGAGTGAGAAGCAAAAAGCAAAGCAAAACAAAAAAAAGCAACAGGAATTTTCTGTACTCTTTTGGTGGGTTTGTGTTCATTTTATTCTTTACATGACTATCCCTTGCATTCATAGTCTGTGTAAACACTTGCTACATTTAATAGTATCAAGTATGCAAAATACAGTATCTGTTAACACAATTTTCTGGATATTTTGGTGGTAGCTTCTATTCCAAGAATCTGTATTTTTAAAATACTAAATGACATTCTGTTTATTCAGTCGCCTCTTGATCATCTTCATTGTAACTAACTTTTGATGAGCATTTTGACTATTACAGGAACACATTTAGAATCTTACATGGTTTATGTGTTTTTTCCATGTAATTGTGACAGATAAATGTATTCCTTCTGATAAAAATACATATTAAATATCCTGCAAATTAGTTTTATATTTATTTTGTAAGTTTTGTTTCTGTTGTTTTTGGTTGCCATGTAAGATGTCAACTTGCAAATTGTTGTTCTCTTCCTGCTGTACAGCATGCATTCCTTTTTTTTTTTGTGGTTGCTGGCTGGATACTGTATTTCTTGAAGTAGTGCTGAGCACACTCTAAAATATACTCTTGGTACATATTGATTATCATGCAGGCAGTATAATTCAATATATATGCTAGTGTAATGAATAGATTATTTCAGTGCACTATTTTGCTTTTATATTTTAGTTCAAATGAAAATAATTGATGGGGATGTGTAGCATCCAGCAAAACAGCATATTTCTTCCTAGATGATGATCAAGACTTACTGTCTGTTGCTATCTGACCTCTATTCAGTAATGTTAAAGATAATTTTAGGCCTAAAATTTCCACTTTAATCCAAAGTAAAAAATGGTTATACTGAAGCATAGTCCTTGCCTATGTATCTTTACGGAGCAAATAGAGCCTTGTAAACTTTGTGTTATATATTATTTTTGTAAAAATAACAAACAAAAAAACCCCAAAAACTCTGTGTACACATGGATGTGTGTATATATACATATGTATATTTGAACGAGGAATGATGTTGGAATTAATTATTGCTGGCAAACATACAGACATAGACTTGAGACTGAGTGTTGTGCCAAGTAGAAGGTGTATCATTCAAGGACAGAGTTTGCTTTCTAACAAGGAAGTTAATGTCAAAAAAAAAAAAAATTTTACAAAAAGAGGTTGTACTTTTAAACAGTGAATCTAATAAAAAAGAAAGTGCTGCTTTCTCTGGTTAATTTTCTCCCACTCTGGTAGGTATTTTGTTATTATATTAGCTTTATGTGGTCTCAGATCTTCATGAATATTTTTAGCCTACTATGTCTGGGAGGGGTCTCATAAACACTTTTTGTTCCTTTTTTGTTGTCGTTTTAGTTTTATGTGTTTATGTCATGGACATTTTTAAGTATCTGCTTTGTTTCAGGTATTGTACTAGGCATGAAGGTAAAACAGAAACTGAAACACATTCCTTCCTTTCAGTAATCTTTCTATCAGGTAGAAAAGGTTTCTATCAAATGGAAAGTATAGTCAGTTCACCTGTATGAACTGGAGGTATGTTTATTATCTAAATGCATTTATTCATTTATTGACAAAAGTGGTGTAGGCAGTCATAATGAACATAAGGTTATGTTTTTCACTCAGGCTTTTAGGGATCAGGAAAATCATTTTCCAGGAAGTGAGCTATAGATTAAGACCAAAATAGGAGTACAAGCTATCAAAGAGGTGGGGAAGCATGGTAAATTGCTCATAAAGAACAACAACAATTAATTTCCCCCACTGCTGTGTTATTGTTCCTGATACCAGAAGGGATGAAGTTTATTTTTCCATCCCGTCAATCTGGACTCGCCAGCACCTTTCTCTGATCAGTGGAATACTAGCAAGCACAATTCAGAGACTTAAAAAAACACTTGCACAGTGGGGCTTGCCTTTTCTTACTTCTGGGAACCCTAAGATGTACATAAAAGACTGCTGAAGGAAGAGAAAAAAGGTGTTTTGTTTTGCGGCAAAAGTTAGTTAAAACAGAAGGTGATAGGAAAAATGTTATAGCTAGAGAAAACAGGATAGACAAAAACTCAGAAACAAGAAAATTTATCTTTGGTGAGCAGCCAGAATTTCAATTTGGTTGCAGTATGGTATAGAGTGGGTAAAGACAAAAAATTAAAATAGCGAGGTAAACTAGAATGATTGCAAGAAGTTGGAACTTTATCTTCAGGGCAATGGTAAGTCATTGAAGTTTTAAGCAGGGAAGTGAAATGGAAGGTTTTACACCAATTTGTAGCATGGCAAATGGACTGGAGAGACTAAAAACTATATTGCATGTCCTAGATTTTGTGCTAAATTATAAGATTCTTGAAAAGTAGTGATTATATTGTCAGTGTTTTTAAAAACCTCCTCTGTACTTTGTAATATGCTGCAAAGAGTTTGACAAAGCTTGTAACAATAAGAAATGTCCTCACTGTGGGACCTTCCCACACCCGTATATAACCTTATATCACCATAACAATTAAGATTTTTCTTGGAACTAGGATTTTGAGAATCTTAAGTATTTATACTTATATTTCATTCATTAGTCCAGCAAGTGTTTTTGGTGTTAGTTATGTGCCAGGTACTGTTCTGG
Source organism: Condylura cristata (assembly GCF_000260355.1). Lineage (NCBI taxonomy): Eukaryota > Metazoa > Chordata > Mammalia > Eulipotyphla > Talpidae > Condylura > Condylura cristata. The sequence goes on along the minus strand of NW_004567103.1, from coordinate 73,576,854 downwards.
ACATAGGGGATACAGTAGGAAACAGGGCAGGTAAAAGACCCGTGTCCTAATGGAGATTATACTGAGGTACACCAAGTATGAGTTCATTAAGGCGAGGAAGAGTGCTTTTGAGAAATGTGGTAGGGAAGACCTGTAAATGGTGACATTAAAAGTGAGGGATCAGGCCTTTTGAGTATCTAGGTGATCGTTCCAGCTAAGGATTAGTTAATGTAAAACCCTGAGGTGGGAATAAACCGTGGTCCTTTAGAGACACAGAAAGGAGGCCAGTGTAGTTAAAAGAAGGGTTAGTGAAAGGAGGAGAAGTAGCAAAGTGAGACAAATGTGCAAGACCAGATTACACAAAACTTTGAGTTTGGATTTTATTTTTAGTTGAAAGGGAGAATTTTAAAACAGGGAAGTATGATAAACTGGCAGTTGAAAAAAATTTTAATGTGCATACACTGCAGTGGTAGGTGTGGCAGTAGAAGAAGGGGGATGGTGCATGGTGATTTGGACTGAGGTTGTAGCAGTAGAGAAGATAAGATGGTGATAAAATTTGGGTTGTATTTTGGAAGAATGTACAACTTCAGTGAGGTTAAGGGAGTTACAGATTGCTTGAGGGTTTAGGGGCTAAGTAACTCAGTAACAATCATTTACTGAAGTAAGAGGTTGAGGGAAGAGCAAGGTTTGGGGGGATGATAAGATTTTGATTTAGAATAGGTTCATTTTGAGATAGCAGAAACCTGTGATATTCAGTTTTCAGAGATGATCCCAATGATCCCTACTTTTCTGGTATTCATACCAGTATACCCTACCAGTTAGACTCTGGCTAGCAGAACACAGAAGTAGTTTTGGTTTATCAGTTTAAGGATCAAATTGTACGAGACAGTGCAACTTTAGTTTTGGCTTCTGCCCCCCTCAACCTCCTTGTGTCC
>NW_004567103.1:73504652-73575840 GCF_000260355.1 Condylura cristata | reverse complement strand
CCATTTCCCCTCCATCCCCCCCCCCCACACACACACAATCACTCTGGAGGAAGTTAACTGCCATGTCACACGTAACCTTGTGGAGAGGCCCACCTGGTGAAGAATTGAAAGCTTTTGGAAACAACCGTGTAAGTGAGTTTAGAAGTGGATTCTCTGCAGCCTTTAGATGATTGCAATATGAAGACAGCTTCTCAGAAATCACTCCTGGATTGCTGACCCTCGGAAACTGAGGTAATTTTTGTTAGTTTAAGTTGCTATATTGGTAGCAGTTTGTTACACAGCAAAAGATAACTATTGAATAATAGAATATAAAAAAATAGCTAATACAATAACAGCTTAAAATAAATTTGGCGTTTAAGAAAGGGGCTCAAATGTGTGCTATATATTGGGAAGTCTAGAGGTGGAAGGAAAACATGAACTGTGATATTCTAGAAGCCAAAACACAATGGTCCATGAAGGTGGGAACTGATGTAATAGTGTCAAATACCATTGACACATAAGGTGAAGACAACTGCCTATTGTGCACATGTCTATGCAGAGTAAGAAATGTGTTAAGAGAGAGGTAATAGATTTCTTACTAGGAAGAGAAGTGACTTCTTGGAGGCAAGATAATTATTCCCTTACATTGATGTGTACACTGAACACTTCTGCTCCAAGTAAGACAGTCTTGATTGCAGTGCTATTCCTTGCCAGAAACTGGAGGATAGCATTAAGATAGGAAATGGAGAGAGCAAGAGCATCAAGCTTTGGTGTAATCTGTTTCAGGCCACTGTAACTATATATTGTCCCCTTCTTGCTGCCAGCTTATGCAAGGCTTGCAGAATAGATAAGACTTGATACGGAATAATGAACTAATGATTACATGCATTCATGCATGCCTCTATGGCAAAGGAATCTTCTCCGTGTCTTTAATTTTGACCATTGGGGATCGTGAAACCAGATCATTTCAGAAAATTAGCCTCTAAGAAAAGAAGTGCTAGTGTTTTGGTAGCTCTGAGAAGCAGAGCTTGGCATCCACTTGTAAAAGTGGACTTGGCTAATTGAAAAAATATAAAGCTAGTTTATATTAGTACAGCTTCTGTGCCAGCAGTTTTTCCCTTGGCCATTTGTGATGTCTGACTGGGTGGGCATGGATAACCCCCCTCAAATGAACTGTCCACCTACTGCAGGGAGCATTCTAGAGGCGAGATTATCACATAGTGTAACAGGTACAGGTTTCACGGACTCCGCCCCCACTCCATGCTGGAACTCCAAATCCCATCAGTACCAAGAAGAAGCACGCAGGGACGTGAGGGCGGAGCTGAGCAGCCAGGTTGGGATAAAACCGGACATGTGGGCTCTGGGGGGCTCTTGGCCTGGTGGTTCACAGCTGATCGTTTTGGCACTCAATCGGTTTTCAGCGTGCCGATGGAGTCCACGTCAGTAGAACTGGTAGGACATCCTAGTTAACCTGTGTTTCTCTCCCTCTTTCCCTGGGTTATCCCTTTACCTTTCTCCTTATAAATAAATCCATCATTTAACCTTTTGAAGTGTGTCCATAATACGATTGAATCGTAAGCGCACGGGTGAAGACCCACAGACAGGCAACCCAATTCACATTGGGGTGCCCTGTAACAATAGGATGGCAACTGAACTAAGGCTCCTACTTGAAACTTACCCAGAGATGACAGGAATGTCAAAGACCCACTTTTTGACAGGGTTTGGGGCCGTGATCCACTTTACTCAATGAAGCCAGCCGGGGTAACTTAGGCCTAGAGCAGAGAGCAGACATAATACTTCCTGCTGCTTTCCAGTTAACGAACCTCTCTAAGAAAGTTACATTTGTTCCTTAGCAGACTGAAAAGTAAAAGTTGCCTATTGTATTTATGTGCATGTGTGTGCAGAGCCATGATAGAATATTTGTTTTGTTGTTCAAGTTTCCAGGTTTATCTTCATCTTTGTCTCAATGAGTGGTGAACAACTCTAGGGAAATACTTGTACACTGGCTGGTTTCTACTGGAGGAGCTGCTCAGAGAGGGGTAAGTTGATGGTGGTACTCAGGCAATGGTAAAAGTATTTCCTGAGAGGGGAAAATAATATCCACTGTATTAGTTTCCTTAATGCTTGAACAAAGTATCAAAGTAACTGTTTAAAAAGAACAGGGCAAATCCAAAATCTAGGTGTTGGCAGGATGCTGCTTAGGGCAGTGTCAGGGACAGGCCCTAAACACGGGTGGTTGGGGGGCAGAACAGGCAGGGTCTTAAGGTGGGAGCGGGGTCAAACAGCGGAGATTTCTAAAAGGGGAAAAAGGGGAGTGGGCGTGAGGAAGACACGGAAGTCGGAGTTGGATGCAAGTCTTCCTATTCTCTTAGCAGAAGTTTATTTTATACATTAGGAGCAAGCAGTGGGATGACATCGGCACATGAACTGGGCTGAGAGATTATAATCAACTTTTTTTCTAAGAACAGTTTGACCTTCAGCTGAGATTATAACATTTGTTATTCTTAAAATCAATCTATTAAAGTTAAGATAAGTACATAAATTTGTAAAATTTGAGGCTAACATTGTTATATTTACCACAGTGATGATTGGCTAAAATAAAGTCCCTTTAAATCTTAAATGCTACTTAATGATCTTCATTCTCATTGAGCCATCTTAGAGGGTAAAGTCAAGTTGAGGGCTAGAGTGGAGGCTGGGTTGGAGATGTGAAAGAGGAGAAAGTGAGGTTGTGGGCCAAGGCGAAATTGTGAAAGAGGGTAAAGTCAAGTCAAGGGCTAGGGTGGAGAAGTTTTCTGGTAGATAAATCACTAAGGGAGATAGTAAGATTCCTCATGTAAAGACTAAGCAATAAAAAGCTTAAGAGAGGAGAGTGATAAGATTTTGGTTCTCGCCCTGGCAGTAAAAGAACTCTGATTATTTTTAACATGTTCTAGTACTGCCTTGTTTTACAATATTGATTTTGTTATAAGCCAATTGCTTTTATTAATCAGCCAGTTGTAATAATATTTTTGACTTCAAGAGGAATTTCCCATCCTGGGGCAGTGCTTGCTTGCTTGGGGGCAGCACTTGCTTGTTTGGGCCAGGCAGCGCCTTATGAGGCTAAGGCAATCCAGTTGAAAACTGATGATTGCTTAGAATATTTTGATGATTATACAAAAAGGGAGGTCATAACATAAGCTAGCATGGAAATTCTGATTTTTCAGAGCTTTTTCTTTTCTATCTGGAGTCTGGAATTTGTCAGTCGACAGAAGTTGCATAGCTTGTGTGGGAGGTTTCTGCCTCATCTTTTGCAAGCTTCTGGTTGTTAGTAATCCTTGTTCTTTAGCTCCCAATTACAGCATTTCAGTCTTTGCCTCTGTTATCACATAGACTTAACTCTTATCTCCAGAGACTGTCCTCCTCTCTCTCTCTCTTGAAGATTTACTTACTGGGGAATGGGTCAAGAGTGAAGGGGGGTGATCAGTTTCACCAGAGACAGTGAGGAATGGAACAGATTGGCTGAAATACACTGCTGAGGGGAGCAACAGGTGAGACCTGAGATGTCTGCTGTGCCATATGGGTTAACTCCCTGCCTGGTATGGAACTACTGCTGCAGTGGTTGGGGATAACATCATAGTGCTGAGACTTGATCCCTTGCACCACCAGCCAGGCCATCTCTTCTCTTCTTACGCCAACAGCTATCCTAGTCCATCATGATCTTTTTGTTTGTTTTTACTTTTATAATAGTTTATGTTTACATATTTTTGTGCATTTTTTCATCTCAGTTGCAATCCCCTTGGGTTTTCCATCACCATAGTCCAGTGCATTTCCCTCCCCCCACTGTTTCTGATCCCATTCTCCACTCCATCCCCACAAAATGTCTCTAGTATATAGCTGTTCATCATTATCATTATTTTCTTGCCTGTTCTGTTCTATTCCTGCTATGAGAGAAACCATCCGGTATTTTTCGTTTTCTTTCTGGCTTATTTCACTAAGCATGATCCCATCCAGCTCCATCCATGTTGCTGCAAAAGACATGTGTTTCTATTTTTTTTTTTTTTCGGTTGCTGAGTAATATTCCATTGTGTTTATGTACCACATCTTTTTAATCCAGTCATCCACTTTGGGGCATTTGGGCTGTTTCCCTGTCTTTCCAATTGTGAATAAAGCAGCAATAAACATGGGGGTGCAGGTTTCTTGTTGATTCAGTGTTTTTGTGTCTTTTGGGTAGATACCTAGGATACTCCATCATGATCTTAACTACATCCACAGGTCACATTTCCAAACATCCTCAATTCTGGGGAAGTAGGGATTAGGACTTTAACATTACCTTTCTTTTTTAGAAGAGGGTGGGGTTCAATTCAACACCCTCTAGTTGGTGGTAAGACCATATAGCCTGACATTTGTAAGCATAGGCCTGGTTCTGGAAAGATCACTTTCAAGTCCTAGCCATCTTTACTAATCACAGGATGCAAGGCTGATACCTGACTTGCCAAAATGGGGACAAAAATAAGTGGGCAAGAGGTTGTTATAAAAATGAAACAAGATAATACCTGGTAAGTGACACAGTATAGGCAAATGGATGATAGGCTACCAGATATGAGCTCCAGTTTTATGTGAGGACACATCTTCCCAGCAAGTGTTCATAGATTCTAAATAGCCCTGTGAAGAGAAAGATTTCAAAATCTCACAACCATTTCATCAAATGAGCTGTTTTCTTAAGATCCCTTTTCTCCTCCTAGGTTATAGAGTCTGAAAGAGGATGTTACATTTATAGGCTGAGTAAACTATGGCAAGACAAGGAGCCAGGGTGGGTAGTTGGGAGAGCTGTAGTGTGTTGTGGACTGAGGGACTTAGCTGCACAGAGGCCCTCTGATGCAGTCTTGATGTAGCCATCAAGTAAGAGTAAGGAGCTGGGCTTTGAGGGTGCAGCTACCACTTGTGAGCCTCATCTACCCCGTCAAGGAGTTTTGGACACTTGAATGAACAGAGAGGCCCTTTAGTAGAAGAAAGTAGTAACAGTGGCCTCCCTGGTGGCACAGGGGTTAAAGTCTCAACACTGTCAAGCTATCACCAGTCAGTGCAACAGGAGTTCGAGATAAGTCCTGGCTAGGGAGTTAATCCATGCAGTGTATCAGACTTCACCTGTCTCACCCACCTTGTCTCTGATCAGACCCACTAGGAAATACCGTGGTCACTACAGTGATCCTCACAAGAGATGTTAGTGGCCAAGATCTGTGATGGTGGCAGTGGGGCAAAAGACTCAGCAAGTCATTGGAGGATTTGGTGAATAATGGGAAGTGGGCAGTGAGTACAGGGAGGAGTCTTGGATGCCCAGTTCTGAAATCTGAGGGGATGGATGCTCTGTTGTGAGAGGGAAGCGCCAACATGAGATTTGTGGCCTGTAATCAGCCCTGTCACAGCCACCTGGCAACACAACAGCCCCCAAGAAAGAGTGCTGCTCTGTGTGCACTGTAATATAACTTGCACCCTTTCCCTTACATGTCGTGCAGTAGGATGTTAGGTAAGGAAATGCCTATTACTTAGAGTTTCCAGTCTTAATGCTTTGATAATGACCTGGAAGGAGAGAGATCACCACTTCCATTTACCTTAAGTAGCCTCCTCTAAATACATACTGCTTATGTTAAATGTTTGTCAGGAAAGTGACATCAGCTCCCTCCAGGGGCCAGTCACACCTAACTAAGTGATGGGGCAGGAATAAAAACTTGTGTAAGTTCTTCAGCCACTTGACAGCTTGAGTAAATAATGACTTTTCTGTGCTATTTATTCACATTCCTCTTTCTCAGCCCTATTTTTGAACCAGAACACTCTTTATTTTTGTCCATGTTACATAATGAGGGAACTGCATTCTTAGTAACCCACTGTCACTCCTATATTATCTTGCCTACATGAAAAAAAGGAAATATTTTTAGAGTGTGAATTTCCCAAACTTTCTCAACTATTCTGGGTGAAGGCATAATGTCAATGGGGGGAACAAAAGCGGGCTTGACTGAGGCCAAACCCTGATCTTCGAAGCTGATCTGGGTTTCTTTCTGTCCTGTCCTGGCCAGATAGCAGAAGACTCTTCAGGTGTAGTCCCTGTAGTTCTCCCACCACCCTAGCACTCCTTTCCATTACCACAGTCCAATGTTTTCATTCCTCTGCTGATGTATGCCTCAGATTGATGGTCAGATTGTTCAGTTTCTCTGATTTCTACATGTAAGTGAAACCATCTTTTTGACTTGTTTCACTGAGCATAATCCCTTCCAGCTCCATCCATGTTGCTGCAAATGGTATGACTTTACTTTTTGATTGCTGAGTAGTTGTTCATTGTGTATCTATGCCACACCTTATTGATCATAGGAATGCTAGTAATTTTAATTCTTTGCTCCACTTATTTCAGGATAGTCAAAAGATTGGGGAGGAGGGAGGTTTAACTGCAAGCAGTAAATCTCTCTTAAGCATTCTCAAGTAACAGCTGAAAGCTTCTGTAGGGGAGTGAAACCAAGAGAAGAGAGCAGTAGCATTTTGAGTGTTTGAAAGACTCCAGCAGGAGGCTTGTGCAGCTCAATTAAATACAGTGTATGAAGAAGGTAACTTTCCTGAAGTGGGCATGTATAGTTCCTTCAGGAGGTTTCTCCACTGAGCCTTAGATGGTCTATAAAAATAAATTTATCTTGAAATGCTAGAAGCTTTAGGTCTTGTAATCTGTCACGAGAGCCAGAGATGCTCATTTTGTGTTCCTAAGGAGTTCCCTAGGACTCTCCTGTTTGAAAACGGGTTCTAGCAGCTTGTATACAACCAGGCTACTGGAAAAACCAATCCTCTGTGTAGGCACAGGGGTTGCTGCTTGGGATGAATCCAAAGGAGGACATACCCAGTTTAAAATGGAAATCATTCAATCTAACAAGTTCTGTGAGAGAGTTGAAATATAGGTTACCCTCACCACTGAAGATTCCTGAGGCCTTTGCAAATATCCAAATTATATATGTTATTACAGAAGATAATTATCCCACAAATAAAGTAATCCAGAGTTTCACAAACATGAATACTTATGGCACCTCTTAAAGTCACCATCAAAGAAAGAAATTTCATTGAATTTTTAAGTTTAAAACTGAAGTAGTGCAGAATAATTATCTTGAAACATGCTATTGTTTTTGAGAGTACTACATTTTACCACTGAAAATTCAGCATCTAAACTAGTTCTTTGAATATAAAATGTCTGAAGAATTACTATTCAAAAGTCATTCCTAAATTGATTACATGTTGAATAATCATATTTTTGAAACATGTAGTTAAATATATTGTTAAGATTTCATCTGTTTCTTAGGTGCCTAGAAGAAAACTTAAAATTATATATGTATTAGTGACATCAGGGAAGGTTGAGGAATATTTCAGGCTAGGAATCAGGCTAGACAATTGTACTGGCAGAATGTAAGTGATCTATTTTAGAACTCTAAAGTCTTTTCAAGGACTTGCAACTTTCAGGGGATGTCTTACATAGTAAATTGTGGTCAATTGGTTAATTTCAGCTCTTTGCACATTAGTGACTACTCATCCTTTAGTAGGACAAGCAGCTATGTTAATGCACCTGGAACCAATTGCACAGATTTGTAGAACAGGGTGAGTTAATAGGACCTTGTCTTCAAATTAGCAGAAATCTATATTCTGATTGTAGAGGTTTAGAAACACACAGGAGCAGCTACTAGCCCCATCATCTGATACAGCTTTCAGAGGATTTAGAGTCCAAGAACTTTTTTTTTTTAATCTTAATTCATTTTTCCCCTTTTGGGAGCCAGACAATGAAGGATTAGGCTATTCCAAGAGCAATCACAGGTACAGGGAATTTAGAGAGTCACTACATATACCCAGGGAAAGATGAAGGCTCCAAAAATATCTGAGATTTTAGATTTATATCTTTGGCTGATTCCTAGCAAAGAGACAACATACAAGCCACCCTGGTACAGAAGAATCTGATTTCCAGAGTTATCACAGTGTAAGATCAAATGTCCTATCTTTAATTAAAAATCAGAAGATATATAAGAAACAGAAAAATGGTCAATTCAAAGGAAAATAAAGCAGAAACCATCTCTGAAAGAGACATGATGGTAGGCTTAATAGACAACACTTTAGAACAGTTATCTTAAAGATGCTCAAGAATATAGCAAGATGTAGATAAAGGCAACAAAATGATGTATGAGTAACATACAACTATCAACAATGAGAGAAAACAAAAGGCAACAAAAATTCTAGATCTAAAAAGTAAAATAACTGAAATAAAAAAAATCACTAGCAGGATTCAAAAACAGATTTAAGCAGTTGGAATAGGGCACTGGTGAACTTGAAATTACTGAACATAAAAAAGATTAAAGAAAAATGTGGGATCCTATGAAGAACACCAAGTACATGCATACTGCAGGAGTTTCACAAGGGGTCGGAAAAAGAGATTATTTGAAGAATGGCTGAATACTCCCTAAGTAAAAATCTCTATGAAGCTCAGTAATCTAACTAGCATAGAACCATGTTGAGACACATTCTGATGAAACCACTAAAAGTCAATGACAGAGAATCTTGAAAGTACCAAGAGAGAAGTGATTCATAACAGATAAAGATCTTGAAAAGATTATCAGATTTCTCATCAGAATTTTTGGAGACCAGCAAGCAATGAGTTGATATACTAAAAATGCTCTAAGTATAAAAACTTAACAAAAATCATACCTGCTAAAATTGTTCTTTAAAAATAAGAGAGTCCTTCAGGTTGACATGAAAGCATACCAGAAAGTAGCTCAAATCGTATGAAGTAACTCAAATGCTGCAGTAGATATAAATTATGGGCAATTATAAAAGATTTCAATTACAACTTTGGTTTGTAATTGCCCTTTTCACCTTAGACATGATTTAAGAGACTAGTGAATAAAAAAGGTATTAGTCTCTTTTGCTGCACACATGCAGAAAGATAATTTTGTGACTATCAGTAACTAAAATAGATTGGGGATGTAGCTTTAAAGGAAGTTTTTGTATATTTTTGAAGTTAAGCTGGTATAGTTTATATTATAGTGTTTTAACTAGGAAATTAAATACACCCCCAATAGTAACCACAAAGAAAATAGCTTAAAATAGATCCAAAATGAAAAGAGAAGGAAATTTAAATGTCTCACTACAAGAAATCATCTAAATTCAAGGAAGTCAATAATACAATTAAAGAGAAAAAGGCATAGAAAATAATAGCAATTAAGTAATAGCAATTAAAGCCCATAGAAAATAATAGCAGAAAGACCTTCCCTATCAGTAATTACTTTAAATATAAGTATATCAAACTCTTGAATCAAGAGATTAGCAGAAAAGATTTAAAAAACATGATCCAATAAAATTCAGTGTATAAGATACTACATTTTAGATATAAAGACATAAATGGATTGAAAGTGAAAGGATCAAAAGGATATTCCACATAAATAATAACCAAATGAAGCAGGGTGGCTATAGTACTAGACAAAATAGATATTTTTAAGTTACCAGATACAAAGAAGGCTGTTATAAATAAAAGTTTTGATACAAACATTTACATTTATGTATCTAATAGCAGAACATCAAAATATATTAAGCAAAAACCTTCAGAACTGAGAAACAATTAAAAGAAATAAATGGACAAATAAATATCTCCACAATGATGAGAACAACTAGACAGAAGATAAGGAAACAGGGCTTGAATGACAATAAGAACTAGACCTAACAAACATACACAGCAGAATACACATTCTTCTCAAGGGCACATGGGATATTTCCAGGATAGACTACATATTAAGTTACAAATCAAGTATTAAAGATTAAAAAATATATATGTATATATACTATTAAAATATCTCCTAAACACAACAGGATAACTTAGAAATTAATAGAAGAAAGATGAGAAGATTCACAAAACTGAAAATCAGATTATTTAGACAGTCCAAAGGTTAAAGCAAACACAAGGGAAATTAGAAAATACTTAGACAAGAATAAAAATAGAAACATTGTAAGACAGTGTTAAAAGGGAAAGTTACAGCTTTAGACGTTACATTAAAAAAGAAAATATGAAATCAATAACCTAACAATGTAGGTAGAAAAAGAATAAACTCAGAGCTAGCAGAAACATGGAAATAAGATTAGAGCAAATATAGAAAATTAGTAAAAGAAAATTTATAAAATCAAGAGTTGTTTCTTTGAAAGATCAACAGAGCTAATAAACATCTAGCTATAAGGATAATAACAAAGGGAAACTAAAATTACTGATAACAAAAGATGGGTCATTAGTACTTCTACAGTAACACTGCTTTAATCTGATTCTTTGTTAACCACAAAACTGATACTCTGAACTACATCTGCCTGATTCCCGCATTTCATTTCTCTACTTTGATACCCAGTTTGATATGGGGAGAGTGACATTATCTTTCTCAAACCTCCTTTTATGAAGCAGATTTCAAAACAAGAGGACAACTGCACAGCAGTGTTTCCATATGCCTTTTAAGATATGCATTTGCTGAAGGTTGAAACATGAGTGAAGACAGTAAAGGGAAAAGCCCGTGGAAAGCAGGTAAAACATATTGCAGGATTGTCCAGGTGATTTTAAGTATAGCAAACTGGATTTACAACCAAGGTTAGGTTCTGTATGTGTGACTGTGTGTACACTAGACATGCTGAATATTTGCTAGATTCAGGTACTTGGTAGCAGTTTTTTTTTTTTTCAGCTTATTTTGTGGTTTAAATCAAAATTGTGTAGGGATATTTCTTAAACAGACCTTAGTTGTCACATAGACCCAGGTTTCTGAGCTTTCATTTTAATGTATGATGAACTCTAATTGTAGGGAAGACTGATATTATATAAGAGCAGAGAGATTGTGAAATCAACATTTCAGGAGAGGAATATTTTTAAGGTGTTTCATCTGCCAGTAGAAGAGGGTGAAAAGATAATATCTACTAGTGAGACAAAGCTTGTCAATATCAGAGGGGGTAGTTGTGAGAACCTAAAATTAATTCAGTACTGGTGAATATTTCTTGACTAGCAAATACTGGTTGTAGTGAAACACCCTTAACAATATAAAGCAACTGACAAGTTGAGAAGGGGCATTTCGCTGGCCATTGAGTAAAGAGACTTGTGCAGGGACTAGGTGTCCACAATTCTCCTGTGTCAAAACATGAGGTAGAATAAGAGGTTAATAATATTCAACAGAAAATGAGATACTTACTTCTACAAGCTATTTTTGATGTTGGATTATTCATCATCCTGTATCATTTAAGTAAACACAATGTTTTACATTTTATCTGAAGAATTCAAGAATGTTTACTTCTTTGACATATAATTTAAAAAGTGCTTTATACTTTTATTTCCAAGGAAACTATACTTGAAATCTTTTACTCATGAATCTGAAGATTTATTAGTAAGACGTGGGCTGAAAAATCCTTTCTCCATCAATGGTTAGGAAAATATAAAAAAATTATGCATTGTCATAGGACAATCTTCATAAGATATACATCAGGCTGTAATTAATTCTGAGAGTGGATATTCTTTTACCACTTCCTTATGAGATCTCCACCATATTTCTGGTGCTACTAAAAGCAACTTTTTCCAGCATCAGAAAATGTCTAGGAAGTAATGTCATTCAGTGACCCTGTCAACAGGAAGTAAGACAACCTAACCTGGCTTTGGACAGGCATGGTCTGGAGCATGAGTTCCCTGCCCAAGAAGTCCTTACCCTGGCAGCCAGCACCAACCCAAACAGCTGTACTCCCAGCACAGGCCTGAGGGCACAGCTCACTAACCTGCACAATCTTATTTCTCAGTGCAGGCATTTCTCACAGTTCCCATATTGTATTCCCTAGATCCAGAGCCTTTCTAAGACTAACCTGTATCAAGTAGCCTATCTTTTCAGATCTGGGCTGTCTTTCTTCATACCTTCCCTGGTACATTTGTTTTTCCACTCAATCCTATATGGTACAGCTATATTCTTCCTTGGGGGGCACTCTGAATTTTTTCTGTAGTTAAGGTGTCCAACTTGTCCTGTCACTTTCCATGTCTCTCTGTTGGAAACTTCCATTTGAAATCCATAAAGGGCAGCTTCTTTTTAGAATAAGAATGAAAGAACAGCCTCCCTAAAATGTCCCTTCTTTGAAGAAGCATTTATCCTCTTTAAAAAAAAAAAATATTTATTACTGTGTAGAAGAACTGGGGGTGCAGGCCTGTGGCGTGAGAGTGAGAGGGTTCACCAGAAACAGAGGGGAACATAATAGGAAGATTTACTGAAATACATTGCTGAGAGGAGCAGTGGGTGAGGCAGGAGTAGTCTTCTGTGCTGTGTGTGTTAGTTCCCTGGCCAGAGATGGAACTCAGGCTGTCATGGCAGGCCTTCGGGGTGGCAGTAGCTGAATCTTAACTCCTTGGTCACTAGGGAGGCCCCTTTTGCATTTACCTTCTGAAGTCTTTGCTATGAGATTTACTAGTATTTATGTTCAGTCCTAGTCCTTCGTTTAAATATACCCAAGTAAAAACCATCAAATTGTACACAAAGCTCAGATATGGTAGGAAGGAATAGGCCAACAACATCTTGTGTAGCAAATGCTCATTGTCCTTTATAGCATTTATGTTTTTCATCTTTACTGAGGTATAATTGGCAAAACTAAGATATTTAAAAGGCACAATGTGATGATTTGATAGACATGTATATATTGCCAAAGGATTCCCATCATCTAGTTAATTAATGTATTCATCACCTCACATTTATTTTTTTTATGGTAAGAACATAAATTCTGCCCTCAGCAAATCTGTTATATTATACAGTGATACTAAATATCATTATCATGTTATACATTAGAGCCTCAGATCTTACTGAGGCATTTACCAGCTTCTTCCTATCTGCTAGTTTTCGGTAACCATTTTTCTACTGTTTCTGAGTTCAACATTTCTTTAAGATTCCATATAGAAGTTATACCATGCAGTATTTGTGTCTTATTCCACCTTCTACGTCCATGTTGTCAAAAATGATAGGATGTCCTGTTCATGAAACCTGAATAATACTGCATTGTGCTGAATAATATTGCAGTGTATGTGTGTAAGCACACACAGAATTGTAAGTCACCTAAAAATGTTTCAGTTAACGAGGGACCACACACATGACAGTGCCCCAATAGGCTTTAATGTCACATAGGCAAGTAGTTAGGCTGTACCATGTTAGTCTGTGTTAACTACACTTTGTGACAGTCCACAATTACAGTATCACCTCATGACACATAACATACAAACACAACCCCATTCTCACCAACCTTTTTTGCCTTTTTTTTTTTTGCCATCCTAGTAGATGTAAGTTAATATGCCTTTATGGGTTTGGTGTGCATTTGCCTAATGATTAGTGATGTTGAACATTTTTTCAAATACCTATTGGTCATTTGTATGTTTTTGCAAAAATGTTTATTCAGGGCCTTTGCTTATTTTTTAGTTGGATCATTTGGTTGGTTGGTTGGTTGGTTGGTTGTTTATTGCTATGGAGTTTTTATTAGATCCTGATATATTTTGGTTATCAACCCTTTTTCAGTAATGTGATTTACAGTATCTTCTTCTGTAGGTTGTGTTTTCATTCTGATAGTTTCTTTTACTGTGCAGAAATATTTTCTCTTGAATTAGTCCCAATTTATTTTTGCTTTTGTTGCCTTTGTTTTTGGTTTCAAATCTAAAAAGACTGATGTCAAGGTATGTTATCCTGTTATAAAAAATTGTAAATTTTATGATTTCATGTCTTGTATTCAAGTTTTTAATCCATTTTGAGTTAATCTGTGTGTTTGGTATAAAGTAGGGGTTCTTTTGCATATGAATATCCAGTCTTCTCAGAACCACTTATTGAAGCTACTATCCTTTCCCCACTGCACAGTCATGGCCCCACTGTGGAAAAATTGTTGTGTATATATATGTGTATGTATATGTATGTGTGTGTGTGTGTGTGTGTATATTTATAGGTTTACTTCTATGTCCTGTATTCTGTCCCATTGATTTAGGTGTCTGTTTTTATTTCAGCACCATACTATGATTACTAGAGCTTTGGATAGGTTAAAACCAGGAAGGGTGATATCCTCAGGTTTGTTTTACTGTCTCAAGATTACTTTGGCTATTTGGGGCCTTTTGTGATTCCATACAAATTTTAGTATTATAAGCTCTATTTCTGTAAAAAATAACAATAGAATTTGGATAGGGATGCACTGAATCTGTAGATTGATTTGTGCTATATGGCAATTTAATTATTAATTTTTCCAGTCCACAAACACAGAATATCTTTCCATTTATTTGCATCTCCTCACATTTCTTTCATTAGCATATTATAATTTTCAGTGTATAGATTTTTCACCTCAGTTAAATTTACTCCTAAGTATTTTTTTTTAAGATTTATTTATGCATATAAGAACTGGGGTGTAGGCCAGAGGTGTGTGTGGAAGTGAGGGCGTGGGAGGTGAGACGATTTACCAGAGACAGAATGGGGAGCATAACCAGTGGACTGACTGAAATACATGCTGAGGGGAACAGTGGGTAAAACAGGAGCGGCTTGCTGCACCACGTGAGTTAAGATTCCTGGCTGGGGATCAAACTTATGCCACAGTGGCAGGTGCTAGCTTCACAGTGCTGAAACTCAACCCCTTGTGCAAACTATTGAGGCCCTTCCAAAGTATTTTAATTCTTTTTGATGCTGTTCTACATTTTTATCTGGCTGGAATTTTGAAATCTGGCATAGAGAGAATATTATCATGGGTCATTTCACCTCACACATTAATATAGTTCTTAAATGTAAGCATTTTCTGTCTAGAATTACCACCTCAGTTTGATCTAAAGAGCAAGAGCCACTCAAATTTGACCTACTTAGACCAAAGTCTCACTTGCAAACACCCCATGCTAGAAGAAAAGCAGAGTGTAGTCTTCTTGGCTGTCAGCCACAGGAGTCCTAGGTTACCCTGGCAATGAGGCACAAAACTGTGACGAGCCTGACCAGCAAAACAGAAAGGAGGCCAAGGAAAACCCAACCTAACTTACAAAGTAAACAACATATTTGAGCTCATACAATGAAATAGTAACAAACATTATTAAAATTAGAAAACATTAGAAAAATTTATGATTGTATAGTCTATAAACAAGTCCTTGATGTAAAACATCAGCTACTCACTAAAATAGAATGTGCTCATACTAATTAGTTTACATACAAATAGCATTTACAAAGGTACCTTTTCTGAATTAAATTATTCCTTAGACCTGTATTTTTGTGTAGTTCTGACTCTGCTCTCTAATAGGATTATGTCCTGGTTTCACTTTTATTTTTGAATATCAATTACATTTTAACATTGTGCTTTTTAACATATGTCTGATCATGATGTGCTATAGTGTTTTATCATTATCATTCCTTTTAAATGAGGTACCAGGAATATATTTTTAATAAGACAGAAAACCAGGAAACAATGGACACTTTGACAGTAAGTCTAGTTTTACATGTTAGAACTGAAAAAAAGTTTAAGTGACACTTTACATATTTTCAGGTTTTTAATAATAGCTATTCAATAATTTAACAATTATTTTACTGAGAACCTTCAAATTTCCCATAAAAGCCAAGATTTAGTGAGCTTACTTTCAAATACATCTTTCCAATAAAGACAACCAGCTAAGAAATAAAACAAAAAAAACCTGACAATGTGTACCTCAAACCACTTGGAAGCTTTTAATGAAGAGGAGTCTTCTCTTGCATACTAAGAAGGCTGGCCACACTTAGTCCAGAATCCCTGAATAATGATTTGCCTCTGAAATTTCCCTTATGGTTTTGTAGTGTTCCATTTATACCCGTAGCACTCCAGGACCAATGCTAATCCAGCAGCACTTTTCAGGTAATTGAAAATATAATTTTCAAATATAATCTATGCATAATATCATGATTACAGTATATTGGAAGGAATGAAAGCTTAACAAAACCTTACTGAAACCTAATTGAGAGTCTGCTATTATAGCTCAGTTTTCATAAAGTGCTTTTAAAGGTACTGAACATTATAAGCATAATATGAAAAGGGAAATTGAATTCTTAATTTTTGTTCTGAAAATTTTCACTCTTAAAATAGCAAACATGGGGGGAAAATTGGTTAAATTCCCCCATATGTAAACTATTTGTAATCCATTCAGGTCTTTTATGCTTCATTTCTTTACTAAAAACCTGGTAATGTCTGATCCATGTTTTGATGCTAGAGAATGTCTTCTCATCTGGCTTCTTTCCTTGGCTTGTCTGGTAGTTCTCTAAAAATTAAAAAAAATATATATATATGCACAGATATATATTAGGAAAAATGTACGGATTATAGAAGTCAAAACTTGTATATTCTGTTTATCTGGCAAAATCAACCGCCACTACACACCTCTACTGCTTTGCTAGTAGGATCAGTGACCTAACTGCACCTCTACTGCTTTGCTAGTAGGGTCAGTGACCTAACTGCAAGGCAGAGGATCTCAGTGGCTTCGGTAAGTGCCCCAAGGCTCTAGGTTCACTTAGCACCAGATGCTGTGAAGAAAGCACACACTTTTGGGGATGTTTTGCTACTCAATGAGGCTGTGAATTCTACATCAGGGAACAACAAAGGACATGGTTTTCCTCATCCAATGGGAGCTTGTAAGCAATCTTAGGATGTCCTAGAGCACAGTGTATGCAGAGTGCTTCTGTTCTGTGTAAACCATTTGTCATCTACTCTATGTATGTCTACTCTCTGGGCTTAGAAGCCATTCTTAACCTAACAGTCAAGCCAATGCAGAAAAATAAAATGAGATGAACCAGGACTAGGTTCCTTTGCTGCATGTACAAATTTTTTTCATGAGAATCAGCAGAAGTAATTACAGAAGGTACTGCATTTCCTTTTGCTTATCTTTATTATGTTAATAGATCTTGACTTTGCTAATAACTTGCAGAGCTGAGAAAAAACAGGACTTTTTTCCCAATTGAATTCCAGAGGTGGGAAGAGAAAGGTGGTTAAAACTAAAAACCATCTAAAATATTAAGAGACTAATATTGTGAACATTGGCAAAGGTTCTGAACAGTTCTAAAAGTATAAATATAACTGATTAGCATTTTAAAAAAGTATCTTCAATAATAAAAAAAAGTAATGACAGGCCATTCTTCCACCACATCAGCACTAATTGGTGTGGTCAAATGGGCACTCACTGGCTACTGGAGGAAAAACAGTACAATTCTTTGGGAAACAATTTGGACAATAAATCCACAGTGTAAAAAATACCAAACACTGTAACTCAGTGATTTTACATTTGAGAATGAGGAATGATTTCAAAATGTAAAATACATCTTGTATACAAAAAATGTGCTTGGTAGTATTAAGTGTAAGAGCAAAAACAATGCAAACAACGTAAATGTTCATCAATGTGAGAATATCTAAACTATAGTAGAGATTACTTAACAGAAGAAGGTGCAGCCATTTCAGATGATAAACGTTAGGAATGCTTATCATGGGGACATGAAAATGGTGCTTACATCTAATCAGTGAAAAAAAAAACTAGAATCAAAATTGTATTCTGAATATATTCTTTCTAATATCTTAACAGTTAGATCCTGGTTTTTACAGGGCTGCCTGTTAAAAATTCATCCATTTTGGTAAACATACTGTCATCTTTTTTGCTCTTGTTTTAAGTAACAGGTAGTGACTCAAAAATGTGCCAAGGCTAATAGGTTTCATAATTTGGTATAATGTTTGCATGTTGAACTGGGTTGGTAATAGACATACTTTATTAATCTCAGATATTTCAGGACAACTTTAGCTGCAAATGAAGACCTGTCACTGCCCAATTCATGAAACTGCTAGTTTGAGCATCTGGGTATCTTTAAAATTGGGCAAAATGTAAGCTGTAATTATTTTCTTCCAGGTGGTGGTGAAAATTTCCTGGTCCTAGAATGACAATAAAAGGAAGGAGCTTCTTTATTCTCTGTGACTGAGAACTTAAACAGGCCCGAGAGGAAACTCAAGTACTATGTGATGAAAGGAATAAAATACACCTGGGGCACAGGGATACAGATTCATCCCCATAACCTTCCACAAGTGAATGCACAATTTTCAATTTCATATCTCAGCAAGAAATCAGGTGTGCAAGCTTCACTGACCTCTTTGTGACAGACGGTACAGAGAGTCTGCAGGTTGTCCAGGGAGCACTGTCCTCCTCCCCCAGACACTGGCTTGATGTGGTCCACCTGCCAGAAGTGCCCTTCCCCTGGGTTTCTTATCATTTCATTAAGCTGCAATAAGAAAACAAGATCAGCAATTTTCAACATACACTGTTGGTTTTGCATTGTGCAGCCATGTTTATACAGCAAAATCATAGGAAAAAATATATTAGGTTGCCTTTTTATAGCTTTCATTGTGAGTCGGAAAAACCCTCTAGGTTAGCAGTTTGAAAGCATTACGATACGTCTCTGAGAGCTTTTCTTCTCCCTCTAACATATTTTGAAAAAATTACAAGCAAATATAAAATATCAAGACTCCTGACAGATGGGGAAAAAAATCAGTTGATTCTGTACCTTTCAGCTAGTTTATGTAGTCACTAAAGCAGAAATGAGACAACAGTAGATCTGAAATTGAAAACTTCTATCACTGACTCACTCTTTAGTTGTTGACCTAGATGTACTCATCATTACACCAGTGACAGTTTAATATGAATAGCTATTATCTGGAATTTTATTCTATACACCTGGAAACCTCCAAAGTTACATGGACTGGAATGAAATATCTGGACTCAAAGATGTCCAGTTAAAGCAGCCACTATTTAGGTCGGTTCATATATGTACACTTTATATTTAACTACTGATAACCTACATTAAACTGGGGTGTATTTTAACATTTTACCCAACATTGTAAACCAGCATACATCATCTCAGAGTAGTTGTTTAACTATCACAAAGATGAGTTCAAAAAGTTGTTTCTGTTTCCTTACACTTGGACATGAAAAAAACTGCAATCAATCTGATGACTGCCAGCTATGTAAGTCAGTGTCAGGGCCCTACTATGCCTACCTGAGGAGCTCCTGGGGCAGCTAGGTGCTGTGGTAAACTTGGTCTAGCCAAAAATTATTCCAGACTAATTTACCATTCTATTCCGGATTGAATTTCTCAAATTCTGTTAGAAAATAAATACTATTTTTTTTGTCTATTTTTGAGGTTGGCACTATTAGAAGCAATTACAAATGGCCATCTTACATCAAGAAAATGGCACATTCCTAAGGGAAAAATTCACTTTGGTTCCGTATTTTGTAACCAACTCTTGCTCTGGGCAGTCTTCGACATCCTGAATTCTTATCTTTAAAGTTAAATTATTTCCTCTCTGACTTCTGCTCTGTGTCTGAGAACTGGTAGTCTTATCCTCTGAGCACTTTGGAGTCTACTTCTGTATTCCTCACAGATAATTTCAAGGTATCCTTGAGTCTTTCATGTCCTCTGAAAGTCTATACACTGAAGCAGCCAACAGTGAATAGAGTCTGGCTTACACCCTGGGGTTGGGAGCAATATGTCCCTAACCAATTAGATTAAAGGATCTTTCAGAAACTCTGGTATCATTATTGAAACAATGCTTTTCCCTCACTTTCAAAATCACACTAATTCATCTTTGCAGAAATGCTTCTTAATTCTGTCACACTTCAGCAACACCAGGGAATAAAAATATATTATTTGACAAATGGCAAAAATTTATCCAACATTTTTAGTAGGAAGAGAGGTGCAGAAGTGATTATCAAAAATTAAGCACACTACAAAATTAATCTGAAATGTATAATTGTTTAGATCACAACAAATCTGATTTGGGGAAATCACAGTTACTATTGAGGATATTAAACTAAATAGCTTTATCATAAGTTGCTTTACTAAAATTACAGTTTAAAGTGGCATGAACTAAATACATTTCCATCTCACATAATGAACTACATTTTGAGTCATCTGCCCATTGTCTTTCAATATTAACATCACAAAAAGTGGAGCCATAGTTGTCTCTTGATACAACATATCATCTGTTAAGATCTCCTCTACAAATAATTTAATTGGAATCTACATAAGCATCTAGAGTTTATAAACATGATTCAGAAAGTTTATGGATAGAGAAACATTTCAAACATGGATACAGGTAGACAAATCCAGAATGAGGGAAATTCTATGACAAATGCCCTAGTTTCCTCTATATCCACAGGTAAACAAAGGTATGGGGTTCTAATAATATATGTTTAGATCATAAGAAAAACTGGAACTTAAGAGGTATAAATGATCACAAGCAATGTATTGGTCATATTTTGATTCTAACAAAGCAACTATATAAAGACATTTTGAGATAATCTGGGAAACTAAAAATGGACTTACTTTATAATTAAGGAATAATTATATTAGGTACGATAATGGGTATTGGGGTATGGGATTACATAAGGATGGGAATAAATGGAAGGAAGGAAAGAGGAAAGGAAAAGACAAAGGAACAAGGAGACTCGAGTGAGATACACAGTGAAACTTTGAGAATGAAAAGACTGGAATTTGCTTTAAAGTAATTCTAGTAATATCATATATGCACATATTGATTTGCCATGATATGCACTGTAAAGTTAAATAATGTTATAATGTTACCTTAATTAAAAAAAATTTAATGAATACTCTGAATATTAGCACTGCATAATGGTAGGTACTCAGAAAAAATTCCAGGAGAAAAAAAAAAAGAATTGCAGTGGTAGATGAAAACGAAGGGGAAATGCTGATAACTGTTTTGGTTGGGTGATGGGTATTTGGGTTATTTATTATTCTTGCTTGCTCGCTCTATATGTACACACACACACATATATATGTATGTATGTATCCATGTGTGTACATTTGAAAATTACCATATTAAAAAGCTAAAGAAGTCAATATTCATCACACACTTTCATGCTGCCTTGTGTCACATGATTATAATTTACCTGTTCTAATGGGAGCTTGGAAGTCCAGGTAATATCCAGCAGATTCTTTCTTTGACTTTTAGGGGCATCTCTCAGACGTAAGAAGAGTTCTTGTGCATTTAGATGACATAGCTGACACACACCATGTTCAATTTCAAATACTTTAGCTCGCAGATAGCTGTTATTAGATCGAATCCAAAATTCCTCCTGACACTGCAGAGAGCAAAACCGTGAATCCCAAGCACTCACTTTACACTCTTGCTCAGTTTGGCATGTGGGTTGCTGACAACGGAGGCAAAGTGGATTTCCTTCATTATCCACAGCTTGCACATAGCCTTTGGATGTAGAAGGATTCTTAGTGAGATCAGCTTGGGCAGTGCAGGGATTTAAAAATGGGACAGAGGCTCCATCTTCAAGAAATTTTCTAGATTAAACAAAACAATGAGTAAACAACTAATGAGCACAAATTGTAGTCTAAATAGCCATTAACACTGCAATATCTATCCTGCCAGACAGCAAGCATAGATTCTGTCAATAACTGTGGAAACAAAATACCTATAGTTAGTACTTGATATTCCATTCAAACTAAAGGAAAGAACTGTGTGTCAAAAAAATATTTGGGAATTAAATGTGCTACCTCTCTTGTGAATTCAGAATTTTTCAAGTTAAATAATCAGACTTTGAAACATCTAGAGAAGCTGAAAAATAAGTCAATACTTCTTCAGGTTGGAAAAAGTTAATGTTAAAACCCCAACTGAAGTCAACAGCTACTTAGTTCACTAAATAAATGCCTTGGGTCACACACCCCAAAAGAGAAAGTGGCCATTAAGTTAACTTTTCCATAACTAAGGCTTTCCAGCCTCTTGGCCCACAGGAAACAGTGGCATGCAGTGATGATGGGAATTAGACCAGAAGACTTGCTAAATGTATACTTCCTGCAGGTAAACTCAAGAAAGAGTTGACTGAATTAAAATTAGAAGTGAACAATGACAAGAAATGCACTCTATATTAGAATAAAAGGAAACGGTATGTGAGTCAATTCTGATGAAAAGTCCTACATGGAAATTACAAATTTCTATGCTTCTTTGTTAAAAGTAGTTAAAAGAAAAAATTCTTATGCTAGAAAGAGCTCATGATTGGAGAGCAGAATCCAGATCTGACGTTGGGTCTCCTAGCATCTGGTGGCCGGGGGCAAGTCACTAATCCATCTGGTCTCAGGGTCCTTCCTGGTCTCTAATTTTTAAGTGAGGATGTTGTGTGCCTCACAGGGTTTTTAGGAAAACTGCAGAACTAGCAATAATGTGAAAATTCTTTGTTACCTGTAAAGTCTCCACACAAAGTATTACCACAAAAACAAATACATAAAATTAAAGAAGTAGTCTTAGCTCTACAGTGTCCTACTAGTAAATAAAACCTTACTTTGCAGAAAGGTGCTGTGACCTGGATTCTTTTGTAATCAGACGGACATGACCCCCATCATTCTTCACCTTGTCCATTGAGGCCATGGCAACATCTTCTTTGGTTATATATCTAAAACAATGAAAATGTTAAGTAGCTTCCTCTTTCTACTTTATGAGTGTTCTGCATTAGATGCTCACAGCAGGGTTCTTTACAAAAGGGACAGTAGAAAAAGCAAGATACAAGTCTATTCATTGTTAGAAAATAGAGTTTTTTTCCTTTTTTACATTGGTGTCCACCAGTGGGAAACACAACCCTTTGTTTCAAATGAGTTTTCTCAAAATTTATTTTTCTAAGAAATTAAAGTCATTCACATTCTTCACTCAGCCAGTTCTCACCAAGGGAAGAAAAAAAGTGGGTGTAGAATAAGAAATGATCAAATATACACACAACCAACAGCTTTCAGCTAACTGCTTTCTAAGCTGTGCAGCAAAATTCTAACTGCATTTTTACCTTCCTCTTGGCCTCTTCTTATGATTCCTCACCTTAATCAAGTATAATAGTATATCAGTGTATTTGAGTAAAGTAATTCTCTTTTTAGTTAACCAGCTTCAGTCATAATCTCAAGGTTATTTCCATTATCATCAGCCCATGTAGGGTTTATGGAATATTCCACTGAAATAAAGTCACTCTTGATGTGGGATTCAGAACCTTATTACACAACACTATCAATATCACACAATGGTTAGGGAATGGAAGTAAAAAGGAAAGTTATTCCAATTAAAGGTGATAGGGGAATTTAAGTAGCTGAAATGCAATTACCCAATTAATTCCACCTAATTAGCATGGCCTAGTTTCCCTGGTAGTTTATACCTATTGTAGTTCTTTTTTTTTTTTTAAATTAATTTAAACATAATTTTTTCATATTATTTTCAGGTACTTCTTCATTTAGTAGTTTGACAATCAAATTAAAGCTAAATCATAATGGCATTGTGCAACCGCAGATAAAATTTTAGAAATTAGCTGTTATGTTGCTGAAGTAAATTTAATAAACAGATACCCTTCTATTTACAAAATATCTGATAAACCTTTTTTTTTTTAAGATTTATTTATTTGTGCATACAGAACTGGTGTACAGGCCAGAATCTCAGGGGCGGTGAGAGGCTTCACCAGAGACAGAGTGGGGAACAGAACAGGCAGATCTACGAAGTACACTGCTGAGGGGAGCAGTGGGCGGGTCAGGAGAGGTCTGCCACACCGTATGGTCACCTCCAGGACAGGCTGGAATCGAACTCATGCGGAAGCGGCTTTAGATTCTCAGTGCTGTGCTTTAACCCACTGAGCCACCAGGGAGGGGCCCTGATTAACTTTTGATTAGGTGATATATGTTTATATTCAAAAGGCATACAATAGTGAATATGGTAAAGAGTATATCTGCCATTGTTTCTCATCCTTCCTCCCCCTGGCTCTTTAAAAGCTACCTCTGTTGTCAGTTCTTAATATCTCCTTTTAGAAATGGTCTGTTATTTCTGTGTGGAGGTTGTTTCACATATTATATAATTTACTGTTTCAAAGTTTACAATTCAGAACATTTCAGTTTATTCACAAGGCTGTAGATGCATCATCACTGTCAAATTTCAAACAATTTCATCATCCCAAAGAGACTCATTACCAGTCATTCCGCTTTGTACCTTTACTTTTAAAAATAAATTGTAGTACAATATCACACTAACTTCATCTCTTTTTTAAAATCTAGATTTACATGTCAGAGATCTTTCGTATTAGTGAGCATAGAGTTGCCTTATCTTTTTTTTTTTTTTACAGATTTATTTATTTGTGCATACAGAACTGGGGTACAGGCCAGAATCTCAGGGGCGGTGAGAGGCTTCACCAGAGGGAGGAGCAGAACAGGCATATCAACAAAGTACACTGCTGAGGGGAGCAGCAGGCGGGTCAGGAGAGGTCTGCCACGCCATGTGGTCACCTCCGGGGCAGGCGAGAATCGAACTCATGCGGAAGCGGCTTTAGATTCTCAGTGCTGTGCTTTAACCTGCTGCCCCACCAGGGAGGGCCGAGTTGCCTTATCTTTTAACAGTTGTATGTTACTCCATTATTTGGGCAAATCATGTATTTAACTAACTAATCTCTGGTTAGTGGGCATTTAACTTGTTTCTATTGTCTGCTATCACAAATAATGTTGTAATTACTATCCTAAACATCATATGTTCTATACATGAAGTATATGTAAGATAAATTCCCAGAAGTAGAATTGCTGGGTTAAAGGGCTTTGATTTGGACACATTTTGACACATTGCTTTCCTTTGGGTTTGTACCAATTTTCAGGTCCACCAACAATGGATGAGAGTATCTGCTTTATTATACTTTTACTAGCACAAGCTATGCTGGCAAAAAGTATCTCTTAATGCTGAAAGTTATCACATTATAGCTTTAAATTTACCTTTTTCCTATTAAGAGTAGGGGTGACTATCTTTTCATATATTTGCGTTCTACTTGTGTCTCTGAAAGCAAAACAGAATCACAGTGAAATCCTTTACAATTTTTTAACTTGCTTTTCCCCCATTTTTCAACCATTTTATTCCCTTGACAAAAACTTTCTTAAGATATTTCAGTGGATTCCAAGTTAACTCAAAAGCTTCCTAGTCTTGAGGGGCAATGGAATATTAAATATTGCCTCAAGTATTACTCAGTGGTTCAAAACTTAGAAACCTAATTCAGTAACTTTAAAAGGTGCTGAGAAATCTATTTAGCGATTTAGAACTGAAAACAACTTCTTGCTTTCCTACAAGCAGTTTAAAACTTTGGGAACATAAGAAGCAAATCAATCAGCCTCAAAATGGGGAGTTGACAACTTTACAAATATACAGTAGTTTTGGTTGTCATTATTTAAATTTCCACTAAGACTTACTAAGAAGTTCATGTAAACATACCAACTTTCCAAAGGATTGTGGTGAATCCCAATTTTAACAAAGAGGAAGAGAAGAATGTTGTCTATAAAACTAATTCCTGGATGGGGAAGTGTGCCTTGGAAAGTGACCTGCAAGGAAAACAGTACTGGGCCCTGAATTGCTGAGCTGCTATGGAGATGGGCTATTGCTAAAGAATAAATAGTTGGCCTTCCAGACCCAACTGGGCTCCAATTGAATCAGGCCTGCCTCTGACAAAAGGGAGCTCACTTAGGAACCAAAACAATGGCTGGTGATCTTGGCTTCCATTCATACTTAAGTGTGAGCTACAAATAAACTGCTAGCTCTGAGTTTGGATGGAGCCTACATGTTGGTGGACCTCACAGAAGTATAATATAGTTGGAGCCAAACCATTGCTTTTGGGGAAATTCCTAAATTTTATTACCTACTGTGTCTTTTTTCTCAGCCCATTCCAATTTTTTCAGAAATGACGCATAATCACCTTCCTAGGAAGTAAAATGTAGCTGTGGGTATTCTGGAAGCTGAGTGAAAAAGGAATATGTCCTATAAAGTGTCAGTTTCCAATATAATGCCTCTGTCTTTCTCTCCATTGTCCCTGGTGTTTCCAAGACTGGTGCTTCTCTGTTCAGTTTCCTTAGTGAGTAAACTGGTAGGACAATGGGAGGAAAAGGCATTAAATATTTACTCACATAGACAGATACAGAGTTAATTCAATTTGCTGAGACTTACTGGGATTCTATAGCAAGAACCAGCATCTTTCCTGATAGCACCACAGTGACCCTCTCCCCTTCCTCTGGGTATATAGGTTTCATTTTCATAGCTCTGCTAAGTCAATTTCCTGCGCTTCACCTCTATGCAGTGACTAAGGTCCTTAGACTTACTTCAACACATCTCTTTATTCACTTCCTGCATTTTCATTGCTAATATTTGACTATAAGTCCTGATCATTTTTTTTCCAGGCCTACTAGAATAGGCCTTTAATTTATATGATAGGAAGAATTTTAATGATACCAGCCCCCCCCACCCCCCAGGACAATCTGTTCTTTGGTTATTCAACCAGTCACAGAGCTAAGGAATGCTGTAAGGGATTTTGCAGATGTAATTAAGATTATTAATCAGCCAGCCTTAGAAACAGGGAGAGGTTCCAAGCACAAGAAGGATTTGATGCAGCATTGCTGGCCCTTAGATATACAACCGCATGTGCTAGACACAAAGATATCTCTAGAAGCTAAGGATGGCCCTCACTGACAGCAAGGAAGCACAAGTTCTACCACTGCAAAGGACAGAATTCTGTCAATAATATGAATGAGTAAGGAAACAGGTTCTTCCCAGGGACTGTCACTATGAACCCAGTGGGTGACATCTCAATTTCAGCCTCATAAAATCCACAGCAGAGAAACTGATAGAGCCAACTCAGACATCAGACTTATGTAAAGTAATAAATTTCTGTTGTTTTAAGTTGTTGAGTTTGTGTAGTTAGTTATGAGAAAAAAAGTAAACTTATATAACTTGTTTCTCCACTTCAAGTCCTGTCCTTTCAATCTGATTTTCCAACTGCTGCCAAAGTGGTCTTAAAAATTAAATTCGGGCTCTCCCTGGTGGCACAGCAGGTTAAAGCACAGCACTAAGAAGCTAAAGCCACCTCAACATGAGTTCGATCCCACCCCGGAGGTGATCCACATGGTGCGGTAGACCTCTCCAAACCCGCCCACTGCTCCTCTCTGCTCCCCTCAGCAGTGTACTTCGTCAGTCTGCCTGTTCTACTCCCCCCTCTGTCTCGGGTGAAGCCTCTCACTGGCCCCCACACCTCTGGCCTGTACCTCAGTTCAGTATGCATAAACAAATCTTTAACAAAAAACTCAATTACTTACTCTGCTCTTTGTTAAGATGGGCTTTATTTGTTATTATGTCATCTACATATATATTTTATAAATAATATCATGTGTGAGACTTACACCTGACCTCATCTTTCTTAGGTGGTAGGTACCTTAAGTGGGCATCCATGTCTCATGGAGAAGAAAACCGGGACATATCTAGGATTGTCTGCATTGGCAGTATACTCAAGAAGGAAGGTAAGACCATGCAAAAAGATCAATACCTCAGCTAAGACTCATTAGAAATATGGTGAAATAGAAAGGACTGGAAGAAGTACTAAGAAAAGTGAAATAGGCAGCAATCTTTTTCTGTAGGTATGTATGTATGCATATGTATAAATAGGTATTTTAAAGGCATTTTTAAATCTACAATAATATATGCTCATGAGAAAAATTTAACCTGTACAGAAGAGTTAAGGCAAGAGTCCAAAACTAACAGCTTGTGGATAAATTCAATCAGTCGAAGGACTTTCTTTGACTCATACAGTATTTTATTTTAAAGTCTAAATGACATTAGATTGGTTATATACTTTCTGATTTACCATGGTCCACCCATCTATCACATGCTTTCCCAGTGTTACATTCCTCATTCACTCATTTATGGTTCCTGCTTCGTTTTAAGTCATATGAATTTGTGATTCTAACAAAGTATTAAGTCCCTACCATCTTCCTTGCTTCACACTGAGGAGAAAGTCTAGTGAACGGGGATTTGAGATCATATGAGGGAAAACCAAGTGAGGCCAAGATGATTATGAGGTCAAAAAAAGGGAAGTAAGTGTGCAGAAACTACAAAGGGACTGGTAATGATAAAGGCAAAACAGTCAGCAACAGTGAGACAGTTAACTTTTCCTGTTTCTTCATTTCCAACCATGGGCATGAGCTTGCCCAATAGAATCAGCTCTGCTGCTGCACTTAAGTGTGAGGCAGAGGGACCTGGAGGGGAGCTCCACTATTCTAACAGGGAAATGCCTTCCTCTTGGTAAATAGTGTCCCAGACTTGGTGGCCACAGGTCACACTGACTCATGACTCTGACCCCTTTCCTGAAGAGTGGGACTCATGGTGAGTAAGATCTGGACGACCTGGTCTTTTCTGGCAAATTTGGTCAAATTTGTGAAATGCCTAACGATGCTGCTATGAGACAAGCTGTCACTTTATGTGTGATTTTCTCCTTTAGCATCAAGATATCATTTCAATTACATAAAATGCATCAGATGCCCTGGAGAAATAACCATGACAAGCAATAGTATGCAAAAAAGAAAGCCAACTCATACCTTTTGGTACAGTGTTGCTTAGCTTGCTGTTTTGTAATCTCTTCCAAAGCAAGAATTGGGCTGCAGAACAGCTGCATTCTTTTCCTGATTATTCTTTGCTTCATGGCAGTAAGACTACTCCATTCACGAACAAACCTCAAAATCTAGCCAAAAATAAGAAAAAAGTTAACAATTGACCAGCAATCTTTCTTTGAAAGTGAGGCTACTTCAAAACATCAGAAAACAGACACTGATATCTTATTATACCTGCCCAACTGGCTTTTGAGTTTCATAATTTATAACTCCAATTTGACACCGTTTTCCTATTTTTGTTGTGCTCTGTGGCCAGTTCTGCAGAGATCACTTTCACCCCAAAGATCCTCTGTAGGCATGTGTATGGGCACCCAGCATCATCCTTGATGCACCTAGGGGCCAATAGCAATATGAGCTCAATGAGCTAGCAGTCTGGCCGTTGGAAACACACATCTCAGCAGTGGCCATCGCAGATCTGGTCTTGAGGACA
Source organism: Condylura cristata (assembly GCF_000260355.1). Classification (NCBI taxonomy): domain Eukaryota; kingdom Metazoa; phylum Chordata; class Mammalia; order Eulipotyphla; family Talpidae; genus Condylura; species Condylura cristata. Next base: position 73,546,947 of record NW_004567103.1, on the reverse strand, counting down.
GCAGGTCTGCCATGGTGACAGAATGACAAAGCAGTATCTGAGAATCACTTTGTGCCTGACTGTGTTGTTGTCACAGAGGGAAAATAGGGCATCAATAAATCCGGGAAATTTTTTATTAGAGCTATGATTATGCTAGTTTGGCCAAATATATGTATACTTGACTATTTTCTGAGTATTTAAGAATCAGGATTAGATGATACCAAAGGAAAAAGCCCGCTGCTACCTTTGCCATTAACACAGGTGTAGTTGACGCATGGGAGTACTTGATTTCTACTCAACGAGTAGAAACATACTCAGCATTTTCTTGTAAAATGTGGTACACTACCTGATGCCTCCCTAACCTCAACATGTTGATCTGTCCTAGCAGTGAATGGAAGTTGGCCACAATCTGAATGAAGGCCTCCCTACCGTAACTTGGGCGCAACCGCTCGCTGATGCTCCTGACAATGAATCAATACTCACCCAACAAGGTCTTATCCCTACTCTCAGAATCTATCGTTGTTAGAACTTAACCTTCAAGGATTAAATGTGATTCTGTCAGATACAAATATCACAGTTACTAATCTTGTGAATGAGAAATTAAATGATGTGAAGATGATTCTGTCCACAGAAACAGCAACCATAGGTGTGATCATTCGCCCAGGAAACAGATTTCACATTTATTCTTAGCATTGGGGTAATTCAGAGGCACTGCCTGGACTGATTAAAATGCAACCAGTGATTTGACTTTGTAACAGGCCACAAAATATCCTGCTTTTATTAAGCTAAGAGTGGTCATTAAAATTATTCGACAAATTTTAAGTTAAAACAAATGTACAGTACTATTCTTACCAGGGAGCGATTCTGTTTCAGCTGGAAACTTGCTGGTAAATCTTCCCAAAGGTCTAATTTTATATCCAAAGGAATGAAATTACAGTTCATGTGGTTCCCATCCTGATTATATTTAAGAAGGCATTATTAATCAATTTTGTCTGTAGTCACTAGTAATTATTTTAAAGTCAAAGAATTATATTATGGCATGCTGTGCCTAGTCTCCTAAAAGATAAACTGAAGGACAGACTCTAGAAAAGATTCCCAACATAGCTCTCTTGGAGGGACAGTAAGTGCAGGAGCCGGTAAGGCTCTCCTGGGCCTCTGAAGGCTCTATTGCATTCTCTCTGGGGTAAGAAATAGCATGTAGAGGGTGTGTCTATTATGCATGAGGTTTCAACATGAAGTACCTGCTTAAGAAAATCTACAGTGAAATCCATATTCTAATTCACTCAGTTAAAAAGTAACATTCCAGTTCCCACTGTCGCTTTGGAAAAAACATGCAAAAAGTGCTTATGTATCCATTTGAAGTTTAGGTATGTAATTGGGATTCTGAACTGAATCAGACATAGGATTCTATATGTGTGTATATTGATTGTGCTCAGGAGGGACATTTTATAGGCAGTGAACTACAGTTTCATTCAAATTTTTACTTCAGCTGTTCTAAGACAAAAGGAAAACTCTGTCTCAACTCTACTACAGCTGTGAAAAGACCAGTTTATGAACTGGTCTTAGTATCATTCTCTTAGTGTCATGGTTAGGAAATTAACTAAACAACCTCATATATAAAAGAACATGGAATTATTGAGAAGAGTCTTACAAATATACTCAATACTATTAAAAGCTAAGTCAAAGTGAGGTGGCCTGTACTCCACAGGTGGGGTTGTGGGGCCAGATGATGGGTCAGATGTGTTCAGCATAGCAGCAAACTCACTCTGCTCTCTACCAGGGATCTGCAGTTTCTCTCCTGTGTCCACCCACAGGGGGAAATGTACTGATCAGATAAACTGGGTCACAGAACTTTTCTGTAAAAAGTAAAAAGTTTGCAATTCAGGGGCTTCTTGAATCCTTAAGTATTTCTGCCTTGCTTCCATCTTTTGCTTTTGACCTTCAAGAACTTCTAAGGTCAGGTCCTGTCTCACCGATATGTGATGGCCTGAGAAGCTTGGCCTGGGGCTCCCCTCACATACGGGATGAGCCTGTGGCTTTAGACCTGCCTCTTGATGAGCAGAGGGAGCAGAGTCTTGGAACTCCCCCAACCCTATCTGGAGGTTCCAGAAGGTGGACTGGGATTTAAACTTTTAAGGGAAGTATTGGTTATGACTCTTAACCAACACTCACAGAGTTGGTGAAACTATGTTTCACTCTTAAGAGTCTCTCTCTTTTCTGAGGTCCCACAATGGAGGTTGCGTGGGGAGTCTGGTGTTCACCATCCTAACCATCCCAATCTTCTGGCAAGCTCTTCTAATCTTCAGTTAGGAAGATTATCATATGTTATTCCATCTAGGTGTAGGTGTACCTTATGTGATTTAGTATAAAACTTGTACCTGAGTTTGAGAAGCTCCAACCTAAATTATATTTTAAAAGGCCATCTTCAATAGAATTATCCATGAGTTTAAGAAGTTAGAAATCATATTTTACTTAGAAAGATTAGAAATTTCAAATGTAAGGTTAACAAAAGTATTTATAATTTCAGTAAACTTTCCTCAAATACAATAGTTTACCTAAGTCAAAGATTCTCTCATAATCCCTGATACTTTTCCAGGGGAACCAAAGTGTCAAATGTGTTTATGTAACAATAGCAAAACATTTACCTTTTTTACTCTCATTCTTGAACAAATGTGTAATGAAGTTTTCCATTCACAGGCAGATAAAAGAAGTCTACTATCTTCTTTAGAAATTGTGAAAATGTAAAATAATGTCACTCTTATATTAAATGTTATTTTAATAATATAATTTTTCATAAAAATATGCTATTTATGTAAATATGTAACGGATTTGTTATTGCTATTCTTCTGTCTATGAGTATTAGTTTTAGATGCCTCCTCATTGTTAATAAAATTAATCACCTTCATTGACATGTCTGAAGTTACAGAATCCACAAGATGCTTACCTTGGTATAGAGGTGAATCCGGTCAGTATGCTTGCTTGCACGAAACATTAAGGTATCATACACAGGCAAAGGGTCTGAACTCTTCAACTGTTCTAATAAAGAAGATAAAAGAGAACTTAAGGCTTAAATGTCTTCTAACCAATATAGCTTAATTTTCTGGGGTTAGAATGATGAAATGAACAAATATATCAACATATTTGACAGAGAACATGTATCTGAGCTTGAAATGAAAAAGGTGGGTAGGTCTCCTAAGGGCATGTGTGCTCATATGGTCATCAATTGCTCTGCACTTTTTTACTAAACCAACAAAAAGGTACCTCAGAATTAACTGAAAAGATACAAGATAGGCATAAGGAAGAACTGCCTGCCACCAAGAGCTGTTATCTATCTTAAAGGAATCTAGAATCTAGACTTTTGCTAGAGGGAATTTAATTTGAGAATGAATAAGCATAATTTTGATTATCAGCAGCAATACAGCTCCATGAAGGCCACTGAAATGCTGAATTGGACAGGCTGGTGCCTCATACCCATATGCAGAGGAACAGGCAGCTTCTTTTCTGACAATCTCTTTATTCCTTTATCAAGTCCCAGTACCTTCTGTAGCAAATAATAACTATCGTTAACATTTATCAAGCACTTACAGCGTGCTAGGCACTGTTTTGAGGTCATTTATTAATACCTTTTAGAAATAAGTAGTGCATTTTACGAGGAGGAAAATTAAGAATATTAACTTGCCCAGGTGACACCACTAGTGAGGAGATATAAGCCTAGTAATACAATTCCAGAATCTGTACTCTATCTCTGCTACAGTTCCCAAGTTACCTTTTAAAGTATTTTCCAAGATCTAAATTCTAGGGTTGGTCTGCCATCTGCCTGACCATGTAACTGTAGATTCCTTTTTCCAATCAAAGAACTGGTCACTCTGAAAACTTTGCTTGTGGAGCAGTTCCATCTTCCATAAATTAAAAAATATACATTTTCCCCACACTGTAACATCTTTGAAACTGCATGCCTCACAACCAGGAATTTCTATAGTCACTGCTGGCCAGGTGGCAGTTGTGAAGCAGCTGTCATTGCCTGAGCACAGGTGAGCTTAGTGACTTGTCACTTGACACAACACTTGAGGTATATGCAGTGCCATTATTATGTATATTGGGTATAATTACTTGAAAATATCTTCAAAATGTTTCACTTTTGACTTGATACTGAAGTGAAAGGTTAGCATGTATACAAAAACTTAGAGCTTGGATACAAAGCAAGAAAATATAAATTTGATTTTAAAGAAGTATCTATCATAGAGGAATAACCAACATTTCTTATATTCTTACAGAGGAGTAACTGAGTACTTCATGGAACCTAAAGAAAAGGCGATTCCTGCAAATAGAAGTAGCTGCCTTTTACATTTGGATGCTGTGATGTGCAAAATAGTTGCCTATTACATGCCAACCAAAGCAAGTGAAGACAGTAGAAACTGCCAAATCTCTCAGAACAAATGAAAGAAATGTCAAAGAAACAGAGGGTGGTATGTCCTAGTCTGGGTTATGTTAAGGTATTGTGTCTTATTTTAATTGGTAGAGCTTTTATCTTCTTAATATATATGAAACATGTGCATCTGAAAACCTTTACATATTTTGATTTGAAGAACTAAGGTTAATGTATTAATGTTTAAAGATCAGAAGTAATTCTTTGATAAATAGTAGTATAAGAAAAAGTCCAAGTTAGTTGATAATCTTGGTATTCTAGAAGCAAAAATGGAGAATATATTTCTCTTTGCATTGTTTCCAGGAAATATAGTTTAATGATTTGAAAATGAACATGATGTATCTTTTGAATATCTTTTGAATATACAGCCATCTAGCAGAGAACATACCACTCTGGTTCTAATAGAGCCTGTGTGGGTAGAAAAACATTTCACATAGTTTGCTTCCTCTAGCTTTCTGCTATTTTTCATGGAGGTCTATATTAATAGGAAGATTGGAAGCATATCATCTGTGTGGAATTCTTGGCTCTGTGATCTGAGATGTTAAAATAAGGAAAACGGTAGAGGGGGAAATACTGACATTATCTGGAAATTCTCAATGAAAAAGATTTCTAAAGGTCTAGTGAGATTTGAAAAGTACTTTTAAATAAAGCTAACATATCAATGGGCCAAATTACATTTACAAGCCAGTACTACCCTGTCATAGAGGAAGACATTCATGGTTCAGTTATTGATCCCCTAGTCTGATGATTAGTCCTATGAGCTATATGCTGTCCCATAACAAGAGTTTCACCAAGTCTCCAGGTCTTGGAACAAGGAAACTGGAGATTACTTGAGTATATGCTGTCTACTTAAAGACTGCTAAAATTAACAGATCTAAACAATATTTATTTGGAGATGTTCATTCATAAGATCGTGACAAATCAGAGGGGAGAAAAAGCTGAGGTAAGAAGAAAGGAGGATGCCTTGAGCTCAGAAATTCTTAAACTCATTTCATTTTAAAGCTATGAATTTGACTATGTCTAATTGAAGAGAAAAACTTCAATAGTCTTATCCAGCAATTTTGGGGTTGTTAAAATGAGAACATCAATCTGGGGGTTATTACAGTCACTAAGTGAGTATAAAGGAAAATAATCTGAAAAGTGCTGACAGTCTGTTCTGTTGAGATATATGGATATAAGGATATATGGCATACAGATTGTTACTAAGTAAGCACCACAGTTTTAAATACTGATTGGAATCAACAAAAAGTAAGTAATTCCAAAACATTACATGGTTGGTTACATATATAGTCTGATTCATATAGTTTTGAAATTATGCTCCTTAAAAAGATCATTTTAAAGATTTATTTACTTACCCATACTGGGGTACAGGTCAGAGGTATTGGGGGGTAAGAGAGGGAGACAGAGATAGAGACAGAGTGGGGAGCAGAACATGTAGATCCACTCAAATATACTGCTAAGGGGAACAGCAGGTAGACAGGAGAGGTCTGCTGTGCCAAGTGGGTCAGCCACCTGGCTGTCCAGGCGTCGGATTTGTGCTGTAGTGGCTGGCAGTACCTTAACAGCACTATGTCTTTATCCCTGTGTCACCAGCAAGGCCCTTAAAAATATTTAAAAAATAAACAAGCAGGGCCCTCCCTGGTGGCGCAGCAGGTTAAAGCACTGCACTAAGAAGCTTAAGCCACTTCCACATGAGTTCGATACCCGCCTGCCCGGGAGGAGATCCACATGGCGCGGCAGACCTCTCCTGACCTGCCCGCTGCTCCCCTCAGCAGTGTACTTCGTTGATCTGCCTGTTCTGCTCCCCACTCTGTCTCTGGTGAATCCTCTCACCCTCCACATCTCTGTCCTGTACCCCAGTTCTGTATGAATAAATAAATAAATCTTAAAAAATAAAAATAAAAAATAAACAAGCAAAATAAAACACCCTAAATTTAAAATTTATCAATTAGTGTAGTCATTAAAAAAATCACATATATGAAAAATCATGTATAATGGATTAATGATCTGTTAAGTGGCTGTTAATAATTCATCAGTCTTCCCATTTGTCTAAAAGAGTCCCAAATACTAAAACAACCCTCTCATTGTGTGAATGGGGTCACAAGCCTGGGGTGGCCCAAGTAGTTTTGTATGGTTTTGTTCTCTGTGTAATGTGTGAATGCCAGTAACTCTGTTCTTATAGCCATCTGGTGTTTATATATGAAGTTACAAGTTGTTGGTATTTTTAATATAAAAGCGAATATAAGGGAACTGGGACAGGTAGTAATCACAAATTTACTAATAGCATTATGTTTAAGTTGTAGATATTATTTGGACCCTGGAAATGAAAGCAAGACTTACCAGCACCTGTCTGGGGTATGAATCCAATTTCCCTCTCTATTTCTGGCATTTCTTCCTTGGTCTCAACCAACGGTGCAGCTTCTGACTGTGCCAAGAGTTGTTTATCACAGTCAGAACTAGTCTGAGATTCCTTGGAAGAGTCTTCCTGGAAATTCTCTCTCTCCTTTTTGTTTTTATTCCACGTATTGTTGAGGTTATCTATTTGCAGAATTAGTAAAATCAAACAATTCATACTTAATTTTAGATAAAAGTCATTATTTACCCCAAGCCCAGTTCAAAAAAGTCACAATTGGGTCTTCAAATACAACAACAAAGTTAACAATTTTTTCATTTTTTGAAAACATTTACTGGAAGTAAGTAAATGCCAAAGGACAATTCTAGGTGCTGGAGAGGCAGCAAGGATGAGCCAGATACAGAAAATCAGCAGGTAAACAAATAATAACAACCAAATAATAGGGTCATTTCAAATATAGAGGATAAAACAGGTTTTTGTGAGTAAGGGAAGGGGAGGGTTGCAGGAGCAAGCAGATTCCTTTGCAGCCAAAAGCTGTTGATCTAGGAAGCATGCCCCTGAGGCCTGAAATCTGGATTGGATCCCAAATGCAATTAGAAGCCATAAGAGAGTTACAGCAATGAAATAAAAATAACTTAAGTCTTTAAAGGATCACTCTGGAGGCTGTGCAGAGAAGGACCACAGGGTGCAGATAAATGGGGAAGCTACATAAGTCTAGAGGAAGATGATGGTAAATTCCAGTAGGATGGTAGCAATAAAGAGAGAGCAACTGGCATCAAGATATAATTGGAGATTATACAACAGAAGCTGATGTGTAAAGTGTGGGAGGAAAGAGAGAAATCAAGGATGACACAGGGAAGACAAGAAGAGAGAAGATGTTGTGATGGGGAATTGAGAATTCCATTTTGGACATGTTATGGATAGGGTATTCATTAGGCATCCAGGTGGACATGATACAATAGCCACTTGGTCTGTCCAAGCTGAAATTCTAGTGAGAAATATAAACCTGGTGTAAGGGTTGTATGATATCAAGTATAAATTATATATACTAAGATCAGAGCACAAAAGAAGTGTTACCTATCGACAGATAATAATGTGCAAGGTGTACTAAACTAAATTTTATCTAATGTACTAGAGACTATATAAGGAACCTTTTATAAGAACAGTATTGTCTTAATATTGTTCCTTTAGTTTTTTGGATTCCACCCTTTCCACAATGTTTCAAGGAAGACACTGATTTAAAAATTTAGATGAACTATAACTTTGCTTTTCAATGCTTTTAGTGTTAGAAACCAAGGTTAGAAATCATTATACCCAATTGTAGTAGTGTTAATCTAATAACTACAACATTTTTATATAGTAATATCACTATTACTTAGAATATAATTTTTCTTACACTGTTTCATATTTGCAGAAGATGTTTTGTTTTTTAGATTGCTTGACAGTCTGCTTATTAAATCATGAGTCTAGCAACTTTATTGCTGTTCTTGGGATTACAAAGAAAAAATAAAAGTATAAACTATTAAATTATGATTTCTGTTGTAAACTGCTTAAGATGTTATTTTGTAGTCATGAGATATTTTCTTTTTATTGCCTATACAATTGGAAAATGAATGAGATAATGCAAATTGTGAGGGATATTATATGGAATAAACTTGTGGTTCCAATTTAGTTCATAGACAACAGGTGTCCACATTACAAATATATCCATCCAGATGGTGGATTGTCAGTTTTGGTAGGAGCACCCAGAAATGAAAGAAGAAAGATTCAATTGCTGATTAAATTTTCTTTCAGCTCAAAAAATAAGAGAAAAGCAAGACAGGCAGGAAAGAATTGCAATATTAGAGCTTATATCTTAGCTGAGTCTTTGTTAATATCAATACTCTGAAGGATTCACATAAGATGGAAAAGTAGATGTGTACAATTATTGCAATGATAAAATAAAATGATCTCTCCCAATTTTCCAAATTGTCAATTTGGTGTTTTTGGTTACATAAAAATTGATTTCTAAAATTGGAAACAGAAAGAATACTAGTGATCCCTTTCTTAAAACAATCACAGGCACTATAAACTCATAGAACCTATCTAATTAGTTCTTTAAAGAAGAGCATTAAAGGAATTATGATTTGTCATGCAAGAAACACGGCACAGTGTGCATTTTACTAGACAAAGAAGCTTCACTGGATTATTTTTCTATTTAAACAAAAATAATCTATAATTTCTTTAAAACCAAGTATTATCTACAGAGGAGGAAAAACAGCAGGTCTATGACTATAAGGCATATTTGCTGCCATAGCAACAGAATTTTTACTCCTGCCCACTGAATTCACATCCTGCTGGCATTAATCAGAAATGTCCATTTGTGCCAAATTAATGCCATGTCACAGACACTTGGGGAAATACATTTTGGACAGAACTGGGAGTTTTTCACATTCCACAGGGGGGATAAAGTCAGTCCTCACTATGTGAAATTCTTACTCTAGCTTAAAAGCTAAAGCCAGTGCCAAGTCACATTAACCTTTGATAACAGCAGTTGTCTCTAAAATCACAGGTTATTTAAAGATACCACCATCAGCCCTCTTCCCTGCTCCCCCTCAAGGACTCACCGGAACTGACTTGAGGCATCTCACACATTTCACAATAAGGCAGCACTGAGTTATTGATATAGGTGCAGAAATCACACTGCCAGTCCTCTCCAGCAAGGGGTGTGGTGGTTGCCTGAGCCTTGGCCTCATGGACACCAAGCATGAGGGGGGCATTGGTTTGCTTGGGCTGGGAAGGCTTCTCCTCAGGAAGACTGCAAGGGTCATCGGTGGTGACCAATTTCGATCTTTTAGCTTCAGGTTCTAAATTGCCTTCACAATCAATGAAATTTTTTGTAGGTACCATTTTAGGTACTATGGTATATTTCTTCTGAAGTAAACTTGATTCATCACAGGAGGTCACCAACTGTCTTTTTTTAGATTTTGGTAAAAAGAATGATCGAATGTCATGCTGCTTTTCTTTTTCAAACTAGGGGAAAAAAAGAGTTATCAAATTAAGAGGCCATCTACTATGGTCCTTCTAAATGAAAACAGCTGAAGAAAATACATTCATTAACCATATTTTTTTATGTTTTTAATACCTTTTTGGAAATGAATTCTATTATACTATAATTTATCATGTATATATGTATACACACACCACACACACACACATATATATATATGCAGGATACCATTAATATATTCATATACTTCTTGTGTTTAACTTTATTTTTAGCACTGAAAAGATGTTGAACAATTTACATATAGTAAGTCATTTAATCCTCATGCTTCTCATATTTTAGATAATGGACCTGAAGTTTCAGAAAGTTTAGGTAACTTGGCTACAGACATTATGTCATAAATATATATACTTCATAAACTATCTGCTCTAGATGAATGTCAGGAACAGAAGGAAATTGTGTGTTAAAATATTTTAGTCAGGGGCCCTCCCTGGTGGTGCAGCGGGTCAAAGCACAGCACTGAGAAGCTAAAGCCACTTCCACATGAGTTCGATTACCACTTGCCCCGGAGGAGACCACATGGCATGGCAGACCTCTCCTGACCCGCCCGCTGCTCCCCTCAGCAGTGTACTTCGTCGATCTGCCTGTTCTGCTCCCCACTCTGTCTCTGGGGAAACCTCTCGCCGCCCCTGAGCCTCTGGCCTGTACCCCAGCTCTGTATGCACAAATAAATAAATCGTCAAAAAAAATTTTTTTTGTCAGTCGAAAACCTAGAAAAATATTTCAACCAAATCATAAACATAATGTCTATAAACAGTATGCTTCTGATGTTAGAATGTTTTCTTGACCAGAGAGCATTTTTCAAAGAACATGAAAGCTGTGGTGAGCCTGGGAATATTCAAAGATTGCCACACCACTTCTCATTCAATTTTGCAGGCTCTTCTCACAATATGACATTCACTTACTTCCTCTTTCCTGAAACTGGTTGGACTCTTGTAACTGCCTCAACCAAAAAAATACACTGAACGGGATGTTGTATGACTTCTGAAGCTAAGTAATTGAAGACACTATGATTTCTACCTAACTACTGGTACTTTGTCTCTCTTTTCTCTCTTGTGATGCTTGCCATGTTGTGAAGGCCATGCTACAAGGAGAAACCATGTGTGGGTGTTCAAGGTGACAGACCAGAGAAGAATCCAGGTGAGAGTCAGTGTCGACTGCCAGACATGTGAGTGAACAAGCCTTAAGATGGTTCTAGCTCTCAACCTTGGGGTCTTCAGCGAAGGTTCCAGACATCATAGAACAGAGACACATCATTTCCATTAAACCCTTTCTGAATTCCTTACACACAGAAACTGAGAAATAACACATGGCTGTGGTTACTTAAAAACTTTTTAAGTTTTGAGGTAATGTGTTATAACAGCAGTAGGTAACAAAGATAGATACTGTGGATAATAACATAATCCTATGTACTGTGAGAAGATATTTTACATAGTAAATCTTATTTATGCAGTAATTCTGCATGAAAAAAAGATTTGGCAAATTAGTGGAGACAGAAATAGTGGCTACTAAGGGCTGGAGAAGAAGGAAATAAGAGCTATTGCTAAATGGTTAAAGAATCACTGATAAATTTTCACTTAACATGGTTAAAATGACAAATGTCATGCTCTATATGTTACCATGATTTTTTTTTTTTTAATTCTGAAAAAAGAAACAGAAGTGGGGAAGGGAGAAGGGATAAAAGTAGATTAGGCTACTCCCATTTTGGCAAATTAAAACACACAGTAAATAAGCTCTCTCTCCCCAATAATGTGCAACTTTTATTTTGTATGACTTTCATTTCCACATTTCCATGCACTATTAAAAATTATATAATTAGTTGTAGAAGATACAGAATTTAGATAAAAAGTAAAGAAAGAAATCATTAACTATGAAACAAGACTTTAAAAACAATGGAAAAAGGAAATACCAAGAAGGGTAGAAGAAAGTAGATTAACATACTGTTAACAGAGTTTGGTACTTAGAAAAGTAACAAGGAAAGAAATATAATTAGAGACCTGGTTGCTCAAGGGGTTGAGTCTCAGTGCTATGAAGCTATCAGCAGCCACTTCAGCATGAGTTCAATCCCCAGCCAGGGAGCTGACCCACATGGCACAGATCAGTCCTGTCTTGCCAGCTGCTACCCTCAGCAGTGTATTCAGTAGATCTGCCTGTTCTACTTCCACTCTGTCTCTGATGGATCCTCTTACCCCTTTGCCCTTTGCATAAATCAAATAAACCTTAAAATAAATATATAAATAAATAAAATTAAATATTTAAATAAAATGTTCTAACCTATATAAGGTTATAAAGAGGGACGGTGGGATTCTGATAGTCCCTTCCACTTTGTTTTCCTCTTCTTTTTTTTTTGAAGATTTATTTTTATTTGTTTATGCATACAAAGATCTAGTTTATAGGCCAGAGGTGTGGGGGATGAGAGGATACCCCAGAGACAGAGTGGGGAGCAGAACAGATGGATCTACTGAAATACACTGCTGAGTGGGAGCAGTGGGAAGACAAGAGGTCTGCTGTACCAAGTGGGTCAGCTCCCTGGCTGGCAATTAAGCTTATAACACAGTGGCTAGTAATAGTTAGATAGTGCTGAAACTTTAACCCTGTGCCACTGGGAAGTCCCCTATCTCCCTTTTTTAATTATTGAGGTACATTGGTTTACAGCACAAAATATGATTTAGAGACATATGTTCACATCGCCTCAGATGTATATCGCAACACCACCCCATCACTACATATCCTTTCACTGCATACCATTGGTCCACCACCCTCCTTTGTGTCTATACAAGTTCTATTAAACCTTTAAGATGAACTAATGCCTATCCTTAAGGTCTTGCAAAAAAAACCCCGAAAACTTTAAAATACATTTTATGAGGATAACATTACTCTGATACCAAAACCAGACAAAACAAGACACACACAAACCCTACCCCTCAAAAACAAACAAAAAACTATAGACTAATTTTCCTGATGAACAAAGATGCATAAATCCTCAACGAAACCTTAATAAGGCAAGTCAACAATGCAACAAAAGGAACATTAACCATGACCAATTAGATTTATTTCAGAGACACAGGATGGTTCAATATCTGAAAGTCTGTCAGTGTAATTAACCATATCAATAAAAGGAAAGATAAAAATCATGATCATATTAAGGTATAAGAGTTGATAAGATTCAGTTTCTAGTTATGGCAAAGACCCCCCCAAAATGGGGACAGATATGGGCATATTTCAATATAATAAAGGCCATATATGACAAATGTTCAGCATATATCAATGGTGATAAGCTGAAAGCCTTTCTACTGAGATCTGATAAATACAAGGATGGCCACTCATCATTAAATAGAGCAATTAGTCAAGAGAAAGATAGAAAAGGAATCCAAATTGGGAAAGATAAAGTAAAGCCATCATTATTTCATATGACATGATAATATTCATAGAGGACCTTTAAGATTCCACTAAAAAGTTAATTGAAATAATAAGTCAGTTCAACAAAATAGCAGATTACAAAATCAGTATACAAAATGCAGTTGTATTTCTATATACAAACAATGAGTTAGAAGAGGAAAAAAAAATCAAGAAAATAATCCCACCTATAATTGCATCAAGAGGAGTTAAAGTTTACCTAGTAATAAACTTAACAAAGGAAATAAAGGACCTAAACAATGTAAACTATATGACATTATTAAAAGAAACAGAAAGGCCTCTCACCACCCCTGAGCCTCTGGCCTGTACCCCAGTTCTGTATGTACAAATAAATAAATCTTTAAAAAAAAAAAAAAAAAGAAACAGAAAGCACAAGGGTAGATAGTGCCTTTTCATGAATATAAGAATTAACATTGTCAAAATAGCCATCTTTCCCAAAGCAATATACAGGTTCAATATAATTCTTATCAAAATTTTTTTTAAAGATTTATTTATTTATTCATACAGAACTGGGGTACAGGCCAGAGATGCTGAGGGTGAGAGGATTCACCAGCGATAGAATGGGGAGCAAAACAGGCAGGTCGACGAAGTACACTGCTGAGGGGAGCAGCGGGCAGGTCAGGAGAGGTGTGCTGCGCCAATTCTTATCAAAGTTTTAATGGCATTCTTTAAAGATAAAGAACAAACATTATTGAAATTCATTCGGAACCACAAAACCAAAGCAAACTTGTATATGACAAAGCTGCAATAATTCAAACCATTTGGTACTTGAACACACAAACACACAGCATCAGAGTAGAATTGATAGCCAGCAAATAAATGCTCACACCCATGGACAGTTAATGTAAGACAAAAGAGCCTAGAGTATACACTGGAGAAAGGAAAGCTTCTTCAATAAATAGTGCTGAGAGAACTGGACTGCTAAATATAAAAGAATGAAATGAGACCACTGTCTCATAACATACATGAAAATCAATTTAACATAAATAAAAGACTTGGATGTAAGATCTGAAACAGTAAAATACACTCAAGAAAATATAGGCAATAAACTTCATGACACAGGCTTAAGTGATACCTCTGTAAATATACCTCCAACAAAAAGTAAAAACAAATGAGAATGAGACATTCGGACTACATGAAACTAAAACACTTATGCACAGCAAGTGCATACCTACTGAATAGAAGAAAGTATCTGCACACCATATATCCAGTGAGGGGCTTTTATTCACAACTGAGCTACAAAGGACTCATGCTACTTAACAGAAAGAATACAAATACTTCATGCCCACCCTGGTGGCGCAACAGGTTAAAGCACAGCACTGTGAATCTCGCAGCAGCCACTTCCCGCATGAGTTCCATCCCTAGCCAGAAAGGTGATCCACATGGCATGGCAGACTTCCCTGACCTGCCCGCTGCTTTCCTCAGCAGTGTACTTTCTGCCTGTTCTGTACCCTACTGTTTCAGGTGAATCCTCTCACTGCCCCTGCACCTCTGGCCTATACCCCAGTTCTTGTATGCATAAGTGATCTTTAAAAACAAACAAACAAACAAAAACAAAAACAAAAGCACAAGATACCACCTCACACTGCAAAAAATGGTCTATATCAAAAAGATTAGAAACAAGTTTTGAAAAGATGTGGAGGAAAAGGAACATATGTATGTACACTATTACAAGGAATGTAGATTGTTTGCACCCCATGGAAAAAAAAAAACAGTATAGAGATTTCTCAAAATGTTAAAAATGGAACTACCATATGATCCAGCAATTCCACACTGAGGAATTGAGCCAAACAATGCAAAACCATATATTCAAGAAATATATGTACTCCTATACTTGCTGCAGCACTATTAAAATAGCTAGACTATGGAAACAATCTGAGTGCCCAACCAATGATGAGTGAATTAAGAATATGTGGCATATATACACAATGGAATACTACTCGGCTATTAAAAAAATGACTTAAATGACAACATGAATGGAAATATAGGAGACCGCTAAGCAAGATAAATCAGAAGATTTGTAACTCATACATGGAATATAACATAAGTATTTGTTATTTATACATAGAATATAAGAAAATAAAACAAAGGGTTAGATAATAGTAAACCTTAAAAACAACTGTAGAAATCTGACTGTAAAACCGAGGCTACCAGAGGAGGAAGGAGATAGGGGAGAGCAGAGTGAGAAGGATAAAACTGACTACGGCGGAGGACTATGGGTCCTTTGTTGATGGGTGTGATTGTATATCCCCACATCATATACGATGTTGTAAGCCAATGCTACTTCAATTAAAAAAAAATGAGTAAATCAACAAATGATGTTCAGATGATATTGCAAGTACTATGTAGGCTATTTCACTGAATATCCATGGGTGTTTGTTTTGTTGGGGTTTCCTTTAATTCTGTGGTCTTTTCTTGGTTCAGTTCATTTCTCAAGAGAGGAATCCTCCAGTTTCTAATGTGAAGGATGCAATGCTGGTTACCAGGAACCCAAGAAATGACCGGGCAAAGGGCTAAGCACTTCACAATTATTTGGAGTCTTTCACTAAATCTGATTGTTTTAAACTTACTGCCTTATTATCTTCTTTAACTGACTCTCTTGCTGATTTTTTTTTTTTTTTTAAGATTTATTCACCTGTGCATACAGAACTGGGGTACAGGCCAGAGGCTCAGGGGCGGTGAGAGGCTTCACCAGAGACAGAGTGGGAAGCAGAACAGGCAGATCTACGAAGTACACTGCTGAGGGGAGCAGCGGGCGGGTCAGGAGAGGTCTGCCACGCCATGTGGTCACCTCCGGGGCAGGCGGGAATCGAACTCATGCGGAAGTGGCTTCAGATTCTCAGTGCTGTGCTTTAACCCGCTGCGCTACCAGGGAGGGCCTCTTGCTGATTTTTAAGTGGAGTAACAAAGGAGCTCTATGAATAAAATATAACAGTAACAGGCCATCATCAGATAAATTGATTAATCAGCATTTTCTGTCCTATATTTTAGAATTTCTTAAAAAACATTTTAATGTCTTCACCTCCCCACCAAAATATACAACTACTTATGATTTTTTTAATTGAAGACCAACCCTCTTAACAATATAAAACAAAATCTAAATACATCATTCAAAAGGCAATTCTCAGTATGTTAAAATATTAGCTTTTGCATCTGATCTCTTTGATTAAGCTATTTAATTAAGTTATTTTTAAAAGAAATCTTTTACTATTTAAGCAATGGCTAATTTTAGAAATTAGCATTTGGGAAATTCTCATTATCTATTAAAGTCAGGTTGAGAGTGAAGGTTAGTAATCAGAATTTGAGGCGTAGCTCTGCCACTAGGATGGTTTCCTTACAGAGCATGGGGGTAATCAGCACAGGTGCTATTTTCAAACCACATACTGCTTGGATAATAATAAATTGAGGACTTAACACAAAATTCAGAAAAGGAGTGAGTGGGTAGAAAGGAAATAATTTTATATAATTTCAGGAACCAAAGGACTCAACTATAATTTTAGAAAAAAGGGAGAGGAAATTAATCAGTAGCAGTAACTTTAGCTAATGTAATGATGGCTAACTTGGACAATGATGGATGTATTTACAAGTAGTGAACCTTAGAACTTAGTTCCCTGATGATGGGGCTGCCAGATGCCTAGCCAGAATACAGTCGTCCTTTGAGGTAATCAATTAGAAACTTGATTCATATAATCAGTTATGCTTTTTGACTGCGGCCTCTTAATTGCAGGAAGTTGGTTGATGACGTTTACTTGACACTTAGTTGCAATGACTGATAAAAAACAGGTGAGAAAATCTCTTTCATGCAGTGTAAAGATAATTAATTACATGTGTTGGATGGGAACAAAGAACAGTTACAGATTTATCAAATACAAGTTCCTTACTTGGGATCCATGGGTCTATCACCAGACCTAAGATGGCCTTCATTGAGTCTAAAAAACCCTTGGTAATGTCTATAATGCTTATATTGTTATGCATTTTTGAAGAATTTCTTTCTTCTTAATCTCAAAAGGATTTAGGCCCCAACAAAGGTTAAAAGGTCACTGGATTAGAATATCTGAAGATGTGCATGTGATCTAAGTTGCTCCATTTTTTTCCTTAATTTTTTATAAGAAACCGAAGATTCACATATAAATGTACACATGGGTGATGAACCTAACTTTTGAAGGGGAAACAAATACATATATCGCCTTAAAATTTAATGAGAATTCCTCTGGCTTCTCTCAAATAATAATTTTTTAAAACCTGGAAAAATGCCAAAACAGAGTAACATCTGTGCAAGTACCAGACATGAAGTGCTCACAGTCAAAAAGAGGGAAACTACTGATGAGGTAAGTGGAAGAAAATACATGCATTACAATGGCTAGGTAGCCACAGAGATAGTATTTGCTGAGAGATCAAATTAAAACAAACCTTTGATGTTTTAATACAAGGACCTATCACTTTCAGCTGCTCCTGGTGATTAGAGGAGGTATTTGGTCTGTGTGGTTAATAAAAGAACAAATAGCCTTTAAGAAGCTTTGTAAACACCAGACTAAAGTGTTTTCTCTCTTTTGTAACTACAGTCTTGCATTCAGAAGAGACATAATAGAAATACATACTAAAAATAAATGAAACATTTTTATAAGGTGGTTCTAAATTGTTTTTCTTTTGCCCTGTCCTTTTTTTTTTTTTTTTTTGAAGTAGAAGTGTTTACACTGATTAAAGAATCTGAGAAAAACGTGGAGAGAAGTAATTGTAAGCCAAATGCTCCCCAATAAGCAAGTTTTCTAAAATATTAGATTTATCAAGAACATGACTCCCTTTAGGAGCAAGATTTACGGGTCTTACCCAAAGAGACCAGGATCCTTAAATTACAACAGCCATCTGGATAGATAATTACTCAGAGCCCATATTGTTTTGACAGGTCTACATTTGAAAAATTACTGACTTTATTGATGTTATCAGCATTACTCAGTGGCAAAGATAATTAGGAAGACAAAAAGACACAATATTTTTATGGTGTAGTGAAGTTTTATTACTTAGCAGCAAGATTAAGCTAAAAAGTGTTTTGTCTTTTGTGACTACATTTCTGGGCTTTGAAGAGACATTATAGAAACAAATCTCCGACAAATGTCCTAACTCATCATGATCATTTGTCCTTGTAAAGAAATAACTATGTTAAGTGACCCCTTTAATGTACAATAAGAAACTTAAATGTAGGTGTTTCTAAAGAAGAGGATCGATTTAAACAGTTATATAGTTGACACTCAGTTATTATGTTCCCATTTTTTGTTCAGTATTGTTTTTGAATAACAGCAACAACAAAATACTGCTTTTGGTAAGAAGTACTAGGAATAGAAACTAAAATTCTTAAGATGGCAAAATGTATGTTTTTATTTGAAAGGTTCAGGGACTTAATATATCTGCTCTATTTTGTGCTATATGTAAACTACTGTTATTTTGAACCAAATTCCCTGATGATAGGGTTAAGTCAGTTATTAAAACTGAAGGAGAAGAAAAGGAAATCCAGTAAAACTTATAAAAAACAATAAAGCAATTCAAAGCTCCATGATGTTTCAGGATAGCACAAACCACCAGCAAAAGCACTAACTAGTGTTGGGTTTAACAGACTTTGATCAAAAGGCATTTCTGGTAGGAAACATTTCCTCATGTCATTGGTCTCCTTAACAGAATTAACAAAATTGCTGTTATAGTTGGATAATTGGAACATTTTGTTGGTCTCCTGAATAAAAGTGCATTGATGATTGGAACTGAATTAAAAAGACTTCATTAATATTTGTAAATAAGTAGCCCTCCCTTGTGGAACAGTGGGTTAAAGTGCAGCACTGCAAAACTGGTCGTGGCCGCTGAGGTGCAAATATGATCCCTGCCGGGGAGGTAATCCATATGGCACTGCAGACCTCTCCTGTCTTGCTGGCTGCTCTCCTCAGCCCTGTACTTCCTTGATCTGCCTGTTCTACTCCCCAACCTGACTCTGGTGAATTCCCTCACTGCCCCTGCACCTCTGGCCTGTATCCCATTTCTGTATGCATAAATAAATAAAAAAGAAATCTTAAAAAAAAAAAAAATATATATATATATATATATTTGTAAACCAGCAAGATAATAATGATCAAAGGACAGTTTTAATTATCTAACTAGAAAAATTAATTTAAATTTGCCTATAAAGAAATGATTGAATTTTTTAGCGTTTGCAATGTCCACCTTAAGGCACCAATTTGTCTCTTGGGCAAAACAAATTAAAACAATTCTAATTGTTTTAACACTTGTTAAAAAAAACCAAAATGTTCAAAAAGAAAATGTTATTACTTATTTTTAAAGATGACGTCAAAAGCAATGTAGGCAAATGTCTTTGGAACAAGTTCTCTCCTTCAACAAGGACAATTAGGGTTTATAGCAATGTATTATATAATACAGTGCATAGGTTGTTAGAATGGGGCATATTGTTAGAATGGGGCATGGAGAGGTAAGTTAATCAGCACTTTTGTACTCTCAACTATCAGGCTTGACTTCCATATATTTCCTGGACACCAGCTGAGAGGATTAGACACTAGTAAAACTCAAGGCTTCTTGAATAAACTGTTTGCTTCTGTCATTAAATCAACTCCTTCCTACCACAAGATTTCTATTTTCACTGCTTACTAAATTAACTGTAAAGTCCTCTGATATAGAACTTCCAGCTGAAGACTAAGCTGTATTATTTTTGTGGCTTCAATTTGTCCTTCTTCATGTACTTGCCTGCCCTGAGTCGTGGAATTCCCCTAAAACGTCTTCAAACCCCTGTGCTCTTTCTGCACATGTTATTAAACAGCACTCTACCCAGGCTTCACTTTGCTGATTTTACTTCAAAAAGGTCTGGCATTCTCTTTTCCTCTACATTATCAGTATCACTATTAGGAGTTCAGTACCCCAAATAACATCTGGAAATCTATATAGTGATAAATAGCCTTAGGACTAATTTATATATGCATGACACAGTTTTTTATTTCCACTTCTTGGCGGGCAACAAAACAAACCTTTCATACAATGTTCATATTTAAGATAAATGGGAAAAGCTGTTCTTGAATTTTAAGGCTATACTTTAAAATTACATAGTTGTGAAGAGCTTTCCTTTCCTACTATATATAATTTTTTGCAGCAGACCAGAAACCATCCAATCTATTTTTAATGTGGGTGTTTGAAATGTAAATTTGCTTTGAGTGAAGGATGCTCTAGAAGGTCCTAAGGACAGCAGATAAGGGGACTTGAGGATGGTTATTATAGAGAAAAGGACGCTATGTGAGCCGGGTTGAAGACGCCAGTCCTGAGGTGCATGGGAAGGAAGGTTAGGCAACCAGGGAGACGCTAACAAGGAGAGAAATAAACTGGAAGATAGTGACATAAGAGCACACAACAAATAAAACAACTTGTGAGGGAAAGCAGAGACTCAGTGTGGCTGAACTTAGGGATTACACAGAAATCTTAAACAAACAACAAAAAATAAAAAGAGAATTATTGTATGAATTAACAAAATGGAAGCAACTCTGATTTACCGAGATCTGTAGGAAA
The DNA here is from genome assembly GCF_000260355.1 of Condylura cristata. Classification (NCBI taxonomy): domain Eukaryota; kingdom Metazoa; phylum Chordata; class Mammalia; order Eulipotyphla; family Talpidae; genus Condylura; species Condylura cristata. Next base: position 73,526,178 of record NW_004567103.1, on the reverse strand, counting down.
AAAAATTAAGAAGATTGGCCCTCCCTGGTGGCGCAGAGGGTTAAAGCACAGCACCGAGAAGCTAAAAACTCACTTCCACATGAGTTCGATCCCCGCCTGCCAGGGAGGAGATCCACTGGGCGAGGCAGACCTCTCCTGGCCCGCCCACTGCTCCCCTCAGCACTGTACTTCGTCGATCTGCCTGTTCTGCTCCCCTCTCTGTCTCTGGTGAATTCTCTCACCCTCCACATCCCTGGCCTGTATCCCAGTTCCATATGAATAAATAAATAAATCTTTAAAAAAAATTAAGAAGATAAACTTGTGGGAACTAGACTCAGGAACTAGTCTTTTCTTTTGCTCATATATGTACCACTTATGCAACAAATTTCTCTTTGGATATTTTATAATTTATATATGATGAATGAAATAAAATTAGAAATCCATCTTGTCTTCTAGTGACCTACATGGCTAGCTGAGAGATGATGCCAATTACCCATTAAGGGTCAAAAGGAAATAGGAAAGGGTCTTTGAGAGGTTAAGGGATAGGTCCATGTTTCCCACAGATAGAGTTAACTGAAAAGATGCCTCTTAGATAATGGCAGTAAAAATAAAAATCAGAGAGAAAAGGGTGGTATGAATACTCCATCCAGTCTTTTATCCCTTGGAAATGACAACATAGATTAAGAGAGGTCATAGCTTCCCTTGCATCTGGAGACAACCTACTTTATCACTCAATGGGAGTCACTGGAGGAAATTAAAATACCTCAAAACCAAAACAGTACTTAGATGTCACGTACATTCAGAAAAAAAGGGAAGAAGCTTAAGAAACTAGTTGGCATTGAGGCAGTGACCTGGTAGCAGACTCCCAGGCAGAACTGGTTACATAAGAGAAGCCAACTGGGCTATGCAAAGGTATTTTTACTTGAGGTGGTGGAATTTTTTCCTTTCATTTGAGTTGGACTTGAGTTTTCATTTGTGTTATTAAGTAATTCTTTCAAAACATGGAAGTATATTTAGAGTTGCTAAAGAATGATGACTCACTCATTTGTGTAGATTAATTGCATGTGGGTCTTATTCAAATATCTAACAATAGTTTCACCAGATTTAGGTTAAAAGAAAGTCCCAGAGATTCCATGTTATATGAGATTGTGGCAAGTTTCAGAAGATTCTAGTAGTGGGCTGAGAGAGTACAAAGAAGATATATTTTTTTAAAATTTCAATAATGAACTGAATCATGTGACAGAGAATCTTATTAAGAGAGAAGGGAGACTGAGAATAATGCTATTCTGAAGAGCTATGAACACCAGAGCAGAAAGAAGGGAGGAGATGCCAAAACTAATAAAAATTTCTGTCCAGGAATATTTCTTCTCATTCTTCTCTTCTTTGTCTTCCTCACCAAAAGTCTCCTTGTTCCCTAACTCACACTGACACTAATATTAGGCTATAGGTCAATGTACAGAAAGTTTATTTGCCAAAGACTGATATACTAACAGCCAATTCTCCTGAAACCCAGCTCATGTAAGACCAATTTGCCAAATGTACAAGACTTACTGTTTTGTAAAAGTAACAGAGTTCACAGCATTTTTAACATGATGGACTGGCAGGTTAGTGAGACAAGGGGAGCTGGAAGTCCTGGCATTTGGGCTTCCTGAGTCTCTTCCTACTCTCATATTATCTTCCTTTTGCCCTCAGGCTCACTCCCTGCTGCAAAGGACCCTCCTTTTTGAGCTTCACAGCCTTGTTTCCCTCTATCTCTCTCCATAATCCTCCATACAGTGAAAGGTCCTTCTTCTCTGCCCCAGTTCTATCTTCCAGCTATAAAAATATTCACAGCTTGTTAAATCAGCCAGTTTGAACTGTTATGAACTTTTTATTAAACAAGATTTTTTTAGACAATTAGCAAATTTGAATTATTTGGCAAAGTTTAATAGACAAAATTGGAAATAGAAGAGACTAATGTTAAATCCAGGATCTTTTTATAAAAAATCTTGTAAAGATTCAAAAGTAAATCAGTATTAATAGGAAAGTTCCCATAGAATATGCTGAGATTTAATAACTTTCAAAAGAAAAATATGTGGACTAGATTTCCTTAGGACCTTAAAAATAATCAAACATTTCTTAAAATTCACAAAGCTAGCTGAAAGGTATAAGGACAAAGTGATGGGAAACACAACCATCTAAAGTTATTTAAAGTATGTGTCATTTGCTGGCCAATAAACAAAAAATATACAAGCAAAGTGAATTTTTAAAAGTGTCAACACTGTAAGATTCCAATTTGTATAAAACCTTGTGTTTATCAGTATGTGCACTGAAAAATCTGTGTGAGGAAACACTAAACCATAAAAGATAAATATCTAAATCAGGGAAGCAGCGACTCCCTGGTGACACAGGAGTTAAAAATAGCACTGTTAAGCTATTGCCAGTAACTGCTGCATGAGTTCTATCCCCAGGCCAGGGAGCTAACCAACTGGCACAGGAGACCTCTCTTGTCTCTCTTGCTGTCCCCTTTAGCAGTGTACTTCAGTGGATTTACCTGTTCTGCTCCCTACTCTCAGTGTCTGGTGAATCCTTTTACCCCACCCCCCCAAACACCTGGCCTACTCCTCAGTTACTGTATACATAAATAAATAATTAAAAAAATAAAGCAGGGAAATAGATATGTGAGGGTGACAGACGGATTTATTTTTTCAGCTAGACATAAAAATAATAAACATGGGAAAATGTGTTTCAAATTCTTAAATTATTTTAGAAATGAATTCAGTGAGGGATAAAGAATAGCTACAAATCACTGTTTTAGTTATATAATTTTAAAATAACCAAATCTATTGGTTTTTATAGATACAAATATAAGATTTCATATAAAAATATTGTTTGAATGAAACAAAACTTTACATTCAAGTATTAATTTTGCACTATAAGAGAATGTATACAACTTAATTTTAATTCTGTTTTCTATCAACCCTTTCAAAATATTAAAATGAAACTCTTCAAAACACACCACACTTGCCAAAAGACTTAGGAAACTACAGTTTGAAAGACTGTAAGTGTCTCTAATATAGTCTTTCATTTTAAATATTTCTTTATTAATGCATTCAAGAACTGGGGTACAGGCCAGAGAAGGGGGGGTGAGAGGATTCACCAGAGGCAGAGTGGGGAGCAGAACAGGCAGACTGAAATACACTGCTGAGGGGAGCAGTAGGTGAGACAGGAGAAATCTGCCCTGGCTGGGGATGGAACTGGTGCTGCAGTGGTTGCAGATAGCTTCACAGTGCTGCATTTTAACCCCTTGCGCCACCAGGGAGGGCCTCTACTATATTATTTCTTACTCAGTTTATTGGGTATTTAAGTCTTCTCTGATGCTCACATTATTTGCCTATTTTCTATAGGCTTGTTTGTGTTTTACTAATGGAATTCTGTACATAATTTTTATAATTTGGACATTGTAATACAAGTACCAACTTTTGCATTTATGTTTGTTTCATTTTGTAATAACCTTAATACATCTTTCCCCACCCTCCTATACCAGCGAGTTTCCTGTATTCTTCTGAAGGCTGCAGTATTTGAGCTCGTTTTTGTGAGGAGCAGAACAGTGAGTCCTGATACAAAACTGTTAAAAGACATAGACTGTGGCAGTAGCCTCCTTTTATCAATTTTACCTTTTGGTTCTGAGAGGCTTTCCAGTTTTTGTGAAAGTTCTATATAGTATGCATAATTGAAAGTTGCTATTTTAAGACAATAGATAATTATGTTAGTTTAGAAAAATAGAAAAGAAAGTAATGTATTCTTACATGAGTAAACAAAATTTCATTCCTGAGCTCTTCAGAACTTCCAGTTGGAGTCCAGGCTTCTGCAAACTGCAGGAAGTCCCATTTTTCCTTATCACCTTCCTCAGCCTGAAGTTTTTCCTTCCTACCATTCAATGTGCTCCCTGTAATCTGAGTCTGTAAAATGGAAAAGCATATGATTTTATAATGGCTTACCTCCCTGCTGACTTCTACTAGGCAGTAACTTGATTTTACATTTAAATCTCTAGCAACAACTACACAAAATCTTATTGTTTCAACATACCATGAGCTTCAGTAATGTAAATACTTAAAATTACAGCCCCAAATCAATGATTTCTATTTTAAATGAGGTAAAAGTTTAACCAGAAAAATTACACTATTTTCTTTTCTCACAAAAACTTGTATTATAATATTTATAGACTTGGAAACTGAACCTACACATGATTAACTTTTTTTAGTATCTATGCTCAGTGCTTAAAAAATATTCAGTCCTTACCCAGTCCTTTCTATACATGTCTCTTAACATTAGTGAAAAGAGACAGCTGAAGGGACAGAAAAGTAATATTCCCTCTATCTTTTCTAGAATCTGTGTACAAGCTGTTAATGTGCAAAATTAGCTGGGATTTAAAGAATCCTTCTACCAAGGGGTTATTCTTTACTTACAAAAGAGACTTGGGGTTGAATATATTATAGTTCTTTGCTATCCAACATTCCCTCTTTAGGCTCTAAAATAGTAGAAGGTATTGGAACGTAATAAGAATACATGTAACTTCAAAACTGTCTTATTACAGAAGCTTGCAGGTAAGGTACTACCAAGTGAACTTGCTTGTATTAGCATCAATATCGTTGGCTTAAAATTCAGCCTCTTAACTCATACAGGATGTGATCATAGTGAGCAAGCTGGTAACATGTTTTAAATTCAAGTTTTACCTTGCGATTCAACATTCCCCACATAAGAGTGTCTAGAGTCCCATTTGCAATAAGGTAGTGAATATTCACAGAATTGCACTGTCCAATTCGATGAGCACGGTCTTCTGCTTGTTTTAGATGTCCAGGGTCCCAATACAACTCAGCAAATACAACATGAGTTGCAGCAGTAAATGTCAAGCCCTAAGCAAAATAAAGTGAGGAAACTGAGAAGCAAATAAACTCAGAATATAACACTCAGCCATATAGAACAAAGTATCTCTGATCATGTTAAATGGATCACAGAATGCTGAAGGAGTTGGGGACAAATAAGTCTTTCATTTTAAGGCAAATTAAGAAAATTTGATTTATGAAAGGCAAATGAAGACTGCTTACAACAAGATAGCCAGGGGAACTACAAATAACACATTTAAAAGGTGTTTCAATTCAAGTCATTTTGATGTATATGTGTGTGTGTGTGTGTGTGTGTATACACACACACACATAAGCAAAGTCACTTTATGCTTGATGAAAACAGAATTCATATTACCATTGGAAATCCAATAAAATACATTATAAATGAGAATATAATTTTTAACACATGGTATCCATAGCAACTAGAGAGCAATGCCATTCTCTATTCACTTAATTCATACAGCTTGTCTATAAAGCAAGAAAATCATGTCTCTAGTCATATACTTCCTATGAAACTTCCCAAGTTACATATCAAAGACCCTGCAATTTACTGCTTTATATCTCAATATACAGCAAAAATACATTTTTTGTGCAGTTGTATTCATATCAGTTTGAAATGGTGTATCAATTTCAAGTATTAACTAAGTCTTGCCTTAGAATCAATAAATGAAATAATCCAAATCCTCTCAAACTAAAAAAATGGATAATTTCAAAGTTGGTAGACTGAGTAAAATATGCTACCGCCACATAGTAGTAAATTGTGTTAAGTAGTAAACAGAAACATCTACCATCCACCATTTCGGAGTATCATCTAATGTAGGCTATTTATTGTTTGCATGCACTGGAACTACTGTGAGTGACTTTTTGTGACTCCTGTGCTGTAATTCTGATATTATTTTAACTTAAGCTATGTTTATATCACATAACAGCATCATGCAAACACCCATAAAACTATGGCATTAGTTCTCAAGTTAGAACATGATTGAAGATCAATTGTTTTAGACTAGAAAATGGAAGTAACAAAAAGATGGAGGGAACTAAATTTTGTTGCTATTTAGAAGAGTAAAACACCTCAAAATATTAGAGATAAGGCTGAAAAAATAGTATTTAAAGAAAGCATCAAGTGGTCATGCAAGAATAAAGGGGAAAATATGCTGGCAAAAATCAGTGTCACTCTAAGGCACTATTAACCTAGTCTGGGAGAGTTACAACTTCCTAGGACCAAATTCTTTCACTTCCATTTGTTCCTATGAGGACATTTTTATTTTCTTTTGAAATTTATTTTTACATCATTTTTCATTTTGTGCCTTGTTCCATAGTTCTAATCCCTGTGGACTTCCTACCACCAATTGACCCATGTGCCATCACCATAGTCCTGTGCACCTTTCCCACCCCATTTTTGATCCATTCTCCTCTCCATCCCGTGGTATATAGTTGTTCATTGTTTTTCGTTTTTTTCTTTATTACAATTGCTTTTTCCCCCTCTGGGTCCCCTATGCCCCTGCTATTAGTGAAACCATCTGGTATTTTTCTTTTTCTTTCTGCCTCATTTCACCAAGCATGATTCCTTCCAGCTCCATCCATTTTGCTGCAAAAGGAATGTTTGCACACTGAGTAATATTCCATTGTGTATATATACCACATCTTTTTAATCCAGTCATCTACTTGGGCATTTGGGTTGATTGAATGTCTTGCCTATTATAAATTGAGCAGCAATAAATATGGGGGTGCAAGGAAGACACTATTTTTAAGTAGATGAGTTTTGAAATATCTAAGGTATTGAGAAATACTACCTTGAATAAAACTTGAAGGTCTATACATTCTTAATCTTACCAAGTCTTTTGTCAGGTCATTTACAAACTCTCCTGCATGGCTTCTCCTACTGTTCTTCTATGCTATGCATACTCCTTTTCTAATTTTAAGCTCTTCTTGATACTCTCTAGTAGCTATAAAACTCAGATTACTCCAAGTTTGATACAAAATGAAGTGTTGTGACAAGCCTCTTTTGGGCTAAACTCGTAGTGTGCTCTAGAACTTCTTCATTCTCATAGTTTCTTTTTATAAACAACGCATCTCATTGGCTCTCTCCTAAAACCAGAAGCCACAAAGATGCCAGATCTGACATCTACCATGTCAGACACACATCAACATGGTCAAAAGCTTCCCCCCATATTAAATATTTGGTTTTAGATATTAAAATGAAAATACTTTTGAATATTAGTAGAAAAAAGTCCAGAAGGACCCCCTCTATCATAGTATGCTTTCCTGCCCTAATGTTGATTTTTCTCTTATTCTTTTGCATGGTTTTAAGGTTGATTATCTGGAATAAAGGCTACTTTCCCCAGCTTGACTTGAAATTAGTGGTGGCCATCTGACTAACTTGAGAACAATGAGATACAGCATGTCTTCTCCGTTAGCTGTCTAAATTGCAGATACATAGGAGTTCCAGCAACCCAAATGGTGAAGCAGAAAGTCAAAAGCAGTCAAGCCCTCAGGGTTTTGTGGAAGCACCATGCTAGCTTTGGGCTGTCTATTTGACAAAATAAGTTTTTATATATTTAAGTTATTCTTAACTTGGATTTTCATTCACCTGTAGACAAACCTAATCTTAAGAGACAAACCAGGCTACCTCTATGAAAATTTCTGAGATAGTAGAGTTCTATTCCTCTAGGACACTTTGCCTTATAGTCTCTTATATAAGGTAAGTGCTTTAAGAACAGCATGAGAAAATTTTATACAAATTCAAAGGAAGGAATACAGGTGACAAAAATGGATCACAAACAATTTAACTGTACTTTTCCAGAAAAATCTTTCCTTGACAATTTAGGAAGATCTGAATCCAAGTTGTTAAAGTTTCTTTTCTATTATTCTGTGTATACTTTATCTTATACTTGTATATAAAGTAGAATGAATAGTTACTATACCAGATGGTGGATATAAAGTTATAATTATATGCATGTAGATATATATAAACTATAAGTATAATTAATGACCATTTTACTACCTAAAAAATGTTTATCAAATGTAGGTCTGAAATTTCTTACCTGACCAGCAGCCTGAATGCTTAGGATAGCCACACGAGTATCAGGGTCCTTTTGAAACTGATTAACGAGATTTATTCTTTCTGAAGATGGAACACTTCCATCTATCCTAATGTAACGAGTCTAGAATCAACAAGAGAAATTGCAAAATTAGGATAAGTCCCTTGGCATCCATTTCATTTAATCTAGTTTACAGTTTATGTCCACATAACAAAACAGGAATTGGTTAAGGGGACAGACTGGTAAACATTACAAAAGAAGACTCAAACAAATTTATTAATATCATAGCAATTTCATATTTTTTAATCTTTTAAGCTACTTGAGGGTAGGAATTATGCCTAATGCATCATTCTACATCAATGCCAATCACTGATAGAACAAGAGGTTAATGAATTAAGCTAATGCTGTCTTCTATAGAATTCTCTATAGATATACAAACTTTAAGTTAGTCTGGATCAGACTAACTTGCAGTTAGAAGATCACTAATTCCAAAGTAAAAATAAAGTCAGACGTGAGTACAAAGTAAAAAGAGGATTATATCCATTGAAACTATGAGGGATTCATTAAAAGTAGTGTGTGTGGGTCCTCCCTCGTGGCACAGCAGGTTAAAGCCCAGCACTGCAAGTTAGCTGCAGCCACTTCAGTGCAAATTTAATCCCTGGCCCTGGAGGTGATCCACATGGTCTGTCAGACCTCTTCTGACCTGCCAGCTGCTCCCCTCAGCAGTGTACTTCATGAGTCAGCCTGTTCTGCTTCCCACTCTGTTTCTGATGTATCCATTCACTGCCCTGGCCCATACCCCAGTTATGTATGCATAAATAATTATGTCTTTAAAAAAAAAAAAGAGTAGTGAGTTTATTTCTGAACTATCCCAAATAATAAAAGATATATATATATATATATATTTACTGTCCCATCTGAGTTCTGTTTATTCACATCACCCAATTGAAAACAAACTTGTGATAGGGTCAGCTCCACAGAGTGAGGAACCAATATTTTGGCAAGTGCTAACCTGAACAGTTTTATCTTTTAAGAACAATTTAAGAAAAGAAAAGGGAGTAATCACTGTTAGAATAGCTAACTATTCTAGCTAAAAAAATAGCTATAATAGCTAAAAAATAGAACTCTTTTCTCAATTTTGTAAAAACAAGAATAAGTCCTGAATTCTAAATAGTCTCATTTTTGCATTTACTTTTATGGAGGGAAAAAAGCCTCAAATAGTTGAGATAAATGGATATTCCCTTTTATAAGCTATTATTAAATTAGTATACCTTAATAACATTCTATGCCTTTACAAAACAGATAAAAATTGACCAGTGATTCATTTAATATTCAATAACTAATATTGCAAAACATGACAGCCTTTCTAAAGAAAATACATTGTCAGGCTAGAGAGTGTTAGGGAGAAAGTCATCTCCATCTCTACTACTATATAGACTGGGGTTGTGGGCGGGATTCACTACTCAATGCTTTTTTTCTCTTTTGTGGTAAGATTGGTTAACAAAATTGTACAATGTGGATGGAAGTGGAGGGGATTATGCTAAATAAAATAGTTAGAAGTAGAAAGACAAATACCAAATGGTGTCACTTACATGGTGAATACAGAAAAATAAAACTACCTACATTTTTAATTCATTATGATGCAAAATGGGATTCTAAACAAATCAGTAAAGTAGACTTGGGAAAATTACTTTTTGAATAGATTCTAGTGCTTGTAAGGTATAATGGATCATAACAGAAAACATTATAAATATAATTTTATTGCCCAACCATTTAAAAATTATCTTCTACTCAGAAAAAAAATTTTACCACAAACTGATGACAATTGAGGAGGACGTACCATTTAATATATAGCACTTCAGATTTTATTATCTTATAAGCCTTTTAAATTCCTTCTTTGGTTAATATTAATGAACATATTTTCTAACTGTTGAAAAATTTATAGCAAGTATTGAAAAAATATGGATTTATTTTTCTATTTAAAGGTCTTACAAAGATAAGTGGTTATCTTAGTACATGTATATTGAGTTCATACAATTTGTAAGGAAATGTCTTCTGGCTGCTTCTGAGCCTCTGTAGAAGCCCTGAGCATACATAGAGAGAAAGTTTAAATTTTGATGAGATTGTTAGGGAACAAAGTGAATTTAAGACAATGCAATAAAGTCAGCAGGTTTGCTGGCACTTATCTGGGCCTTATGTTTCAAATTTACTTACACTAAACTTTAACACTATAATTTACTCTAGAGTATGCTACCTGGAAGTTTAAAAGGTATGATTACAGCTGCACACTAAAATTGGCTGACTTCATTCTTACTTTCCGTACACACCACCATGTTTGATGGCCCTCTTGGAGGGTAAACAAAAATTTTAACTGCCTGATTCAATCTAAATAGTATATGCAATAACAAAAATGAAATTTAAGGCAGCATTATTTTAATCAATCCAGGAAATGTTATCAGTGAGAAATTATAAGACAGGTATTAAAGAGAAAATTTATTATCAGAATAGTAATATAATTTGAAAGAAAAAAATATCTGATGACAGCTTAGAAACAATCAACAAAGCTCAACTGTAGTATTACAAATATGAATGCCCAAAAGTATTTTATAGATAAGTAGTAACATACCTTGTTTTCTATGACTGCTTCTGTGCAAGCTTGGAGCATGTTTAAATGGTGAGCAAAAACCAGAAATTTAAGTGAATCGTTCTGAAGCATCATCTTAATATAATCTTTTACAGCACCTGCCTAAATGTTAAAAGTTAAACCTAATTAATGCCATAAAACTGTTTATTTCATTAAAAAAGACAAAAAGAATTTTTTAAAAATCAATGATTCTATAAACTTTTTTTTTTTTAAAGATTTATTTATTAATACAGAACTGGGGTACAGGTCAGAGATGTGGAGGGTGAGAGGATTCACCAGAGTGGGGAGCAGAACAGGCAGATGATCAAAGTACTGCTTAGGGGAGCAGCGGGTGGGCCAGGTGGGGTCTGCCTCGCCAGGTGGATCTCCTCTGGTCAGGTCTGGAGCAGGCTATCAAACTCATGCGGAAGTGGCTTAAGCCTCTTAGTGCTGTGCTTTAACCCCCTGCGCCACCAGGGAGGGCCAGAGTCTATAAACTTTTAATTAATTGTTTTGTTCTCTAAAGAGCTCACAGAAATAAAAGCTCATACATAAGGGGCATGAGGAAGAAGTACAAGAGGAAAAAAACAAACAGAGAAGTGAAGTAAGAACAAGACAAGAATTAGAAGAAAAAAAATCAGATGAGGGAGTTTCATTGGAATGTAGGTAGTTAAATAGGCTGTGACTGAGAAGGGTATTGGCATTTTTGTTTCAAAGTTAATTTTCAAAAATGTTCAGATAACTTTAAGGGGAACAGAGTTATAGGAAAAAAGAAGGTAAAAAAAATTGATGTGGGCACTTCCCTGGGGGTGCAAGGGCTTAAGTCTAGGCACTATGAAGCTATCCTCAGCCACTGCTGCACAAGTTTGATTCCCAGCCAGCGAGCTGACCCATATGGTGCAGCAGACCTCTCCTATCTCTCCACTGCTCCCCTCAGCAGTATATTTCAGTAAATCTGCCTGTTCTGCTCCCCATTCTGTCTCTGATGAATCCTCTTATGCCCAGCATTCCAGCTCTTGTATGCATAAATAAATAAATCTTTTAAAAATATGATGTGAAGAATTTTTTATGGGTCTACTAAAAGAGTAAGAAATTTAGGAGTGAAGCTTAAGTATTAAAGAAAGTTGTTTTAAAGATTTATTTATTTATTCATATAGAACTGGGGTACAGGCCAGAGATGCGGAGGGTGACAGGATTCACCAGAGACAGAGAGGGGAGCAGAACAGGCAGATCAATGAAGTACGCTGCTGAGGGGAACAACGGTCTGCTTCGCCATGTGGATCTCCTCTGGGACAGGCGGAAACCGAACTCATGCGGAAGTGGCTTAAGCTTCTTAGTGCTGTGCTTTAACCCGCTGCGCCACCAGGGAGGGCCCAGTTTTACTCATTTTTGAGGGAAAGGGAGGCAGGAAGTAGGATTTACTGGTGGGTATGACTAAATGAGCAGGCAGCTCTGAGTCTGTCATAAATTCAGGGCACACAAATGGAGGTATTTGACTCCATCTGGGATAGACTGCTTTTTGGCCACCAAATCTTCAAATTCATCTCTACATTAAAACTTGGGAAAGCCTCACTTCTTGGAGATGTGGATTTCCTGGTAGCCAAGGAACTTTAACTTGGCCCTCCATGGGGTTTCAATCATATGCTGCTTGTTCTTTCTGAAGCTTGGTGTGCATGGGTATGATGACATGGCTAATGTGGACCCTGGTTAGTGCACCTGGAACTTTCAAAAACATTGTCTGGAGCTTATGATTGGGAAGGGCATGAGATCAGTCATGTATATCCAGAAGAAAGGGTTGAGGGCAACCAATACATTAACAGGATGAAAATATAACCAAGCAGGCTATTGTTTGCAGGCACAGCACACAGGAACCACATGAAAAAAAAAGAAGATAGCTTAATTGGCTACAGATATTCATTTTTTATTTAAGTTAAGAAACAGTTGATTTATAAATAAGCAGTAGACAGGCTAAGAGAAACTGAAAATGAAGGGATTTAGATCATCTGCCCAAATGGAGAAGGGTGCAAAAGAGGCCCAAGTGATGATAGTAAGAGCACAGAAGGTCTGAAAGGACAGGACAAGATACAATGAAATTGTGAGGAAGAAAGGAGAGAATTTGGAAATTCCAGGTTAAATATACTTGTTAAACAGGTCAAGTTACCTACTAAAAGTGAGAATCAATAAGAGACAACTAAGAACTAAATTCAAAGGAGATAGAATGAATTAAATCTAAAACATGACTTAGAGTCTCTTAACTGTTAACACCTTGTTACTTAGAAATGTTGGAAAAGGTAGCAGGCTGATCACATTTATCCTTTACTCCCTCTAATGCTATATTTAAATGATAGCAAAATGTGTAGGGATAAAGAGAATTGTGAGAGTTGATAGCAACAAAATTTTCAGAAGCTAAAAAATAGGGTACTTAGCAGCAGAATAGTCAACCTGACAGTTCCTAAGGTGGCTGTATCAAAAAGTTGAGGCATATCTGGTTTTGATGTAGTCATCTAAAAAATTTCAGAAAAAGATGCCTCTAGCAGTGAAGAAGTGTGGCTAGCCAGGAAGATTGGCTGAAAGAACATTTGAGTAGTTGGTTGATGTGCTACACTTATCTTTATCCCCCTCCCCATCTTATCTATGCAGAACACTAGAATATATAAAGTGATTCCTGTGGGGTGAATCTAAAATGATACTTTGAGGAAAAAAATCTAAAAAAATTGGTATTTTGGATTCTATAACATGACATTTCAGACAAGTCACCCCCTTCTTTTTTAAGATTTATTTATTTGTGCATACAGAACTGGGGTACAAGCCAGAGGTGCAGGCGCAGTAAGAGGATTCACCAGAGTGGGGAGAAGAACAGGCATATCATTGAAGTACGCTGCTGAGAGGAGCAGGGGGCGGGTCAGGAGAGGTCTGCCAAGCCATGTGGATCACCTGCTGGGCAGGCAGGGATTGAACTCATGTGGAGGTGGCTTTAGCTTCTTAGTGCTATGCTTTAACCCGCTGGGCCACCAGGTAGGAGCCCAGGTCACTTTTAAGGAAGGTCACAATCTATAAGTTCTAATTGTATAAAATTTCAGTTGATGCTTATTATCTTATTCATAAATATAATTGAGATTCATCAGGCATTTGTAGAAAGCACTGCATGTGTACAGATCAGTGACATAGAGGGAAGAAAGCGAGAAGAAATTTGTATAACAAGAATAGGATACTGCAAAAAATAAAAAAATAAAGACATGGGATATATTCTTGGAAATTAAAAACAGAATAGCAGAAATTCAAAATTTACCACTTACTCTAGAAAGTAGATGGAAAATAATAGAGTAAATATAAAAAAAAGATAGTATATAAGAAAATCAGAGGACCAGGCCACAAGGGCTTATTTAAATAATAAAATGTCTAGAGATTAACAGAGAAAAGGAAAAATTACAGGAATAAGTTTAAGAGAACTTAAGGCCATAAGTTTCCAAAAGGAAAAATGTGAAAAGCCCACTGAGAACGCTACACAACATGTGCAAATGGAGCCAGAACAGAGGTATCATTGTGGAATTTTAGAATGCTGAGGACAAATATACGATTCTATAAGCTTCCAGAGAAGAAAGATTTCAAAGAATTGAAATAGGATAAAAACTATGAAGTACACTGCTTTTCTCAGCATCAATAGTAGAAAATCTGAGAGAAAATTATTTCTAAGAATTTATACCTAGTGAAATTAAAAATTTGGTAAAAGAATAAAGACTTATGTGCAGACATTCAACTTATGACAGTTAAAATTACAAAGTAAAGCAGCAAAACAAACTAAGAACCAATATAAATATGTGGCTGAGGGAATTGAAGAGCTAAAGAATAGAAAGTGGTTGCCTCTGGGGAACATGTGTAAGGGACTATTATATTTGAAAATGGCAGTTCTCATTAAAATATGATCATAGATAGCTCTGGTAATAATAAAAAATTTAAAACGGGCATTTTAAAATAGAAAAATTTCTATTTAAAATTTATGCATAGAAAAAAAAATTATGCATAGAGCTATAATGTCACAAGATTGATTCCTCAAGCTATCTTTTGTCTAAATTTCCCAGACAATAGAAGTTCATCATACAATGAGACTGGAGGTTGTTAAGAACTTTAGCCTTGATTTCAGTGTCTCAGAAAGTAGAAATGAAACACTCTCAAAATAAGGAGCTATAAATTCTGGATATGTTTCCATGGTAACAGAACCACTTTAATAAACTGCATGTTTGCCTAAAGAGATATATTTACTGTGATAAACCTTTCAAAAAGTATATGTCAAGTTCAAGTATTTTAAGGTACATTCATCATCCATTGCAGAATTACAAACTATACAATCACTGTACCCCAGTCTCAGATGCATTACTTGTCTCTTCATAAGCAAGCTATTTCTGCCAGAGTCTCCTTCACTGATAACATCCTGTCTTCATCACACTCAGACACTGATGATTCCAAAGTATAAACTCTCTGCTCCCAAATCCCTCCACTCACTGGTTCAGAAAGGACTATAACCACTAGTTATATTATAAAGTTCAACTGTATCATGCCAAAGAGTCTCTTAGGACTAACCTAGTAACTGAACCATCACTGTGATACTGCTTTCTAGGAGGAACTATATTTGGAGAATCAAGATATCTATGTAACAGATCTGAGGCATACAGCAAGAGAGCTCGAAGGAGAGGGGCCAAAACAAGGGCGAAAAACACAACAGACTGTGATGCATCATGGAGGCTCTGTTGGTAAAACTGCAAAGACGATACCACATGAGAGAAATCAAATACTATCCCAAAATTAACAAACATGTAAGAAATCAATTAAAAGAAAAAAATCTCTGTAATAAATTAACTTCATTTCTCTTCATTTCTCAGGTTGGAGACTGTATGTTGATTTAAAAATTTATTGTAAATACATTTAAGTATTCTGATTTTATTCTAATTAGAACTGTCACTGCACAGTCATATTTTAAGTTATCTGATCAGGCATTTGCTTTCAAATCACCTTTAAGTACATAGTATATGGGATGGCAGGTTTTATAAGTGACCAATATTTTGGTGATGCTAGTTCAGTTTTGTGGAAGTTATAGAAAATGCATGTTTTCAAGTTTAGAGTTTATTATACTGAAATCTAACTGTTAATCAAAGGTCTAATTTAAATAATTAGAATTATTTGATGAAGACACACTACACCTCATTTAAGAAAAGCAAAGATACAAAAATGAAAACAAACTAAGAATTTTTTCTTAAAATTTTGTGAGTCAATACACATTACTTTTTGAAGAAAAAGTGGTTAAAAAAAACCCTTCTCTGATGAAAGTTATTCGATTTCAATAGTCAGTGTTTATTCAAATGGTAAGAAGGAATAAGAATTTTAAAAAAAGAATCAAACCTGAGCCATGACAAAGAATCACACATTGACCAAACTTTAGTTAGGTTTCGCTAAGCTTTCTTCACTAGACCTAGACTCCATTCTGTCTTTCAGACTCCATTCTGTCCTTGCCAACCCCATACAGTTCACTCAGTCTTAAGAATCCTTAACAAGTCTAGAGTATTCCCACCTTTGATACCAGATCATTCCTTAATATCTGATCAAGATACTGATGTGCCAACTTTGATGTCTAAATTGTTGGCCTTCCTTTAGCAAAAACCTGTCAGGTAACTTTAGCAAGAATCCCCTTACCCTTGTCTCCTCTTAGTTGTTTTCCTCCCACAAGCTCTCTCACCTTCATTATAGCTCATTGGCTATAAATCTCCTGTCTTTATTGCATTCAGAGTTGAGATATCTCTCTCATCAACTGCAGTGTAGTTGACTGCTATTGCAATTACCTTGAATATAGTCTTCCTTATCATTTTAACAAATGTCAGCATGCTTTCTTCCCTACCAGCTATAACTTCCAACTGAGAGTATGAGCACAAAAGAAGCTTCTTAATAAGTCCTGAAGTACTCAGACCTAGACCAAATAACGGTTTTGTTCTGAGACCTGCTGGCCACAAGCTTTAAGGAAAGTTCTTCAAGCCCTTTTTAATCGACTTAATGTGAGTGATTTAAGCAAGCCTGGCACTTCCATTTCCCTGCAAAGGATTCTGACCTATAAATCTGCTGGGGGCTTAAAGAGAAATGGTGACTAATAAAAGAACTCTACAGAAAGCTTTAACTTGCTTTATGATTTGTATTTGATATCAGAAATTGCGTCGCCACTTAAAGGAACTATGGGAGTTGTCGAGTTGACAACTTACAGCAGAAAGACAGAAGAAACAAGATTCTTTTTGAAAACAAACAAAAACAAAACAAACAAACAAAAAAACCAAATAAAACCCCAGTATTGTTATGTTCTCATGACTGTCCATGGCAGCCTTGCCCTAAAATGGCCCAGGATGCACTTCTGCTAAGAGAAATATTCTTTGATCTCCTGATAGTGATGATGTCAATACCAGGTTTCCAGCCAGCTTGGCACACTTCTTCAGTTTTTCATAGCAAGTCAGAGGGTAGAAGAAAAACTCAGCATACTTTCCTTGGTAGTTAGACAAGCTGAGGCATATTATCTATGGCACTGAAGTTAGAGGCTGAGTGCACAATTTTGGCATTTCCTCAAGACATCTTGTTATTAGTAGCTTGCACAAAGAACCCATGAGGATGAGCCTGTAAGCAGCCCTAGTCATTCAACCATTCAACCTAATCATTCAACCATATCTTGTTTTATTGTCCTGTCTGGCAAGGATAGATGAGGGAGAAAATTTCCATAAATGACATATTCCACTGTGTTTACCCAAATTTAGACCAAGTAAAGTTAGAAAAGTTGAAAGTTGAAAAATTATTTTCAAGAAAGTTGATTTCATGGAAGTGTGATCATAAAAGTCATTGATCAAATAGCTAATCTAACTCTTTCAAAATTAAACTCAGTTTACAAAAACATTCTTCCTTTCTAAACCTATCCACTGGTCATCTCAATAAGGCCATCAACTCTGTACTACTAATGTACACGAATAAGCATGAATAAAACTTATATGGGATCTCCCTGGTGGCCTAGGGGCTGAGACTCAGCACTATCACCACTATGCCCTGAGTTCAATCCCTCGACAGGGAGCTAACCCAATATGGTGCCTGAGACCTCTCCTACCATATGAGACCTCTCCTACCTCACTCGCTGCTCCCCTTACCAGTGTATTTCAGTAGATCTGCCTGTTCTGCTCCCCCCACTCTGTTTCTACTGGATCCTCTCTCTAGACCCCCTAACCCTGGCAATCCAACCTACACCCCAGTTCTTCTATACAAAAATGAATAAAATAAAAAAAAAAAAAGCATTTGAAAGTTAAAAGTTATAGTAAATAAAACATATAGACTTTTAAATTCTGAGAATTTGTGAGCAAGTCACTTAAAGTCTGTGCTTTATTTTCCCCTTCTACCAAAAGAGATAGTACCTATTCCCCATAAAGTAGTAGTGAGTATTATTAGTGTACCTTTCCTTATGATTAAATCATACATATCACTTACATCAATTATTTTTCTAGAAGAGCAATATGATCCTAAATAGAAAGAATCCTCTCACTTCCATCACTGCATTTTCAATAAATACTGTAAAACAATAAAAATAATGGTACAGGAGTAATTCTAATCCTCTATTCCTTTCCTTTTATAGGGAGGATTTTCCTTGATCCACACACTACCACAAAAGAAAGGATAGGAGGAAAATCCCTCCACCTGTGATTCCAAATTTAACCAGTTCTGCCACCTCACAAACCTTACACCACTCTTCATTTTCACATGGTTATTTTCCCACATTTAACAAAGTCTTTTTCCATTGCACACAACCAGAGAGCTATCAGTCTTTCTCCACATCTGAAATGACAGTGTCATTGTTTTATTTGTAACTTATTACTGATAGTCTCCTTACTAATGAACAGGAGACAAACTGCCCACTTAGGAGCCAGAGACCCTCCTCAACAAGTGAAAACAGCACAGAAAGTCTTACAACATCCAGTTGTATCTAGTTACTATTGTGACTACACAGTGGCCTCATTATATCCCACTGCATATTATAAATAGGCTTCTACCAGTGTTAAGGTGTTGAGACAGCATAGTAAAGAGGAAACACACTTTGTGCATTATGGAAATGTTTTAAGGCACTAAAGAATGTGCCTTCCCCAATGTGACAAGAAATTTTTAATTATAGATTGTTTTAATAATTTTCATAGAAAAAAAATAGCATTTCTCTTAACATGGTTTTCTCTAAAATAAGATATTGTAATGCAGCTGAGAATAAATGAGATGGTTAAATCATATGTATCACTTATATAAATTCTATATCTAGAAGAGCATTATGCTGATCCTAAATCGAAAGAATCTTCTCACTTTCATCACTGCATTTTCAATAAATATTATAAAACAAACCAAAAAATGATATGAGAGTAATTCTAAGTATCATAGATATATTGCTGATTGGCGTGTTATTGAAACTTTGTTATTTTCTTTTATTTAGCAGTGATTACCATTAATTACTGCTTAACATTATCATTATTAAATTTCTTATTGTTAAGAAATATTTGAAATAAATCTCAATAACAAAACTAAAGAGATAATCACAAACATATTTAAGATTTATATAGCTACTATCTATCCAGGAAGTAAAGAACTAAATCTCAAAAGGGAGACCAACAAAAATGTTTATACAGCACAAGGATAACATATGGAAACACCATAACTACATAACATAGCTCAGTATGCATTAAAAATTATTATATCAGTATGACCCAATGTGCTGATATTGCCTAGGAAACACTGTAGGATATGAGAAAAAGAGGAGAAAAGATTAGAAAAAGGAAAGCAATTTACCCTGGAAATCTATAAATATCTATCTATAAATCTACAATAGATAGAGACCCATTTATTTAAAAAGTTTACACATAACTTTGCCCTGTGCAAACGAGGAGAATAGGTGACCCCCAAAGGTCCTTTCTAGTTCATTACCTTCTAACTATAATTAATGAACAGTGTTCAAATAATCATTGGGAAGTGCTAGCTTCCTAAAGATACCCGAAAAAAAATTTATATTCTATATATTAATTTATGATGAAGTTATAGCCTTTTAAAAGTTAAATACCACTAACAATGAAGAGCACATTTTACTTTAGATAATAATTAAATGCATGCTCCCAACAGGATATTCTATAACTACATACTCATAAAAATGCTTCACTTGGAAACTTATTGTTTTCTTTCATTTTTTTCTTATTCTTATCAAGATTTTCAAAATTTAGATAGAGGATGATTAGAAATACTTTAATTGCTCAACATAATCGCTCAAATGATCCAATAAATAGAAAAATATTTCCAATATGATACCACAAAGTACAAAGAAATCTTCTAAGATCTAAGTTCTTGTATCTTGCTGTGTATAGGATAAGTAATAATTAATGAGAGAGGGGGTCAGTGTAGAAAATATGCCTTTTGTTTCATGCAGTCTAGTAAATGATGACATCAACTTGTTGGCCACAGAAGAAATCTGAATTCCTCTCTCCTGACCTCCCAAAAGTGGGTGATGCATATTTTCCTATTTGGTTCCACAATAACCTCTTTTATTTTATTTTAAAGATTTATTTTATTTATGCATACAGATTACGGTATAGGCCAAAGAAGCAGGGGCAGTGAGAGGATTCACCATAGACAGAGTGGGGAGGAGAACAAGCAGATCAACGAAATACACTGCTGAGGGGAGCAGCAGGAGAGGCAGGAGAGGTCTGCTGCACCATGTCGGTCACCTCTGGGGCTGGGATCAAACTTGAACTGAAGCAGCTGGAGTTAGCTTG
Organism: Condylura cristata; assembly: GCF_000260355.1. Taxonomy (NCBI): domain Eukaryota; kingdom Metazoa; phylum Chordata; class Mammalia; order Eulipotyphla; family Talpidae; genus Condylura; species Condylura cristata. Next base: position 73,505,840 of record NW_004567103.1, on the reverse strand, counting down.
TAGTGTTGTATCCTAACAATTACACCTATGAGGGAGGGGCCACGATAACCTATTTTAAAGGCATCAACTATATTTTCTGTTGTGGTTGATTTCACTATCTTTCTCAACAGTCTTGAAGTCTTGAAGTGAAGACACTATGTCTTTCTCACTATTCCTTTCTAGTACCAACCATGATCCCTGCCATAACAGACACTCAATAAATATGTCTGTTGACTTAGGAAAACATAGCTAAAGAAAGGAAGATGTAACTCTGGTGCTCATACAATAGAGTAATCAATTTATAAGGTCTGCTATGTCAAACGTTGATTTGCAAACCAGTTTGGGAGAACTCTGAGACATGTTTTTTCACAGAACAATATTTAGTCAACTACTGCCCTCAAGATGAATTTCATCTATCATGTAGATAAACTGTATGGATCCTCCCTGGTAGCACAACAGATTAGGGTGCAACATAGCTGGCTAGCCACAGTTACTTCACTGCTGGTTTAATCCTGGCCCCAGAGGTGATTCACATGGTGCAACAGACCTCTCCTGTCGCACCTGCTGCTCCCCTCAGCAGTGTTCTTTGTCCATCTGCCTGTTCTGTTCCCCACTGTTTCTGGTAAATCCTATCTCCACACCTACATCTCTGGCCTGTACCTCAGTTCTGTATTCATAAATAAAATAAAACATCGAAGAAAAAAAAAAGGTAAACTGTATGACTTACAGCTGTTGTTATAGATTCCAATTACTGAATTTCAATATTTCTGCGAAAAATATATTTACAATTCCAGTGCTGTAATGCTATAAACTATTTCCAGTTGCAGCCTAACAATAAAAATAAAGAGTTCCAATATATATAAGTGGCTAAAGACAAAGGTTCTAACAAGGGAGGAATAAAAAAATGCCTGAAAATTAGAGAACTGGGATGGCAGGGTCTTCTGCTCCCTCTCTTCTTCAGGATTATGTTCCAACATAGAGAGAAGTGAATTTTCATCACCTTACACAGTAGTGATACTTTCCTAATGATTCCAAACATTTGTGACTTCAAATTCTTCTTACAACAGGTAGGAAATTATCTAAGAGGTTCTCATAAGCACTCTTTTCCCTTAAGCAAGAATTCTGTACTCAGAATGAAATACAAAGAAAGCGCCTAAGGAAGCAAGCAAATAACAACAACAAAAAAGCAATTAGGCCCTCCCTGGTGGC
>NW_004567103.1:73502593-73503794 GCF_000260355.1 Condylura cristata | reverse complement strand
GGGTCAGGAGAGGTCTGCCTCGCCATGTGGTCGCCTCCGGGACAGGCGGGAATCGAACTCATGCGGAAGTGGCTTTAGTTTCTTAGTGCAGTGCTTTAACCCGCTGCGCCACCAGGGAGGGCCAGTATATGATACATTTTTAATGCCATAAAATTTTAAGTTTTGAGTCCCACTTTTTCCAAGGTTTGTGTTTTTTTTGTATCTTATCTAAAAAAAATCTTCCCCTAAAAGTTGGAAATGTAATTTATATATGTATGTCACTAAAAGTTGGTTTTTTTTTTTCATTTTAGCTTTATATTTAGTCTTTGACCTACTTCAATTTAATTTTTAGATATGTTATGAAAAAACAATCAAGGCTCATTTTCTTACTTTATAAATAATACAATTGTTGAAGACCCATATGTTGAAAAGACTAACATTTCCCCAATGAATTATCTCACTCCTTTTCATAAGATCAATTGACAGTCTGCAATATATAAGGGTGTATTTCTGAACTTTCTTTTCTGGTTCAATAATTTAAACATCTATCCTCATGCTAATATATGAAGCCTGATTACTCTAACTTTATATAGTATTTATATCTTGTACTGTATGTCTTACAACTTAACTCAAAATTATTTTGCTTGTAGTTTAAGTCCTCTGTCTTGCCATATACATTCAAATTGAACTAGTCAATTTCTACAAAAAAAGAGTATAGGTATGTGATTAGCATTACATTCAACATATAAATTAATTTTAGGCAAACAGCTGGCATATTAACAAACAATACTGACTCTTCTGATTTGGGAACATTATTTATTTTGTAATTTATTTAAATTTGTTTTACTTCATCTAAACAATGTTTGGTAGCTTTCTGTCATATATTTGTTGAATTTTATCCCCAAAGTAGCCAGTGATTATATATGCTATTATAGATTCTATTTTTTTTTTTAAGATTTATTTATTTATGCATACAGAACTGGAGTACAGGCCAGAGGTGCAGAGGCGATGGGAGGATTCACCAGACACAAAGTGGGGAGTAGAACAGGCAGACTATGAAGTACACTGATGAGGGGAGCAGCGGGCGGGTCAGGAGAGGTCTGCCGCACCATGTGGGTCACCTACGGGGCAGGAGGGGATCGAACTCTTGCAGAAGTGGCTTTAGCTTCTCAGTGCTGTACTTTAATCCACCGCACTACCAGGAAAGACCTATAGATTCTAT
>NW_004567103.1:73472903-73502438 GCF_000260355.1 Condylura cristata | reverse complement strand
CCGGGGCAGGCGGGGATCGAACTCATACGGAAGCGGCTTTAGATTCTCAGTGCTGTGCTTTAACCCGCTGTGCCACCAGGGAGGGCCTAGACTCTATTTTTTAAAAATTAAATTTATAATTTTTCAATGTTAGTATATAGAAATGCAGGTGATTTCTGTAAATTGAACATGAAACCAATGACTCTGATAGCTGGAAGTTTTCTTGGGTTGTCTATATAGACAGTCATGGACATGTGTCTTTTCCTATCAAGGTGATACTCTAGGAGAAACTAAGATAATCTTGTTAGTATTAAGTTGCATATAGGTTCTCTTATATACATGTACCATCAGTGTACCACAAAATGAATTTCCCAGCAGTGGGATGCTTCTACCATGTGATCACATGTAGCAAGGCTCTTTCTAAGTGCTACAGCTGCACTTTCAGCTTTCAAGAAGCCCCATGCCTGTTCTATATAGTGGGGTGTTTCTCTCTCTTGGTGGTAGATTGATATTGATGTTTTCTTGGTGTTAAGTACATGATGTGGGGACCATGGGTCCCCTGGTACCAACTCAATACATGGCAGGTGTTTGTTACAGGTGATACTTGGGAGTGGGACTTTCCTGGTATTTCTGCCTTTTCCCCTATGATAACGAACTATCTTGCAACTCTGGGTTGGCCTGGGCAGAAGAGAGATTCTTGCCTTTGTTCTAGAAATTACAGATTCCTGTCTTGTGTCTTTTGAGGTTCTGATCTCACCAAGGTTTCTTGCCCAACTTCCAGGAATAGATAACCAATAGGAAAAAAAAAAAAAAAAAAAAACTAGTATCTCATCTCCACTCTCATCAAACTAGAAGACAGAAATCTTTTCAATCTTTCTTTAAAAAGAAGGCATCTATGGAACCCTCCCTGGTTGCACAATGGGTTAAATCACAGCACTATGAAACTACCTGCAGCCTCTGCAGCACCAAGTTCCATCCCCTGCCAAGGCAGTTACCCACATGGCATGGTAGATCTCCCCTAACCTGCCCACTGTTCCCCTCAGCAGAGTATTTCAGTACACCTGCCTGTTTTGTTCCCCACTCTATCTCTGGTGAATCCTCTCACCTCCCCACCCCCCCGCATATCCCCATTCTTGGATGAATAAATAAACAAATCTTTAAAAAAGAAAGGCATCTATGAAAGACATAAGGAAATAGTATAATAATCAATGAATCAATGGTGAAAGATAAAATGTTTTCTACCTCAAATTGATAAGGTAAGGTCATTCAACTATCTCAATTTTAATTAAAATTATACTGTGTTTTTCAGTTTGACAGGCAATAAGAACAAATAAGAGGCATATAGATTACAGGGAGATGTAAAAGTATCTTTATATGAAAACAAATTATTATATATATATATAGAATACCCCAAAGTATTTACAGAAATATCATAAGAACTAATAAATAAGTTCAGCAAGTTTAAAGGTCAATGTATAAAAAAATCTATACAAGTTCTATATTTAACAGAAAAAAGTGAAAATTTTAAATTAACAATACTATTTATAAGAGTATAGAGAGATAAAATACTTAGAAATAAGTATAAAAAATGTATTTTAGGGTCCTCCCTGGTGTTGTAGCCACTGCAGCACAGGGCTCCATCCTTGGCCAGGGAGGTGGCCCAGGTGTAGCCCACTGATCCTTAGCAGTATATTTTGTTTAGTCTGCCTGTTCTGTTCTCACTCTTTATCTGGTGAGTCCTCTTAACCCCACCACCCCGGCCTCTGGCCTATACCCCAGTTCTTGTATGCATAAATGAATACACCTTTAACAAAAAATAATAATAATCAAAACGCTGAATGTAAAGGGGGACTAAATTAAAGGAGAGGCATACTTTTTATCAGAAGATTTATATTAAGAATTCAATTCTGGGTCCTCCCAGGCAGTGTAGCAGGTTAAAACACTGCACTAAGAAGCTTAAGCCACTTCTGCATTAGTTCGATACCCGCCTGCCCCGGAGGAGATACACGTGGTGAGGCAGACCTCTCCTGACCCGCCCGTGGCTCCCCTCAGCAGTGTACTTCATCAGTTGGCCTGTTCTGCTCCCCACTCTGTCCCTGGTGAATCCTCTCACCCTCCGCATCTCTGGCCTGTACCCCAGTTCTGTATGAATAAATAAATCTTCAAAAAAAAATTCAATTCTAACAAATAAAATCGCAGATCCAAAATAATCCCGATCAAAATTCATATGGAATCTCCAGGGAGTTATAATAGACAATACAATTTTGAAAAATGAATAAAGTAGGGGTAAATGCTATAAGACTTTATGACTTATATAGAAGCAATAATCAAACCAGGATAGTAGTTTGTAGAGTTAGATGTATAGGCTAACGAACAGACCTACATATAAATATATCCAATTGATTTTTTAAAAGAAGGTGCTAAGGTAACTCAATGAAAGAAAAACAATCTTCCCAATAAGAGCTCTAGAGTAACTGAAAATCCTTATGTTAAAATATCAATATCCAAACCAAACTAAAATAAATTTGTCCCCTTATCTTACTTTGTATCACATAAAAATTCAACTTAAAGTAACAGTAGAGCTATACAATGACAGAAAGACATAGCAGCACTTACAGAGAAAGCATAGGAGAACATTTTTGTGAATGCTGGATTAAATAAAAGTTATGTAGGATTGCAAAAGCACAAAATGATAAGCTGGACTGTTTCAGAAGTAGAAATTTGTTCCTTGAAAGATAATGTTAATAAAATAAAAACAATGAATACAGATTAGGAAGAAATATTTGAAAGACAAGTATACTTTAGATGACTTAGTTCTAAAATATATAAAGAGCTCATAACCCCATATAAGTATAGGTATGATAAGAATAGACACTTTACAAAAGAAAATGAAAGGATAAAAATCACATAAAAATAGTCTCAATGTCATTACTCATTAAGAAAAGATTAATTAAAATAATGAGATACTACTGCATACCCACAAGAACAGCAACAATTAAAATGACTGGCAATAGCACATGCTGACAAATATACAGAACAATCAACTCTTATCCATAGCAAGTAGGAATAGAAAATGGTATAATGGCAATTTTTGATAAAGTTAAATGTAAACTTTCCATATGACCCAAAAGTCTAATTCCAGCAATTTATTTAAAGGACATTAAAATATGTCCATCCAAAGACCTGCACATGATTGATTATAACAGTTTTATTCATAATGGCTCAAACTAAGAATAGCCCAAACAACCATTAGCTAGTGATAAAAAAAAAAAAGTTACATATCCATAAATGGGAATATTAAGTAATACTTTTTTTTTAAACTAATAACATACATAAAACTCTGGATAAATAGTAGAAGCCTTATGCTAAATGAAAGAAACCAGACACAATACTACTTATTATATGTCTCCATTGTTGTGATATTTTGGGAAATATAAAACTATAGTGATAAATAAGGGATCTGTGACTGCCAGGTCAGAGGGTAGATGTGACTGCAAAGATGCATGAGAGAACATTTCTGGAGTTTTACCTTGATTGTAGTAATGATTAACTAACTATACATATTTATTAAAACTTAACCACAGACACAATTTTAAAGGACAAATTCTAGTACATGTAAGCTATACTTTCACAAATCTTACTTTTAAAATTTGTTATAAAAATCCTCAAATTAGAAGGCCCTCCCCGGTGGCGCACCAGGTTAAAGCACAGCGCTAAGAAGCTAAAGCCTCTTCAGCATGAGTTCGATCCCCGCCTTGGGAGATGACCACAGCAGCCTGAACTGCCTGCTGCTCCCCTCAGCAGTAAATTTTGCCAGTCGGCCTGTTCTGCTCCCCTGTTCTGTCTCTGGTGAATTCTCTCACCGCCCTTGCATCTCTGGCCTGTACCCCAGTTCTGTATACATAAATAAATAAATCTTAAAAAAAAAACCCTCAAATTAGAAAGGGATGGGCTCCTTAGATTGTATATGTTCTACCATGCCATCAAAAAAAAGGGTAACAACAATGTGTGATGAGTCTACTTGATAGTCACACTGATTTAAAAATTCTAACACCCTCTAATTTGCACTTTTAGACAAACAGCATGAGTACATCTATCTCTGCAGGGAACTAAAACCATAATAATACCAATTAAAAATGATTGACTTAAGTAAAAAAAAGATTATTTGTAGCAATTATGTAGTGAAATCATGGAAGTAGCCAATAGTAAAGATGATAATATATACATGTTCTTTAATTAGAACACAAAAAACAAATGATACTTCCTCATCAAAGCATACTCATATATTGGAAGGGGCCAATATGTGGCCGGCGTAATGTTGTTCATTATTTTAACACCATAAACTTGAATTATGTCTAAAAATTTCTATGATAGTTAAAAAGTTAAATGACAAAGACAGGTATGACAGCATAAAAACATGAAAATACATTAAATAATGTGGGTTAAGACAAACAAATGATGGCCCAGCAATTAGTACCTTGGCAATAGCAGTTTGTTTAAACATCCGAGTAATCAATCCCATGACAGTCTCAGTGGAACCTGAACTTGGAGCTCTCCTTAATTTTTCCCATTCTTCAAAACTGGTGTTTAATTCCTAGGTAGAAGAAAACGTTTAGAAATAGAGAATTTAAAAATAACAGAATAAGTAACATAGTAATGAATCATAGCTTACTTTTTTTTTAATACAGAAAGATATAAACAAAGTCCCAAACATGCCATTGTGTTCATTTAAAAATATCAACATGGAGGCAGTCATGTGTTCAGGCTAATGACAAATGACAAGCTATGGGGCTATGGGCAGAACTCAAGCTCTTTGCTAACACCACTAATCATACAATTGCAGGGTAATGAATTTGCAGCGTAATGAATTACAGGGTAATGGATTGCAGGATAATGAAAATGTATATGGTAGGCAAAGTATTTTTATTAAAATATATGATTTTTTTAAATGAACAGAAACCCAGAAAATATTAGTAAATAAAAATGTTATATATATGGATTCTTATCTTTCTCATGCTAAAATAAGCAGACAAAATGCTACTTAAAAAAAGAGACCATAATTATTTTATCGATAACAAATTGTTCAATGTTTGTAAATGCAAAACCTAACCTTTCAAGATAAAGCAGAGCACTAAATAGTCGGTATCAGTAAAGTCATGCCCAGATTTGAAGAAATTTTAGAGAATGTATAAGCATTATAGTTCCCCAAAGTAAGTGTCGATAAGAATTAGATAAAACACAATTTGGCTTTTTAATATGCTGAACCTTACATATTAAAATATGATGACAGAGTTTTAAGATGTTAAGAATAAGCTTGTGTCCAAGTTATTCTTGCAGATAACTATTCACACTTTAAAAGTCCTAGAGCAAGAAACATAAATTCCCTTGTTAATTATTGGATTTCACACCCTACGAATATTTAGAGTTCTTAACACTCTTTTTTGCATTAGAAGTACTCTTTTTCTTTAGTCAGTAGCAATATTTTTTAATCACTGGGATACTGAATCAGTTCACATAATTTGATAACTAAAGTAAAATTCTCCTGCTCTATTCTTAAAATGGAATAAAGCCAATTCATGTGCTCTATTAATTAAATCTATTTTTAAAAAGTGGACTTTTGCTCCTGTGAAATATGAAAAATGTACAATCTTTCATTGCATAATTTAAAATAACTTAAAAAAAGACTTTCAGTCCAACAAAATTTCTCACCTTGGCTGCTGCTAATGGAAGATCAAATGGAATACGCTGTCTGATTTTTGGGGGCAGCTGGGTTAAAACTTCAGTCTTTAATCTTCTAATCATTATGTCGCTTAATAGCTGATGAAGTTCATTAAGATTTGATGCCCCTCTACAATCCCACTGAGGCCTTTTACCAAAATATCTGTTAATAGGAAGAAACAACAAGACACAAAGCTGAATGCAATTTCTCCAATTTGTTCTACCATTTTATGATAATGAGCCTATCTTTAAAGTTATTTATGAATGTAAATTAGTTTCAAAAAGCTCAGCTTCCAAAGCAGTAATGAATAAGATTGTACACTACTCGGCCATAGAAAATGCTAGTGTCTAAACCTACCATTCACACTGGGTTAAAGGAAGGCTAGGATGAAATGATAAACGGGTATTACTGGTATTTTGGGTAGGCTCACACATGGCAGTGTGTTCAGGAGCTGTAGCTCAAACTAGGCGCTATCTGCCAGTATACTAGTGGGTCTATATTACAAACAAAACACCTAAAATATTTTCCACACCATCACAGAGGGTTAATTTTCTCCACTGAGTTGTTAAAAATAGCAAATTGTTCTTTTCTACTTTGAGAACACCAATTGACAGCAAATAACCATTTTTTTTTTAAAAAAACAAACCCATTAAAAAGAGTTGGAGAGGAAAAAATTCAAGGATATGTGATTTCCACCAATGTTTACAAGACACAGTACGGATAGACAAGTGGTGCATGACTTGACAAAAGAAAGGAATCTACAATTTAAAATGCCTGTAAAAGGGAACATAGTCCAGACTTCTGAGATTTTAGGAGATAGAAACACCAAGCACTACAGAGCTTGGTGTTTCACAGATAAAATGAATTTAGGTATTAGAACTATTGGCCTAATAGCATGCCCCTACTGTTATGACAACCTACACACTGTGAGAGAATTATTAACAAAGGCAAAGTTCCTGCTCGGTTGAATTATGATTACTAATATTAAACAAGTAAGCATTTTAACAAGATTCTGATAGTATTTCAGCACAAATGTGTATCAATTTGAGAAACATGGAACTTGCTAACATTCTATTATTATCCTATGGCAATTCTGCCTAATCATTTGAGGAAATGCAGATTGTTTTTCAAAGCAGTAGGGCTAGCTTACATCCCACTAACAGAGTTCAAGGGTTCTAATTTCTCCACACCCTCACTAACACTTGTAGTTATTCAACTTTGATTCAAGTTACCCGAGTGGGTATTAAGTAGTATCTCACTGAAGTTTTGATTGACATTTTCCTAGTGAATAATGATGTCACACATTTTTTCATGTGCTTGTTACACATTTGTATACCTTTGTTGAAGAAATGTCTATTCAAATTCTTTCCTTTTTTCTAAAGTTAGTTTATGATTATTGAATTGGAGGAATTCTTTGTATTGTCTAGAAAAAGTTTCTTGTCAAATATATGATTTTCAGAGATTTTTTCCCAATTCTCTAGGTTTTTTTCCAATTGCTTAATGGTGACCAATGAAGTGAAATAATAATCCTTAGGATGCAAAATTTGCCTTACTGTTCTTTTGTTGCTCCTGGTTTTGATGTCATAATCTAAGATCTTGTGCCAAAAACAAGTATGAATTTATTCCTATGTTTTCTTCTAAAAGCGCTTTAGTTTTTGTTATTACATTTAGGTCTTTGACACATTTTTAGTTAATTCTATATACGAAATGAATAAGGGTCCAATTTCACTATTTCGCATGCCTATCATCTTGGTTCTACTTATTGAAAAGATGATTCTTTCCCTCATTCAATGGGTTTAATGTTGCTTGTTAAAAATCAATTAACTGTTGGGTCCTCCCTGGTGGCACAGCGGGTTAAAACACTGCACTAAGAAGCTTAAACCAATTCCCCATGAGTTCGATCTCCGCCTGCCGGGGAGGTGATCCACGGGGCCTGGCAGACCTCTCCTGACCCGCCTGCTGCTCCCCTCAGCAGTGTACATCGTCAATCTGCCTGTTCTGCTCCCCACTCTGTTCCTGGTGAATCCTCTCACCCTCCGCATCTCTGACCTGCACCCCAGTTCTGTATGAATAAATAAATAAATCTTAAAAAAATAAAATAAAATCAACTAACTGTAGATTTCAGTTTATGAATTATTATTTTATTCCATTATTCTAGATATTTATCCTTATGCCAAAATCACTGCCCAAAACTAAAATAAAATGTTAAAGAACCAGTACATACATACATAGTTGCAGAAGAAACTGATTGAACAAAAGTAAAGAAAAAAGTTAAAAGTAAATAATTCTCAGACATAAGGCATCAAGTTCAATATTAAAAGGAAATGGATAGTGCTCATCAAATGGGTTCCAAACTGGGCACATTTTTGCAAAATTAAAAGATTAATAAGAACAAAAAGCAATCTTACAAGCTTCCAAAATAAGGGGAATGACAAATGTAAATGAAACATGTGGAGGATCAAAAATCAGAATGGCATCGTGATTCTTATAAGAAACTGATTACGTAAGAAAATAGAGAAAAGACTTCAAATCCTGAGGAAAAACTAATTCCAACACAAACATCTATCTATCTCCAGCTAATTTACCAATTGAGAGATCATCTATAAGCAGGCATATAAGGATTTTAACAATTTATTTTTATGCCCTTAATTACTTAAGACACTTCTGAGATCCAGAAAACCATGAAGTATGTTAAAAGAACAGATGAAAAAATGCATAAGTAATGCTGGAACATCTTATCATATTAAATAGGAATAAAGCAGCCAAAGACTACAAGGACTGTACAAAAAACTCCATATTGAAGTTTGTTCCTATTTGTCAAAGGTGGTATAATTTAACCATTAATAAAGATAATAAATGAAATATACTGAAAATCTTGCATGAAAAACTCAAACAGGAAAAAAAGCTCACTAAAAACAAATTAACAAAACACAAGAATTGTACACTGAAAAATACACATCACTATATAAAGAAATTCCATAAATGCAAAGCTATAGCTGTACAGATTGGAAGAATTAACATGAAAATGGTAGAAACACCCAAATGGATCTACAAATACAATGTAATCTGTATCAAAATTTCTGCTGATAGCCTGAAATTGATAAGCAGATACAAAATTTCAACTGATATCACAGAAATTGACAAGCAGATATTAAAACTTAGATGACAACATAATAGAATAGCCAAAACAATCTTGAAAGAGAACACAGTTACAGGAATTACATTTGCCAACTTTAAAAGTAAAAGCCTTCATTGGACATGAGAAAGTACCTGCAAAACAAGCTAACAGTCAGAAAACTTGTGGATAAAAAGTATAAACTAAACATTTATCCATTTTTTTCCCAAACAAGTTAAATCACTATACCAATAGAGGAGGAGAATAATTTTCCTTATAATTGAAGAATAATAGAATATCACAATTTTGCAATGCTTGATGACTTGACAGATCATGTACTGAGTATGTTTTTCTTTTCACAAGATGAGTAACATTTTATTTATTTCTTAGCAAAATAACAGTAGTTTACCTTGTGCTTTAGAAGTAAAGGATCTACCCATGTAGGTGTTATCATACCACAACTATCACAAAAACACCCACATTATACCACCAAAATCCACTGTGCTCTCTTCCTACTTTGTTCTCATAGTTGCCCCTCCCTATCTGGTAACCACAGTTCTACAGTTAGATTGTTTAGGATTACTGGCTTGGCTTTATCTGACCCTTTGTTTTGTCTCTCTATATTCCACATATAAGTGGCCTTTGGTATTTGCTTGATATTTGTCTTTCCCCTTAAGTGTTTTTTTTTTTTAATGTACTCATATTGATAGCTGCTAATAACACAAAATGAGAATTGTTAGATATCATGGGCCTTCTACTAGAGGAACACGCTATCCCTATAAAAATAAAATTATAAAACCTTTAAGTCGGCACTCATTGGTGGCACAGTGGGTTAAAGCACAGCACTGAGAAGCTAAAGCCACTTCTGCATGAGTTCGATCCCTGCCTGCCCCAGAGGTGACTACATGGGGTGGCAGACCTCTCCTGACCAGCCCGCTGCTCCCCTCAGCAGTGTACTTCATCCATCTGCCTGTTCTACTCCCCACTCTGTCTCTGGTGAAGCCTCCTGCCACCCCTGAGCCTCTGGCCTGTACCCCAGTTCTGTATGCACAGATAAATAAATTTAAAAAACAAAACAAAACAACAACAAAAAAAACTTAAAGTCTTCGGCCTCCCTGGTACCTTAGGGGTTAAGTCTTAGCACTATCACTGCCATGGCCTGAGTTCCATCCCTGCCCAGAGAGCTAGTCCACATGGGATGCAGCAGACCTCTCCCATCTTGCCCTCTGCTCCGCTTAGCAGTGCACTTTAGTAAATCCTCCTGTTCTGTTCTGATACCCATGATCTCTGGTGAGTCCTTTTATATCCTGCACCAAATATCTAAACCCCAATTCTTCTATGCAAAAAATTAATTAAAGTCTCTATTTAAATACATACAGAAGTATGGACAATAGAGGAAATGGTAATCAATGCCATTAGAGATGTGAGCACCAACATCCAGATTACAAAAGCAATTTAGTATCTTTAAAAAGTTAAACAAATAAAACAAGAAAACAGAGGAAAAGCCTAGAGATTCAGAGAGACACAAGAAATATCTATTACGTGTACTTGTATTTACAAGTCTCATTTAGGTATTGATTCAAAGGCATAGGGAATATATAAAAAAATCAGTGAAAGTATGATAATCACAAGATAATCTAGAAAATTGAACATTTATTAAAGATTTTAAGGAAACTAAGGTGCTATTATTAATTTTATGTTTTTAGGCATAATGATAGTATTATAATTAACTATTTAAATAAACAGAATTCTTACCCTTGAGAGATACATATTGAAATATTTTATGGATATAACATGATCTCTGATTTTTGTCCCAAAATAACATGGGGTTGAGAGGTAGATGGGGATATAAAAACAAGATTGGTCATAGTTTGATAAATGGAGAAGCCAATGAAAAGTACATGGAGTTCATTATATTATTCTAATTTCTTCATATATTGAAATTTTTCAATGATAAAATATCAAAAAGAGGACCATAAAAAAACCCCCTCAGAAATCAAAATTCATAGAATCCAGGAATTTTGAAATCCAGTAGAGCAGAGTGGCAAGAAAAAATTCTTCACCAAGTCTAAAGGAAAAATCGTCCAGACTGGAGCACAACAGAAGGTTGTGGGAGGGAGGCCTCAAGGAAAAAAGAAAAAAAGAAAGGTTATTTTATGTGCTCACAAGACCTTTTGGAAGTTAACAGATCTGTTTGAGTGTTTGACGAAAAAACTAGAGATAGCTTTAAACCAAAGGACCAAGAAAAGTCAGTCAACTATTTGATTTACTATAGAGCAGTATTAATTTAATCCATTTCTTCTATTTAGACAATCATCGAAGCACAAAACACTGAATTACTAAATAACTCAAACACTGGAGAGGGGATGAAAGAGAAATAGAGGACAAAAGGTATTCAAATTATTGCCTTTCACTTTTTAGTTGTGTGATTTGGACAGATGTCTTCACCTTTTCAGTTTGCTCATTTGTAAACTAGATACAATATCAGTCTTGAGGATTGTTGAAACAATTTAAAATAACACAGTTAAATATACATGGCATCCCATATCAAGTAGTCAAAAATGTATTTTAGTTATTGGTAAGGAAAGATATTCTATAGTTTCAAGAGAAATAAGTATATTATACAAGTGCATTATAATGTGGTCCTAATTATATAAACTGATCATCTATTTACTTAACCACCTATTGGTTCTTTCTTTTTTTTTTAAAGATTTATTTTTTACTTATTTATGCATACAAGAACAGGGGTCTAGGCCAGAGATGTGTATGGGGGTGGAGGTGAGAGGATTCACAAGAGAAAGGGTGGGGAACAGAACAGGCAGACTGCTGAAAGACATTGCTAATGAGAGCAAGGGGGGAGACAGGAGAGGTCTGTTGAGCCACGTAGGTCATTTCCTTGGTTGGGGATTGACTCATGCTGCAGTGGCTAGTGATAACTTGATAGCAGTGTGACTTACCCCATGCACCAAAGGGAGGCTCTCTATCAATTTTTTAAAAAAGATTTATTTATTTATGCATACAGAACTGGGGTACAGGCCAGAGGTGCAGGGGCGGTGAGAGGATTAACCAGAGACAGAGTGGGGAGCAGAACAGGCAGATAGACCAGATACACTTCTGAGAGGAGAAGCAGGCAGCTCAGGAGAGGTCTGCTATGCCATGTGGATCACATCTGGGGCAGGCGGGGATCCAACTCATGCTAAAGTGGCTTTAGCTTCTTAGTGCTGTGCTTTACCCGCTGCACCACCAGGGAGCCTCCTCTATCAATTTTTAGAGGAGCTTTATAGAGAGAAAGTTATTAAAACAAATTAGCAATAGTTACCTCTGAGATTTTTTTTTCCCCTTTGTATGATTTACTATAACTATGAATTATTTTTCCAAAAGCAATAAACTATCCTTAAATTAATAAAAAATAAAATATTGAAACAACTTTAAAAAACAATTTGAAAACACAAGACAAGGTGATGTCAAGTGAAATTAGCAGACCGCATTGCTAAAATTATGTAAATATCAGATATACGGACAAGGACAGAAACAAAGACAAAATGACAACAATCGCTTGCTGCATTATGGTATGGCACTTTTTTCCCTTCCATTTTTATTCTTCAGTGTTATTTTAGACAATCATCTAAGTATGTATATATCAAAAGTTCTTACTTATATTAATCTACCTCCCTTTTATATTTTAGTCATTGACAACAGTTTTGCCCTCCGAGGCCACAAAGACATAAGTCCAATTTCTTTAAAATATGACATAGCTTTAAGTATTTAATGACTTTTCCTTTTAGGTCTTCTCTTTTTCAAATTTCTATAGTCTTCACACACAAGCACTATGTTTTACTCATCTTTGTATTGCCAGCAGCTCTGGAAAAATGTCTTAAATATAGCAGGCAATCAATAATATTAGGCATTCCAGAGCTGAATTTGAAATGTCTTCATTTTCTGGTCACCCTTCCTCAGATGTTTTCACTTGTTAACATACTTCTTAAAATAATACCTCTGGCTCTTTTTTCGTAGTTCCTATTACTTGTCTCCAATTTACTCCTAAAATCTACTGGGCACCCATTTCAATAGCTAAAACATGTCCTGAAAAACAGCTTTACTTGAAGGCTATCTCCATGATAGCCTTCCTATCTTTGCAACCTTTCATCTTGTTTAGATTTCCACTCCCATACATTAGCTTTGTTCTTATCAAAAGAGCATACTATGCATTGTCTCACATCCCCACATCACAAGCTAGTGATAACAAAACAAAAATAAACATTCTTGGATGGAGCAAACTATAAGCTCTTTTCAAGGCAATACCCACACTACATGGTGTTACTAGGAAATTACACTTTAGAGAAGACCATTCAAATAAAATCTAGAATTGCTGACCTAAAGTGATTACTCAGTGCTGCTAACAGTTCTACCACACTAATTTTTTATTCTGTCCCTTATTTGGCAAAATTTCTCACTGCGCCAGTGTTCATCAATCTTTCAATCCTATACTTTTTCATCTCTCTAAACATAATTGTCCTTCTAATTTCAGGAAGAATAACTCATTGTATGCAAACCCATCAAACTCCTGCTGACCATAAAATATGGTATATTCTCAATAAAACTAAGCATTTTAAAAAATGTAGAAATTATATATGAAACAAAAGAATTGACAAAAAAGGAAAATACAAAACAATATATATATATGCTTATAATATACTACCATCTATGTAAAAAAGTTAACTTGCGTTGGCGAGGATGTGGAGAAAAAGGAACTCTCCTGCACTGCTGGTGGGAATGTAAACTAGTACAGCCACTATGGAAAACTGTTTGGAGGTTCCTCAAACTGCTAAACATTGGAGCTTCCCTACGACCCAGCAATTCCACTCCTAGGTATCTACCCAAAAGACACAAAAACACTGATTGAAAAAGATACCTGTAGCCCCATGTTTATTGCTGCTTTATTTACATTGGAAAAACATGGAAGCAGCCCAAATGCCCAAAAGTAGATGACTGGATAAAAAAGATGTGGTACATATACACAATGGAATATTACTCAGCAACCAAAAAGAGAAACACATGTCTTTTGCAGCAACTTGGATGGAGCTGGAAAAGATCATGCTTAGCGAGATAAGCCAGAAAGAGAGAGAAAAATACTGGATGGTTTCACTCATAGCAGGAGTACAATGGACCAGGAGAGAAAATAACAAAATAATGAACAACCATATACCAGAGACATTTTGCGGGAGTGGAGTGGGGAATGGGATCAAAACCAGGAGGGGTGGAGGGAAATGCACGGGGTTATGGTGATGGCACAAGGGTGACTTGATGATGGGAAACCCGCAGGGATTACAATTGAGATGGGGAAAAAAAATGTACAAAATGATGTAAAAATAAACTTTTGTAAAATAAAAAAAAAAATTTCAACATTAAAAAAAAGATACATAAAAATACATACAGTCGCCTAAAGAAAGGGAAATAGAGTAACGAGAGATTATTTTAAAGGAACATAGTTCTCTATTGGTTTAGAATTTTGGACTGTGTGAAAATGTTTTCCAAAAATATAAAAGAATTTATAAATCTAATTGTGCGTGTCCCCTTCCTACTCTAAAACCTTGCAGTGTAGGGACCAGAAAAGGGGGAATGGTAATTATATTTCAAGAAGTAGACAACATCATTATAGGATAATGAAAAAGGTTTTGGAGTTAGATATTGGTGGTGTTTACATAAGTGTATGTACTTACTATCATTGAACTGAACACATTAAAAACAGTTAAAATGGCAAATTTCTTTATGCATATTTTATTACCATAAGCTCCCACAACACTGCTAACTAAGAAACAAAAGCTACTCTCCAATGCCTTTTACTACCATTATTACAATGAAGTATAAGAATATATATCATATGAACCTGTCTTAACTCCATGTTATCTTGAGACCCTCTTCCATTAACTAAAGAATAACCAACTAAACTGAACTTTATTTCTTTAAATTCATACCAGTCTTTCGTAATCTAGTTCTTAGGAGACAGAATTTCTCTACCTAGAATGAAAAGAAGTATCACTCATGGGATATCTCTTCTGCTCTGACTTGATTAGTTCACTTACTATAACATCCTATACTTCCTTTTATGAGACTCATTTACAACTTTAATGATCTGGTTAGTGTCTGACTCAAAAATTCGGTGAAGGCTGGGGCAATTTTGGTCTTGTTTCCTAATGCACACTTGATGCTTAACATACAGAATGCCATCTGACAGGTACCCTATAAATAGTTTTTGAATGAATGGATTAATTCCATATTAACCTTTAATCAATGAGTGGAGTAGAATTATCCCTTTTTTCGCATGCTACTTTAAAGGTCCTAGTCCATAAAATTCCATAAAAGAAATTTTTTAAAGCTACCAATGACCTATTAATTAATGCTTTTGGAGAATAACTTCAACTAATTTTAATATGTATTGTCATCCAGCACTTTTTCCACTTGTAAAGATTTACACAACTTTTCTCCATAAGGTAGAACTGGCATACAATATCAGCAGTGATGAAAGTCTGACAAATTACTATGAAGATGTTCAAGAATATTTTTAACCTTTAAGTATGACATCAGAGAGGACAAACATATCTGTAAAATACCATCTGAAAGCTGAAAACAGTATATTTAACTGGATCATCTATATTCTCTTTTCCTATATATATGAACTCTTTTTTTGGCAGTATACTTTTTAAAGATTAATTAGTTTTTTAAAAGATTTATTTATTTATGCATACAAGAAGTAGGTTACAGGCCAGAGGTATGGGAGGTGCGAGGATTCACCAGATACAGAGTTGGGAGCAGAACAGGCAGACTGACTAAAATACACAGCTGAGGGGAGCAGCGGTGAGAAAGGAGAGATCTACTGCACCAAGTAGGTCACCTCCCTAGCTAGGGATTGACTTTGTGCTGTAGTGGCTGCAGCTCTTTTCATAGCGCTGCACTTTAACCTGCTGCGCCATCAGGGAGGATTCTAATTAATTAATTTTTAAAGGATCTCAGTGGTGGCTCTTCTTACAGTCTGTTTTCAAATAAACAACAACAGGGAAATTTAAACAAGGACTACTAAGGATCCCTAGGTATCTGGCTATATTTAACAGTCAGTATCACTGTAGAATGTGATGTTATTTTTTTTAATTAAGTGCATAATTATTTAAAAGCACATATTTTAATTAAGTACAATTATTTGACATTCTTGTTAATTTTTTGATAGTATAGGATTTCTCCTCTCAGGTGTGATCACCATCCATACCTCTCCCATAACTAATGAACCCACAGTCCTCTTCCTTTAGTCAATTATGCTGACTGCTTCACTACCCAAAGAACATGTATTAAAGTTGCCATTCTCTAGGTCTTCCTACTGACAGAAAAAATGGGGGGCAAATGTAAGAGGAAATCAGACAAAGGGCAAGTGATTTAATCTCACCAGTGCCTCTCAAATGACAGTGATCTAATGTGCTACTGGTTGACATCGAAATATGCTGCCTTTTCCAAATCATATTTGTATTTATAACTTCCTCTAAATATAATCCAGTAGAGTGAATGATGTAAAGGATTTTGGATATGGGATGTTCTGGTTGAGTAATACTGTCTCTCTTTGCTTCTCAAATCAAACCAGATTAAGTGGTTACCTATAACCACACTTCTCATTTCCAAACCATATTTACCTTAGTATATTTCTGTTTGCCATCACTTACATATCTAAAAAACTTTATAGAAGCACTTACATTTTGCTGGTTTCATTTAATTTTATTTTTAATGCATTCATGACATTTCAAATATAAAGTATGGTTTAGAACTGAATAACTAACCATAATTTCGTTCTGAAAAATTATAGTGTGAAAATGACATCTTCATAAAATCAAACCATCATGGGAAAAAAAAAAGTAACATTCCCCAGACTAACTCAAAATGTCAGGAAGTGCCTTTTTCTGAATCAAATTTTAAGGAATCACAGTGCTTTCACGGTAAAGAAGTAGAGGAATAACATCAAGCTTTCAAAATGCAATGTGCAAGAGAATGTCTTCTGAGAAACACAATAATTTTGAACTGGTTTTCCCTAGAAAACAGAAAAACAATATAACTGTTCCAAACAAGATTCTTCATGAAGATCAAGTTTTCTTTGAAACCACATTTGTATTGATAAGCAAGAAAGGGACAGGTATTCATTCTTGTTTTCATGAATTTCCAATAAGAAAAAAAAAAAAGAGAGAGAAATGCTTTCTGACCACCAAGGTTTTTCTAGTACCCAAAACATGAATCCAGTTAATGTTTGTTTTCTGTAGGTAAGCTTTTGGCATTTAAAGTTTGCAACAGCTGCAATTATTGACTTCCCAACAAGTCTAACATCATGCCTATTTAGTATTCTATCTTAAAACAGTTATTTCTGTAAAGAAAGATAAATAAATGACTTTTTACTAGTAATTTTGTTTTGAACATCTTTCAGCTCATCCTCTGGGGTCAAATAAATAATATCACCTGTACATAATGACAATGTTGCTTTTCTGTTTCCAGTTTTATCTATTATTTTTCTTCCAAAAATTGAAGTATTTTTTTCCCTGACCCCTTATTTGGAACCTCTATATTCCTCCTAAGAGTGAAAAAAAAAAAAAGCAATACTTATAATAAACTAAATATCAATATCAACAGGCAACTGTAAAACAGACACATTCTGTAGGAAGGGGGAGGGGAATAGGATCAAAACAGGGGTGTGAAGAGCACAAGGGGCTAATGGTGATGGTGCAGGGATGAGTTGGTGGTGGAAATTTTATGGGGACTATAAATGGGATGAGAGAGCACACATTGTACAAAGATGAGAAATGATGTAAAAAATATTCAAAACTGGAAAATATATTATTTTAAAAAATTAAATTGTCTATACCTCTAATACCTAATACTGATCAAGGTGACATGAACACACTTTTCTAAATTTTGCTGTTGCATATGACGATGGCTTTGGGTTTAAGATCCAAATATACATTGTATGTGAATATATGCATATAAATACACACACATAATCCTTGAGTTTCTTTTAAAAATTATAATCATCGTATATCTGAGGCCATCAGGAGGGGAGAGGGCGAAGAGGAGTAGAGAAGGCGAGTGCACAGGGAGTGTGGTGGAGGACTGTGGGTGCTCTGGTGGTGGGAATACTCTGGTGACTACACCTGACGAAAGAAATCCTATACTGTGAAAAAATAAACCAGGATGTCTTAAATATTAAATAAATAATAAAGATTAAAAGAACTGAAAATCATAATGAAAGATGGATGCAGGTTTATCATTTTGCAGTAAATATGGAGATGGTGAAATGAAGTCCTTCTTTCATTAACCTGGTTAATTACACTGGTTCATTTCATAATATTAAACTATGCTTATATTCCTGATATGAATTCCATTTGCATATTGTTTCTATAGGAGGCACTTTAAATGATTTTTTTAAAAAAATATTAGTATTGAGCTTTTCTCTCATTTATAATTTGTAGTAGAAAATGTCCTGGATTTCCTTTTTTGGGGAGTACTATCTTATCTAATTTTGATGTCAATGGTAAACTGCTGTCATGCTAACATTTTGGAAGAACTTTTTTCTACCTCTGTGCTCTAAAGTCCTTTAAAGAGCTCCAGAACACCACACCCACATAGAGTTAATTGAGGAAATTATAGAAAGCAAAACAGAAAACACATAAACATTGGGGAAAAAAGATGAGCGATGGTAAACAGGTGAGGATTAGAGCTTATAGGAAATAGTGGGTCATACCTGATACGTGCATTGCAATATCTTTTGGCATAGTCAGTCCATGTTCCAAATTTTTGTGGAAAAAGAGCTTCAATCTGCATGAAAAGCTGTGACAATACAAGTATTCTTAACATGTTGCAGTATTTTCAAATAAATTATTACTATTATAAGCCAGTTTGAAAAATAGTAAAAGGTAAAAAGAGAAAATCTACCTTTTCTTCATTGTGCCTCCCTTCCTATTCTTCAGGGGTAACTGTTTTCTTTTTTGTCAGTATACTTTCATATGTTTTGTCTGTCTACATAAGCATGTATATACATTCTCTTTCAGTGAATTTAATGTAATATACACATACTGACTTTTTTTTTTTTTTAAGATTTATTTATTAGTGCATACAGAACTGGGATACAGGCCAGAGATGCCGAGGGTGAGAGGATTCACCAGAGACAGAGTGGGGAGCAGAACAGGCAGATCAACGAAGTACACTGCTGAGGGGAGCAGCGGGCGGGTCAGGAGAGGTCTGCCGCGCCATGTGGTCACCTCCGGGGCAGGCGGGAATCGAACTCATGCAGAAGTGGCTTTAGCTTCTTAGTGCTGTGCTTTAACCCGCTGCACCACCAGGGAGTGCCCATATTGACTTTTTTTAAAAAAAGATTTATTTTATTTATTCATACAGAACTGTGGTACAGGTCAGAGATGTAGAGGGTGAGAGGATTCACCAGGGACAGAGTGGGGAGCAGAACAGGCAGATCGACGAAGTACACTGCTGAGGGGAGTAGTGGGCAGATCAGGAGAGGTCTGCCACGCCATGTGGATCTCCTCCAGGGCAAGCGGGGATCGAACTCATGAGAAAGTGGGTTAAGCTTCTTAGTGCAGTGCTTTAACTCGCTACACCGCCAGGGAGGGCCCTATACATACTGACTTTTAATGATCCCTGGGATTTATATAATTCTCTATCTATCCATCCATCTAGCCACCTACATTTCTGTAAGTGTAAGGTGCATATTCATACATAACATGGTTTTGAATATGAAAAATTCTAAAGAATTTACTAAGAAATTATTAGAACTAATAAATAAATTTAGCACAATTGCAGGATACAAAATCAACTGTATTTCCATACACTTGGAATGAACAATGTGTAAGTAAAATTAAGAAAACAATCCCATTGAAAGTAACATCAAAAAGAATAAAATATTTGTAAAAACAGTATTCAGACATACTTTGATAACTAAGAAATACTGTTGGAAAATAGTCAAAGACATAAATAAATGTAAAGATGTCCCAAATTGATAGAGTTGGAGACTTAAGAAGCCAATAAACAGCAAAGTAATATAGAGAATCAGTGTATTATTATGTATGAAAATCCAAACTTGATGAAAATCCAAACTTCGTAAAAACTGCCAAGCTCTACAAAAAAAAACAAAATCCTCATATATATATAAAGTGACCCTGAATATCCAAATCAATCTTGAAGAAGAAAAACTTCATGGACTCACTCTTCCCAGCTTCAAAGTTTCTAATCTAGAATTTGTAATTTTATTTACTTTTTCGTAGAGTTCCACACCTCCAAGTTGTATATTATCAGGTTTTCACAAAACCAGATTCACTCTTGCTTTGAACAGTAGTTATCCTGGGTCAGGAGTGAAAATACTGGTATGTAATCATAGTGGGACATAAGAGCCTCTATTTTTATTCTCAGTGCTCTCTCTTTTATGGGAGATAAACACTAGACAAATACTCACTTTACTATGATCTTCCTCTACATACTCTCTTTGATAAAATGAGACATTTCACAATTTTTTATAAAGGTATAATAACCATTATAATTATCTGGGGTCCACTCCCAACTTCCAATGGCCAATAACAAAACTAACATACAAGGTAAAACCAAGCATTTTACCATTACTGTCTACATATGGTTATGTGTGTCTCAGAATATTTTCAGGGTGGAATTCAAATGCAAAGCCCTAGTAATGCTAGCAGAGATGTGACACGTAGCTGTCTCCCAGGTTTAGCTTAAAAACTAATAGTAACAATGACTACAAAGTCGAATGGTATCTTTGTGTCAGGACACTGGGCAAAGTATTTTTAAGGTGATATTTCCTTTAATTTTCACAGTAAGTCTATAAGACTAGTCCCTATTTTTTTCAGACACAGTGTTCCTTAACAGACATTTCCCTAGGTTATGCTAAACCTTAAAATTCATAAGTGTTTCATCTATTTATTTTTCTCAACCCTCTAATAACTCCATATCCCCTTTGCGTCTTAGAGTAGTAAAATCAAAATGGATAACAAATGCTTTCATCCATTTTCTATCCATTTGTTCTATCTGTTCTATATATAAATTCTAGTTTCTCTCTATCTTAGCAAACATGGCTCTTAAAGTGAAAGAAAAACATAAGACATTATGTAATACAGTATAAAAGCCTATAAAGTAGCTCTAACTACAATATATAACTATGTGTACAGGAGGCATACATATTATTATTAAACTCCTCTATTGCTTCTTCTATTAATAACAAAAACCAAACACTATTTCTCATATACATGCTCAAGCATGGCAAAGGTTCATATGTTAATAGAAAAAAAAAAAAAACCCTAACAAAAGACATAGGTAATTATTTAAAGCTACTTAGAAATTCACAATATATTCTGACATTTGAGGCAGGCATCAACTTAAAAATTAAAATTGTAAAACAGGTAATTTTGTTTTTCACATTATTCTAAAGATCATATTAAAAATTTTAGTACCTCTTCAGGTCTTCCCAAAGCTGGAGTTCCTGTAAGTAAAATGGCTCGTTTGGCTTTCTGCACTATTGGCAATAAAATCTTGCTGCGGGCTGCATTTCTAGACTTCATGTAGTGTGATTCATCCACTATAACTACTTTGAAGTTCTGATTATTCAGAGCATTTATCAAAGTCTCCGCATCTGTGGTTAAAAGACCATAACCCAGAATTGTCACTTTGCTGGTCGATATTCCCCTAGAAAATAAAATTCATGTACTTTTAAAATATTTCCATGACCAATTTATCATAAACAATACAACTCTTTAGGGACAAGCTCAGCGAAGAAAGAAGAAAAAGGGGGAAATTAAGGTAATAGGAATATAAATGAAACCCACTTTCTACTAAGATTTCACAGTGAAATGAAAACAAAAAACCAGAATCCCAATTAAAATTAAGCAATTTTGTTTTGCTTAAATGGTCATTGGAAGACACACAGTATGCCATATTTTAATAGGATAAGAACATTCACTTTCTTGCTAAGCACCTAAGATTGTGGAAAATGTAGATACTAAAATAATTATGAGTATTCATCTGTCTTCCCATAAACAAAGTAAGGTTTCACAGCCTAGGTGCTGTTGAGATTTTGAGCAAAATAATACTCGGTACTTCAAAACTATAGCATATACTGCAGGGCATCTCACATTTCTGAACACCTCATCAATGGTGAGTAGAGCCCATGTTTGGGTTCTTTTTTTTTTTTTTTAAGATTTAATTATTTATGCATACAAGAACTGGGGGACAGGCCAGAGGTGTAGGGGCGTAAGAGGATTCACCAGAGACAGAGTGGAGAGAACAGGTAGATCTACTGAAATGCACTGCTGAGGGGAGCAGAAGTGAGATAGAAGAGGTCTGCTATGCCAAGTGGGTCACGTCTCTCGCTGGGGACTGAACGTGTGCTATAGTGGATAGTTCATAGTGCTGTGCTTTAACCTACTACACTACCAGTGAGGGTCCCCATGTCACTGTTACAGCAAAAATGTCCTTAGCCCTAGAATGCTGAGGTCAGAGAAGAGGCTGGAGCTCACACAGAAAACACTGGGATAAAATGATTCCTTATCTTTTGAACTATTAATATAATTCATACATCACTAATATTCCTTATCAGATTATAATAATTTAGACTCTAATAATCTCTTAAATCTGATCAATCTTAGAGAATACAACCGAATACAATAACACAATAAAAATACTATGTATTTATAGACATATATATCAAGCAGATGTACTGCTTTTTATTTAGGCTCAGAAATTATTTTCAGTATTTAAAGACACATTTCAAGTACATAGGTTGCTTTGTACCTGGAGCTCAGTAATTAGTAATTTTGAAACTGGAAATATTATACTTTGTATGATTTACTAGAAAATGTATTAAGTTTTCAATATTCAAACTGATTAACTTATTCCAATGGCTAGAAAATAAAAGGAGAAAAAACAGGGACTACACAATAATTGATTTTGAGTATGTCAAATAAAAAATAATGCAAGTGTTATTGATATAGAAAATATTAAAATATAAATAACAAAAGCAAAGTTGGTTAACATAACTGAGATATATATGAAACTTGAAAAGTAACAAAAAGAAGCAAAATTCTACCATACTTGTTGATAATAAAAGTTTATAAGCTTCAATTAACTCATTAAAAAACTGCAAAATTTATTTTTTAACCCTATAGTAGTGTTAAGTACATTTAAGGTATGTGAAAAGTAGGTACTTTACATTATCTTCAAAAGTATACATAGTTTTCATTATGTGAATAGTATGCTATATTTTAAAAACTTAAAACATCAACTATGGTGTTGGGGTTTAGATAAACAATTCATATTTAAAAACATAAAACATTAACTGTGGTGTTAGGGTTTAGATAAACAATTCAATTTTAAAATGCAAAACAAAATTTTCCCTACTACTCTTTTAATTGGAAATTATGATTAAGTAAGTGCTAATTCATTCCAAGCATTGATATATATAGTAACTATATACAGAAAGTCTTTTTTTAAGTTCAAAGATTAAAAAGTTGTTCTTACCCAACATCAGTCTTATTCTGAATGACACTGATTTCTTGTGGACCTAATTCTGGTAACCATTTCTCTATTTCCTCTGTCCAAGGGTACCTCAGTGATGACGGGACCACTATCAAAAGAGGCCATTCCTCCTTATAGAAATAAGCAACGGCAATTGCCTGGATTGTTTTTCCCAGACCCATCTAAATAAAGAAGAGATAGGTGTGAAGGTTAAAATATTTTGAAAGAAAATACTTACCAAATGTTTTATCTAGTAGAAATAGCAAAATAAGTTCTAATGTAAAAGAAATTAGATTTCATAGTTAATAGAAAGCTGTCATGATGACCTTTAAAATATAGTAGGCAAATTATATTATCAAACCATTTATGATTGAACTTAGATACAAATGACCCCTAATTTTAAATATTATATATGCTGGTTTCATATAATTTAATATTATAAAGTTTATAACAATGGATTTGTGACCTCTTATTTCTTCTTAGAGAACTCAAGAATACCATATTATGCAGCATAAAATTATGCTAGTTTAAAAGCTGAAATAGTGCTATATCATGCATATTTTATAAAAGAACAGAGAGGTTAACTGTTCACTCAATAATAACTTGTATACAATTAATTGACTGGATACAAAATTAGTGCAGGAATCTTCTCACTGTTTTCACACATCACAAAGTTCCATGT
Organism: Condylura cristata; assembly: GCF_000260355.1. Lineage (NCBI taxonomy): Eukaryota > Metazoa > Chordata > Mammalia > Eulipotyphla > Talpidae > Condylura > Condylura cristata. The sequence continues at coordinate 73,478,387 of NW_004567103.1, read as the reverse complement.
CTAAGCTGTGTCCAATTAAATATTAGCTATCAAATGAATGTCCATAGTGGCTGTGGTCATAATAACTCATTTTGATCAGAAACTAGAGATAACACGTTGTGCATCAGCTGGTCCTTTGATAAAACCTTGGTATAACTATAGAATAGAATACCTTTCAGCAATAAAAAAGGAAGAATCTATCACTATACCCAATAACACAAATGATCCACCTTTAAAAGTGTAGAATAGTTCTAAATTATAACTTAAGAGTTCATTTCATTCCAGATAGTGATGCTGATAAACACCATAGGAAAACAGTGTAAACAACTGGGACAGAAAGTTAGTCAGGGGCTTGGAATAGGGGGAGGAGAGCAACACAGGAATTTTTTGGATGGTGGAAATGGTCTATTACCTGATGGTGGCATCTACATAACTACATGCATTTGTCAAAACACAGTTAGTTAGAAAATTGTGTATTTCCCTACAGCAGTAAATTATACTTCAATAATCTTGGTACATTTTTGTTTAAAGGTTTATTTCTTCATGCAATACAAGAGATGGGGTGTAGGCGTGAGGTGGGAGAAAGGAAGAAAGTGAGAAAATTCACCGCGATAGAGTGGGGAATAGAAGAGGCAGACTGACTGAAAAACACTGCTCAGGGAAATGGTCAAAACAAAAGAGGTCTGCTGTACCATGTGGGTAATCTCCCTTGTCTGGGATCAAATTTGTTCTGTGGATAGCTTCATAGTAGTGCTTTTATTTATTTATTTATTTTATAGATTTATACAGAACTGGGGTACAGGCCAGAGGTACAGGGGCGGGGAGAGGATTCACCAGAGACAGTGGGGAGTAGAATAGGCAGATGGAGGAAGGACACTGCTGAGGGAAGCAGCACCAGGTCAGGAGAGGTCTGCTGCGCCATGTGGGTCACCTCTAGGGTGGGTAGGGATCGAACTCATGCTGAAGTAGCAGTAGTTTCTTAGTTCTGTGCTTTAACCCACTGTGCCCAGTATGGGAGGGCCCCATACTGGTGCGCTTTAACCCCTTGTACTACCAGGGAGTCCCCTATCCTGGCATATATATATATATTTTTTTTTTAAGATTTTATTTATTTATTCATACAGAGCTGGGGTACAGGCCAGAGATGCGGAGGGTGAGAGGATTCACCAGGGACAGAGTGGGGAGCAGAACAGGCGGATCGATGAAGTACTCTGCTGAGGGGAGCAGCGGGAGGGTCAGGAGAGGTCTGCCATGCCATCCTCCGGGGCAGGCAAGGATCCAACTTGTGTGGAAGTGGCTTAGGCTTCTTTTGCAGTGCATTAACCCGCTGTGCCACCAGGGAGGGCCCATCGTGGCATATTTTTTAAAGTAATTCTATTGTGAAGCAGGAGGAAGAAAGCCTAAAATCTTTCGTAAGATTCCTAAGATCCCTGCTTTCCATACTATTCAAAGAGAAAAAAAAAGACACAGAAATCTAAAACAATTAACTGAGAATAACTTTTAAAAAAAAAATGAAAAGGCAAAAAACAAGTTCCAGATTTTTAGCAAAATTCCATGAAGAAAACCATGTTTTGTACATTTCTTTTAACTACCATGATTAACAACAAATCTTAGAATAATCCAAAAATAGTTACATTTCTATCAGTAAACCTGAAAGAGAAGAAAAAACAAATGTGAATTTCTTTGGAAAATGTTCTTTTGAGTGGAACAAAGACTATCAAGGGAAACATGATAAGCAGAACGTAAGAAGAGAGTTTATTTCTGACATGGGAAACAATTCAGATATTATTTAACTGTATGAGTGAATGAATGACTAAATAAACATCAAGGATTTCAGATTCCTTGGGCAAGACTCAGGCACAGGAAAGCTATTAGTAGCTTTTAAAAGGTGGTGAGAAAGATGATGGAAAAGCTTTAGTCAGAGTAGCAGTAATACTAGTTGCCATTTAAAGCTTTAAACTACTTACATTCAAGTACAGGGTCAAAGTCTAAAAGCTTTCCCTATTGAAGGAAGATCCAGCTGAAGATAAAATTTGTTTTCTAACTTATTTTAAGGATAAAACTGAGTTTAAGTTAGGTAATGCTTGGGGTTAGGGTAACTTAGGAATGAACATGGAATATATACAAATTTTATTATAAAATGTAACATTTAACATTTCATGGTTTATTGCTTTGTAAACTGAACCAAAAAGCAATTATACCTCAATTAAGTAACATAAACACTGGTAATTTTTCCCTGACCTCAAAGCTCTCAATCCTCATAGCTTAAATGCCATTAGATTCTGGGACCAACTTGGTTCCAAAGCAACACAAGTTGAGCAATTATAGATCTTTACTTCACTTGGTGTTGTACTGCTTCCCCCAATAACTCTAAAAGGAGAAGAGTGCAAGAAACTGCACCATGATCTTTTTTTTTTTTTAAAGATTTATTTATTTATTCATATGGAACTAGGGTACAGGCCAGAAATGTGGAGGGTGAGAGGATTCACCAGAGACAGAGTGGAGAGAACAGGTAGATCTACTGAAATGCACTGCTGAGGGGAGCAGAAGTGAGATAGAAGAGGTCTGCTATGCCAAGTGGGTCACGTCTCTCGCTGGGGACTGAACGTGTGCTATAGTGGATAGTTCATAGTGCTGTGCTTTAACCTACTACACTACCAGTGAGGGTCCCCATGTCACTGTTACAGCAAAAATGTCCTTAGCCCTAGAATGCTGAGGTCAGAGAAGAGGCTGGAGCTCACACAGAAAACACTGGGATAAAATGATTCCTTATCTTTTGAACTATTAATATAATTCATACATCACTAATATTCCTTATCAGATTATAATAATTTAGACTCTAATAATCTCTTAAATCTGATCAATCTTAGAGAATACAACCGAATACAATAACACAATAAAAATACTATGTATTTATAGACATATATATCAAGCAGATGTACTGCTTTTTATTTAGGCTCAGAAATTATTTTCAGTATTTAAAGACACATTTCAAGTACATAGGTTGCTTTGTACCTGGAGCTCAGTAATTAGTAATTTTGAAACTGGAAATATTATACTTTGTATGATTTACTAGAAAATGTATTAAGTTTTCAATATTCAAACTGATTAACTTATTCCAATGGCTAGAAAATAAAAGGAGAAAAAACAGGGACTACACAATAATTGATTTTGAGTATGTCAAATAAAAAATAATGCAAGTGTTATTGATATAGAAAATATTAAAATATAAATAACAAAAGCAAAGTTGGTTAACATAACTGAGATATATATGAAACTTGAAAAGTAACAAAAAGAAGCAAAATTCTACCATACTTGTTGATAATAAAAGTTTATAAGCTTCAATTAACTCATTAAAAAACTGCAAAATTTATTTTTTAACCCTATAGTAGTGTTAAGTACATTTAAGGTATGTGAAAAGTAGGTACTTTACATTATCTTCAAAAGTATACATAGTTTTCATTATGTGAATAGTATGCTATATTTTAAAAACTTAAAACATCAACTATGGTGTTGGGGTTTAGATAAACAATTCATATTTAAAAACATAAAACATTAACTGTGGTGTTAGGGTTTAGATAAACAATTCAATTTTAAAATGCAAAACAAAATTTTCCCTACTACTCTTTTAATTGGAAATTATGATTAAGTAAGTGCTAATTCATTCCAAGCATTGATATATATAGTAACTATATACAGAAAGTCTTTTTTTAAGTTCAAAGATTAAAAAGTTGTTCTTACCCAACATCAGTCTTATTCTGAATGACACTGATTTCTTGTGGACCTAATTCTGGTAACCATTTCTCTATTTCCTCTGTCCAAGGGTACCTCAGTGATGACGGGACCACTATCAAAAGAGGCCATTCCTCCTTATAGAAATAAGCAACGGCAATTGCCTGGATTGTTTTTCCCAGACCCATCTAAATAAAGAAGAGATAGGTGTGAAGGTTAAAATATTTTGAAAGAAAATACTTACCAAATGTTTTATCTAGTAGAAATAGCAAAATAAGTTCTAATGTAAAAGAAATTAGATTTCATAGTTAATAGAAAGCTGTCATGATGACCTTTAAAATATAGTAGGCAAATTATATTATCAAACCATTTATGATTGAACTTAGATACAAATGACCCCTAATTTTAAATATTATATATGCTGGTTTCATATAATTTAATATTATAAAGTTTATAACAATGGATTTGTGACCTCTTATTTCTTCTTAGAGAACTCAAGAATACCATATTATGCAGCATAAAATTATGCTAGTTTAAAAGCTGAAATAGTGCTATATCATGCATATTTTATAAAAGAACAGAGAGGTTAACTGTTCACTCAATAATAACTTGTATACAATTAATTGACTGGATACAAAATTAGTGCAGGAATCTTCTCACTGTTTTCACACATCACAAAGTTCCATGTCTAAGCTGTGTCCAATTAAATATTAGCTATCAAATGAATGTCCATAGTGGCTGTGGTCATAATAACTCATTTTGATCAGAAACTAGAGATAACACGTTGTGCATCAGCTGGTCCTTTGATAAAACCTTGGTATAACTATAGAATAGAATACCTTTCAGCAATAAAAAAGGAAGAATCTATCACTATACCCAATAACACAAATGATCCACCTTTAAAAGTGTAGAATAGTTCTAAATTATAACTTAAGAGTTCATTTCATTCCAGATAGTGATGCTGATAAACACCATAGGAAAACAGTGTAAACAACTGGGACAGAAAGTTAGTCAGGGGCTTGGAATAGGGGGAGGAGAGCAACACAGGAATTTTTTGGATGGTGGAAATGGTCTATTACCTGATGGTGGCATCTACATAACTACATGCATTTGTCAAAACACAGTTAGTTAGAAAATTGTGTATTTCCCTACAGCAGTAAATTATACTTCAATAATCTTGGTACATTTTTGTTTAAAGGTTTATTTCTTCATGCAATACAAGAGATGGGGTGTAGGCGTGAGGTGGGAGAAAGGAAGAAAGTGAGAAAATTCACCGCGATAGAGTGGGGAATAGAAGAGGCAGACTGACTGAAAAACACTGCTCAGGGAAATGGTCAAAACAAAAGAGGTCTGCTGTACCATGTGGGTAATCTCCCTTGTCTGGGATCAAATTTGTTCTGTGGATAGCTTCATAGTAGTGCTTTTATTTATTTATTTATTTTATAGATTTATACAGAACTGGGGTACAGGCCAGAGGTACAGGGGCGGGGAGAGGATTCACCAGAGACAGTGGGGAGTAGAATAGGCAGATGGAGGAAGGACACTGCTGAGGGAAGCAGCACCAGGTCAGGAGAGGTCTGCTGCGCCATGTGGGTCACCTCTAGGGTGGGTAGGGATCGAACTCATGCTGAAGTAGCAGTAGTTTCTTAGTTCTGTGCTTTAACCCACTGTGCCCAGTATGGGAGGGCCCCATACTGGTGCGCTTTAACCCCTTGTACTACCAGGGAGTCCCCTATCCTGGCATATATATATATATTTTTTTTTTTTTAAGAT
>NW_004567103.1:73450398-73472803 GCF_000260355.1 Condylura cristata | reverse complement strand
AGTTAAATAAAATACATTAAGTTCAAAGGATATTTTATCAATGCTTTCAAAATGATAAATCACAAGGAGAATCACTGTAGGTTTTCTAGATACCTTACTCCATAAAGTCATTAAGAGCAATTAAAAACATACAGAATTTCAGTTTCAAATTTTTGTATTGTGACTGCTTTTATAAAACCACTACATATAGAAGATGCCAACTAATTAAACATTTTCTGAAACTGAAAATATTTTTCAGATTTAGTTACATATAGTTTGCACTTATTTCAGGGTAAAGATGTGGGTCTGTCTTTAGAATAAGTGGCTTGTTTGTCCTATAAAAAAAAACATCTTTTAAAGATCCTTTGGGTATGCAGAATTTAATTCTTAGGGAGGAACTAAGAAAGCACATAGGGAAACATAAGGCTGAAATCCTATGTTCTGTAATTCATTATTGTTAAGGTGTATGTTTTAGCAAAACTATTTCCTTGTTCTTATATAACACACATATATATTCTTTTCTATAGGGATATTTATGTAATATGTCTGAAAATTATAGATTTATGCGTGAGTGTATGTGTGTGTTTGTGTGTGCACGTGCATGTGTGTAGAGTTAATTCGTGTATTCTTGTTTCATAATAGGGAACAAACTATAGGACCATGGACATAAAAGCCTGATCTTCTTTTACATGAGTGAAGAGGTCATGTTTTGGGAAATACGTTGTCACATTACCCTTATGGTCTGGCTGTTCAAGGTGGGAGGGAGCTTTCTCCTGAAGGGAAAACATCTGGATCAGGTGATACTACAAAGCAGAAAGGGTTCTGAAAGCAGCAGGGTGGGATGAAATTTCTTTCTCTGAAGAAAATTGAGTGAATTGAGGATGGTAGTAAGCCTTATTGTTGAACACATGTAAGATTACACATGAGAAAGCAAAGCAGTGAGAAAGCTCTGCAATGGAGGGAGAGCCCAGATCTGAGCAATGAATAGCCAATTAGTAGTAGTAGTAATAAAGTAATACTGTGGTTTTATTCCCCTCAAGTCTCTAAGAAAGCTTTAGAAATGAGATAAAATGTTATCAACAAATAAATCAACAAAACAAGTAAAGAGTATATGGATGCTTTCTGTATCATTAATACATTACAAAACTGGAAAAAAGTTACAACTCTACAACCTAGTATCGGTTGTAGTATCAGTTGTAAGAGGGTGGAAGGAAAAGATACTTACCCTGCATTTCAAAAGGAGTGGCTAAAAAGAAATGATATGGGGGCCCTTCCTGGTGGCACAGCCGGTTAAAGCACAGCACTAAGAAGCTAAAGCCACTTCAATATGAGTTCAATCCTCGCCTGCCCCGGAGGTGACCCACATGGGCGGCACACTTCTCCTGACCGGCCCACTGCTCCCCTCAGCAGTGTACTTTGACAATCGGCCTGCTCTGCTCCCTACTCTGTCTCTGGTGAACCTTCTCACCACCCCTCCACCTCTAGCCTGTACCCCAGTTCTGTATGCATAAATAAATAAATCTTTAAAAAAAATTATATGGAACTGTTCTAGACAATGCTAAAGGAAGAAATATTAGTGTCATAACACTGACACTAAATTATTAAAGCACAGCTCAAAAGAGGGTCAAAGATTAGCTTCACATATGAATATTTTAAGGAGACTATTAGAATTAAAAATCAGTAGATCAGTACAGGAATATCACATGACCAAGAGAAGTTCAAACCAGGAATAAAAAGACTATTCAATGTAAGAAAGTCTGTTATTGTAGTTCACAATGTTGACAGTTCAAAGGGAAAATGTCATATAATAATCTTTAGAAGCTGAAAAGGCAGCTAAAAATATTTAACTTTCATTCTTGATAAGAATGCCTTGTTATTAATATTACTAAATAGATAATCTAATGACATGAGAAATATGAATCTCAACAATAAAAGTTGTACCCTGCTTAGCAGAGAAAAAAAAATTCCAGTGGTCTCAGAAACAGTACAAATGAGAACTATAAATATTAGAACTGACAGGCAACAAAATAAAAGTGTATTAGTTGTAGCTAATGTAACTGAATACCCAGGGAAAATAATCAGGAAAATAATTACTACTTGTAGTAATCAATAATTACTACTTGTAGTAATCAATATAAATAATTAGGAAAGTGTCTATTCTAAGTTATAAAGAAAAAATTTGGTATTTTGGAAGGAATAATCAGAACAGGACAATGAAACAAAAGAGAATATAGGAAAAGGTCAACTACATAGAGAAATTAGGTAATGAGGAAGGTCACATTTTAAGGCAAGAGAAAAACTGGCTTATCAATTAACACTTTTATGAAAATAGGCTAGTGAAATCACCTTAAATGTCACCTTAAATGATGACTTTTTGAAATAAAAAAATTTTGATTCAGAGGTAATTAAGAAACTGTAAACACAGAAATGGCTCCCTCTTTTCTACCTAAAGACAAGAAATAAAGTTTCCTATCTTTATGTTCCTTGTAACTTCAACAATTTACTAATTCAAAACCTTGTCATTTCAATTTATAAATGCTTCCTGCTATGGTTACTTCTTTAGGTCTTTATTCTCTTGTGAAGGCACCAATGTACATGTAAAAATTCAATACAATTGTATACTCTTCTGTTAAATCTGCCTCTGTCAGTTAAATTTTCAGATCCAGCCAGAAACCCTAAGAATGTCAGGAAAACATTTCCCTCACCTACACTAACAACTTGGGAAATTAACAAAACTGAGTCTTTTCCTGACCCCTCACTAAAAGACAATTTCCAGATAGAACAAATATTTACATGTTAAAAAAAACACACACAAAAAGTATTAGAAAAAGTTACACAATGAGTACAAATTTTATCTCATTGCATTAAATTTGAAAAGCATAAAGATAAAAATAGAATTAAGTGAAAAATTAAAATTTATATACCACTAATAAAACAAATGGCACCCAATAAATCTGTAACAAATGCCCAATGGCAATTTCTTCGATTTATGAAATGTTCCCACCAGAAAAGGGGAAAAAATCCATAGAAAAATGGAGAAAATAGGGCACTACCTGGTGGCGCAACGGCTCAGGATGCAGCACTGCAAGCTGGCCGCAGCTGCTTCAGTGCAAGTTCGATCCCCAGCCCCGTAGGTAATGGCTGACGTCTCCTGAACCGCCCACTGCTCCCCTCAGCTGTGTACTTTGTCGATCTGCCTGTTCTGCTTCCTACTTTGTCTCTGGTAAAGACTCTCACTGTCCCTGCACCTCTGGCTTGTACCTCAGTTCTATATGAATAAATAAATCTTGAAAAAAATGGAGAAATCAATGAAGTCAAATTATAGAGAAATAAGTATGTTCAATAAACATCAACCAGATGTGAACAAATCAAATATATGAGAAATCATTTTTCTCCTTTAAACTATGTTTAACAAAAACTGAAGATCTGATTAACATTACTGGAGAAGGTTTGGGGAAACAGCAATTTGCATGCTACTGTGGACTAAATATTGATTTGACTATACAACATGTCCAATACTTTAAATTTATTCAGGGATATATATCAGTGATATTACTCAGGGATATATACATTGTATACTAAATCCATATGAAAGAGACTAGTTAAATAAATTATGATATATCCATAAAATAAGAAATCACTATCATCTTTTAAAAAGAAAGCAGATTTCTATTCTGACATAAAAAAATTGATAAGTAAGTCACTTGTTGGTAAGTATATTAAAAGAAGAAATAACATAGCATTCAATATGAGCTATTTAGTGTACTGAAAGAGATGAAAGAAGAGGGAGAATGAGAGAAAAAAGGAAGGAAGGGTAAGAGAGAAAGAGAGTTAAGAAGGTGGGATGAGAAAAGGAAGAGATGCTATCAGTATTATCATTGGAGGATGTGTCTGCAGTTGGAGAGTGGGAAAGAAAACTGTATTTGAGCTTATATTATAGTCCATGTTGTATATAATACTACTTTGAAGGAGGAAATAAAGGACATAGAGAGTAAACTTAAAAAAAAAAAATACAAAATCCACTTCCCAGAATCCTCCAGCACTGCCAGCCACTGCAAACAGGTGAGGAGATGCCACTCTGGGTAGGGTTAGGAGAAGAATAAGTACTGGAAAGTTTAAATTACATGTTGAATATAGAGAAATCAGAAAAAGACAAACTTTGGACAAGATCCTTGAAACATAACTATAGATGTAAGGCATTCTGGAGGGGAGGAGAGTAGGGAAGAAGCTGAAAGGAGAAATAGGTGCCAGAGTACAATGGACTATGGCTGGAGGACTAGGACTGCTTTGGTGGTGGGAAACTAAGGTGAGCACACCTGAGGGGAGAAATCCTACATTGTGAGAAATAAAGAATGAGTAAAATTATGTCGTTAGTTAAATAAAAAAATCCAGGAGACTGACAAATAGCAAATTTCTAAGAATTAGACTAGTTAATATAAAAAACTGAGCACCATTTGTTAACTTATAAAGTCACATTTGGCTGATGAACCACAAGAGAGATGTTAGAACAGGGAGAACAGGTAAGAAAGTGATGACAATAGGAAAAGACATAAATTAAACATGCATATTTAAGCATAGGTTTCTACACTTCTATATTGTTAAAAAAAAAAATGTAGGTCAAACCTAAACTCAAGAATAAGGAAGCATAAATGAAGAGCCTAGAATTGCATGATTTTGAAATTTTTACTTCTGCTGGTGAGTACATCAAAACTCAGAGTAAATCATTTTCCCTTAATATGCTTGGATTTAATCTATAACAATGTGGAAACTATGCACTATATTACTCATTTCAGGGGAGTAAATGGGAAGATGTATAAGGAATAATTTATGTGTTTCCTGGGGGGAAAACAATTTCACTCAATAAAATAAAGAGCAATCCCAATATTTTAAATTTCAAAACACAGCAAAAAGAATCATGAACATAGATTAAAATATTTTAGAAGAATCTAAAATTATATCTCATGTCAGCAGCAATCTGTTCCTACCATATTCAATATCTTTAGTGATATTTATTGAAGGGTAGCAAAATATGCCACACAAAATATTGCTCTTTAGAGTAAAGATTACTTTGAGCTGATATTGATAAACAGAAGACATAAAGAAGTTCTGAAGATGGAGTTGAAGTTATCAATGTAAGGGTGTATCCCTATCTGTCCCTGAATGGAAAGGTGACTCTAAATAACCTGAAATTCTTATCAATGGAAAAAGTGCTGACTAACCTGCAAACAAATCTTACCCTGTTTACTGTGCTTTTCCTGGTAATCCCTTCTAACTAATTCTAGCCCTCTCTAAACTCACATTGTTCTTTTGTATTTGGTTGAAATTGGTGTTTAAGGTGATGGCTTGGGTATTCTCAGGAAGTTTACTTATCTTTCCTGGGAGGAATACATGTTAACAAACTTCTTTGTTTTGCTCTTGCTAGTCTATCCTTTATTATTGGCAGTCTCAGGAAAGAATTCAGAAGGGTAATAAAAGGAAAATTAGTTTTCCTTTTATTCATATTTAATCTTCAAGAGTCACAAGAAAGTGAAATGAGGTAAGTTAGAAATAAGGCCCTAAATGGAGTCACGTACAGAAAGCCACAAGTTACCAAACCCACAAGCTTAGTTATAGTTTTGGTTTCTCCCAAAAATGATATTTTAAACCAATCAAGCAGGAATCACCTGGTCAGCCTTTGAAGAAATCTACCTGATTTAGGATCCCTACCACCTCCTAAAGGAAAGTACTGCCATAAACAGTCAACTTTTTTTTGTTCCTTTTTCCTGCTCTCTTCTGCCTATAAAAGTCTTCTTGGAACTTCACCCATATGCTAGCTTAGATTTGACTGATTCATAAATTATGAAATAAAACCAATAAGACCTTTAAAATGTATTCAACTGAATTTACTTTCTAATTGATACTTAACTATAATTTTAAACGCTATTATGAATATGTATTATCATTAAACAGCATCACTAATAAGATAAAATGTGAATAAACAAATAACCACAGCAAAATAACAGATTAGTAATAATCAACAAAACAGAAGTAGACTTCATATATTTTTCTTATCTTGTAATACCTGTTTTGTAAAATTAAAATCAAGAGAACAAAGTATGCTAAGATTCTATTCATTTTTCCCTAAGTATTACAGGATTAGTGCCTTAAAATTTCTTGAAAATGTCAGCACAACACAACACAAAGAACACAATTACAGATGAGAGAAAGAAAAGAAAGGGGGGAAAAGTGATGCAATCCTTTGGTTATGCTTTAGGTTCTTAAAATCTACTATACTTATGAATCATTTGGCTAAAAATTCAGACTTTAGAACATTAACTCTCCAAATTCTGATACAAAATAACTGCACTTATAAAATAAGGACCTCTAAGATCACTCACTCACTGTGGCCAGATAATAGGTAGTATGTTGAAAATAACTTCTCTACAAATTAAACTTTGGGAGGAAACTCATAAGACTGTTTTATACATTTTTGGCTATTTTGTTCTCAGGAGAGGGGGAAAAAAGAAACCAGAATTAATACTTTTAAGGATTTTAATCTGGAACTTATTAATTACTGTGAAATATTCCCTAATTGATTTTTTTGATTTATTCACTTATGCACACAAGAACTGGGGTACAGGCCAGAGGTGCAAGGGTAAGAGGATTCACCAGAGACAGAGCAGGAAACAAAACAGGCAGATTGACAAATACAATCAAAGGGAGCAGCAGGCTGGACAGGAGAGGTCTGCCATACCATGTGGGTCATCTCCCAGGCTGGGGATTGAATTCGTGCTTCATATTGCTGAGCTTTAGCCCCTTGTGCCACTAGGGAGGGCCCCCCAACTGATCATTAGTTATAACTTCAACACAGTATAAACATAGCAACATTTTGCTATAGAATATATAGAAATAACATATAGTTTTTAAGATTTATTTATGCATATAGAACTGGAGTACAGGCCAAGATGCAGGGGCGGTGAAAGGATTCACCATAGACAGAGTGGGGAGCAGAACAGGCAGACTGATGAAGTACACTGCTGAGGGGAGCAGCAGGAGGGTCAGGAGACCTCTGCTGTGCCATGTGGATCACCTGGGGGCGGGGGAAGGGGGGTTAGGATTGAACTCATGCTGAAGTGGCTTTAGCTTCTTAATTATGTGCTTTAACCTGCTGTGCCACCAGGGAGGGCCCGAAATAAGAAACGTGTAAAGAATAATTTTGTTATTTGCTTCTAACAAAGGTTAACTTCTAACATAAAATGGCTTCTAACTTCATTATTTGGGTGAACTAACAATTTAAAAGAAAAATACTGACTTGGAAGTTTAATAAAGAATCTGAAAGTGAATCTAATAGGCCAATTGCTTCATCTGTTATTTCAGGTGATCAAAGTACTAACTTAAGTGCTTATGAGCAAAACTAAACTATTTAACACTAACAAGAATATATAACTTACATCACTAAAATGTCAGCCAGTAATGAACACAGAAAAATATATACAATTCATACTTAAAGGAAAGAAAAATGTATGGAAAATACAACACTGTTTTATGTGATAAAATAAGATTGAATATAGCAATCATAAGTGAAAATAAGAACTAAAAAAAGGGAGAGTGAACACCTGTATTTACAAAGTGATTAATACCTTTAATGATTACAAATCAACTCAACTAGAAACTTTATAAAAGATAGTGAATAAATCCCTTCTGTCACATTGTAAATAATGAGTATGGTGCTTTATATACCTTTTTATGTGGCAACATTTTAATTAATTTGAAGACAGTATCAGAATTAAGAATATCCTTTTGAATTAAGAATATCCTTTTGAAACTCAAATCAGTATATTAAAAGAAAATTTTTTTCAGTTACATAATGACATAGAACTTGTAGTGGAAATGAAGTAAATAATACCATGACTTATTTGTGACAAGTAGAAAATTAATTCTATTTTCAAAATAAAGAATCAAGTGAAAAATCAAGAACAAGCAAATCAAACAATAGAATTATAGACAAAAATTTTACAAGGTATTAAATGCTTTCAGTTGAATAAGCACTTGTATGAATTTATCAATTCATCTGTTGATATACAGCAATCATTCTAGAATCACAAGAAAGAAGTTGGTATCCCAAACTAGTAAGTTATTAAAATGTTAGTTATACAATACCAGAGATTCACAACTCAAATTCAAACCCAAGACCCTTTAAGACAGACTGTGTGTGTGTGCACACAAAACAAAAGAATTAGGAAGGCTTCATGAGTGAAGTGTGAAAGAAGAAATATAAGAACTTAGTTATATAAAACAAAAAAGCAAATAAGCAAGAAGAAAATAAATGCTGTGCACATCTTTTATCAGCTGTACAAATAACAGTAATGACTAAAAATGGAGTCTCAAAGTTGGTGAAAGGTTAAAAAGTAATGGATGGTAATCAAAGACTGAGATAAGGCTGCAGTATTATTAGCTGAACTGGAAACAAGAGTCATGAATCAAGTAAGACTGAAAAATTAATTGGGAATGTTACCAAAAATAAAAATTGCTATTTAGAGCGGCTGAAACAATGATGTAAACACTATAAGGAATAAGTATTCTTAAAAAATATTTATTTATTTAAAATTTAATTTTTATATGTTTAGAGTATATTTAAGAGATGATTATTTTAGTCTGAAAAGCAAGCAACAATATATTGGTAGATTTTTCCAGGGTCCAAACTAAATACATAATTTTTTTCTCTAGAGAAGTGTTTCCATAGGTTGCTTCTTAAGGCATTGCTGTAGCTCATTTCTCCTACAATGTAATATTACCTGAACCCCAGGGAAATATTACAATAAGGTAAAATAAATTTGGTTTCTGGCATTCATAATGGATTTGGATGCTCCTTGGTTTCTCATTATAACAAAGGATATTATTGGATAATTTCCATGTTCCTTCTCTTCCTTTATCTTGTTCTAGAACTAATAATACCTCCAAATTTCTAAATGAATCCAAGTATAGAATCAGAAGTGCAAAGCCCATTAATTATTACTTAAAGAATTCAATTTTAATCCATAAAAAGAAATGAAATGTCAAAATTATGATAATAGCATCATATGCTAGTCATAGTACTCATTTATTAAATATTATTTATGTCAAAATAAAAAATTTGACTGGCTTTGTGCAACTAGTTGAAGAGAAAAAAAAGTAATACTTATGAACATCAGAAAAATTAATTAAAGTGTGATATAAAAAAATCTTCTTTAGAAATAAATACACTGAGTTCTCAGGTCTAGAGGTCTTGGGCTTAGGAGAGCAGGCCTCTGCTTCCATGTGAGCATGGGTGGGATCTGAGCAAGGGGGAGGAGACCCTTACAGTCTGACTCCCACTTTAATCAGATTGGTCCAACATAGCCTTAATTCAGGGACTCCTGCTACAGACCTTCAGGAGATTAAAAAGATAAATCAAAACCCTGGACACAGTCATTGCCTGGAACGGACCCAACAGTTTGGTTAGAACCATGAGAGATGGTGTGGCAACCTAACACATGAGCTCCATTTACAATAACTTGGGGGGCTGGGGAACCATACTCCTAGTCCAGAGATGCACACAAAGGAGTCCTTCCTCCTTTTCAAAATGGGGGGTGGGAAACATCAGAGATGTGACTAGAGATACAGAGTGGACTGGAAACCATGAAAGAACATAAGAGGAGCTGGACTGATCCGCTTGCTGAAGTCTGTCCCTACTGAAGAATAGTTCTCCACCAACATAGGCTGAGAGTTAGATTTCCAATGCCAGAATTACAAGACTCAGAAGCAGCATGATGTGACAGTCATCGGAATGGATGGGACTAATGAGTGTGAATTATGGGGCCACACTGAGCTGGAAAAAACGGGACAGCCTCTTATACCACAAAATTTCCAAAATTAAGGAATCTGAAGAACTACTTCACATACTGCCCTACAAGAGGTTACTGAAATGCTCTGTTTTACTACCTGATTCAGTTGCTCCTGGGGATCTGAGTAGCCTTGTCTACTGCTGTCCAAGAGCACAAGTTTTTATCCAGAAAAAGGACATGGTTTCAAGAAAAAGATGTTTCTCTGGGCTAACTATCAATGTATGGCTTGCAGCAAGGGAGGAGTCTGAGTGACTGGAGTTGGGGATGACAGAGACATGGGGAGTATGGTGGTGGTAGGTGGGTAGTTTATTGGCTGGAGTGCTTTACCTAGGTAAAAATAACTATACAAAGATAAGCAATATGTAACAAAATTAATAAAATAAAATAAACATGAATAAAAAATGAGAAATTCAAATTGGACTTAGAAATAAATGTTTTGCAAAGTACTTATGATTATAGTAAGCAAAAATACAGGAGTTAATTTAGATGAGGAAAATGTATCTATTAAGTGTCAACTTCAGCTTGATTTTATTTTTCTGAAATATAAGTGATATTTGGAGTGGAGAAAATGGTTCATAAAATTCATAGTTAACACTGTCATTAACTACTAGGGCAAAGAAGACACCAAAAAATATGACAATGTTGCAATAAAAAAGCAATGCTGGGGCCCTCCCTGGTGGCGCAGCGGGTTAAAGCACTGCACTAAGAAACTAAAGCCACTTCCGTATGAGTTCTATCCCCGCCTGCCCCGGAGGCGACCACATGGCGAGGTGGACCTCTCCTGACCCACCCGCTGCTCCCCTCAGCAGTGTACTTCTTCGATCTGCCTGTTCTGCTCCCCGCTCTGTCTCTGGTGAATCCTCTCACCCTCCGCATCTCTGGCCTGTACCCCAGTTCTGTACGAATAAATAAATAAATCTTTAAAAAAAAAAAAAAAGCAATGCTTTGTTTAGAAGAAATTAAAAATCGAATAAGAAGGTAAGATAACCAAAATAATCCCTGATTAATGATAATTTGTGAATAACACAAAATATGAATTTTAAATAAAAACTTTTGAAAGTGACAAAAAATTCAGTCAATAGTATATACATTCATATCCTGTCCAATATTAATAGCCTCAACTCTAATATTAAAAAAGGTAGAATTTCATCTTATGTGGAAGTTTCCTTAGGATAGGAAAGAAAAGGCATTTGAATAGCAAAAATGAAGAATAAGCTGATACACACTTTGATAGTGCTAAATGGTACTAGAACTTTCATTGTGGATATAGTGTGATATATGCATGTATTGAGGTATGAGAATATATTCCTGAAATTTAGTATTCTCCTGAAATACAGTCTTGTAAATAAATAGTAAATCATTAAGAAACTGAAAAAGGAGAGGGTAAGAAGTAGACACATAAAACATTCTATGAGATTTAGGTAAGAGGTTTAGGAAAGGCCCTGATTTATTAGTAGTTAACCATTATCAACTGAAAAAAGGCTACATAATTCTCAATAAAATGTTAAAAGAAGCAAGTATTGAAGACATTTGAAAAAAACATTCCTCTCAAAGTTGTTACAGAAAAAAAAATTGGATTCGCTGTCTAGAAATAATTAATTTCCTATAAGCTTTAATACATAACATTTATTTTTTTTAAAAAAAGATTTTTTTATTTATGCATACAAGAACTGGGAACAGGCCAGGGAACAGGCTAGGGATGTGAGGGTGAGAGGATTCACCAGAGGCAGAGTGAGGAGAAAAAAAGGCAAGTATACTGAAATACACTACTGAGGGGAGCAGCATGGGGGTTAGGAGAAGTCTGCCATGCCATGTGGGTTGCTCCCCTGGCCAGGAATTAAACTTGTGCTACAGTGGATGTGGACAGCTTCATAGTGCTGTGCTTTAACACACTGAGCCACCAGAGAGGACCCAAAAGCATAAAATTTCAAAATAATAGGAAAGCATTCAAAAATTGCCTAAGACTATCATTTTAGTAAAAATTTTTATTTAAGTTATTTATAAGCAAAGTTAGACAAATGTTAAGATGTATAAATCACATCATTGTAATCTACAAAAAAGATGTTATTAAGAATCTAGAAAAGCAGTTCTTTTGAAAACAAACTTAAGCCTCTTTCAACTGCCATTACACAGAAACTCAACATTAATAAAGCAGAAAGTGATACAACTATGACTGAAGTGGGGACATCAGTCCCAGAGTCTCCTCGGTACTGTGAAATACAACTCGCAAATAATGGAAAGTTACCTGTGCAACAAACTCCTCAATTTTACTTCCTAGTACTGATTTCTACTTCTTCTACAAGGTCCACCTCAAACTTTTCTTCTTCACAAAGCCTTCTGACTTACTCAAGATGGAGTTTATGTTTCCTTCCATAAAAGTACCATAGAGTTTACATTACAATCTTCATTTCCAATACTTCCAATATCTTGTATTTTACACATATATCACAAGAACAGATACCATGCTTTCTTTTTTTCTTTACCAAAAGCTTTTCAGAGGGTATGTATATTTCTTAATCTATATTTCAAAAATTTTACCAAAATGATATTTATTTGATGTATTTAGTTATAAAAGGTAGACTAATTGATAGCTACAGGAAAAATGACTTTTAAAAACCTACCACAAAGAAACGGGACCTAGACTGATAACAATTACTTGCTGTTCTCTATGAAAAGCTTTTACTTAATTTCAGAATTCCCAACACAGTTGTTGCTCCTTAGGACTTTCAAGTTCTGTGGAATTCAAAATTTATTACTAAAACAGTAACAGTGCATTATGGGGTAATATTTAATTTTAATCAGCCCTCATTATTTTAATAATTTCTACTCATTAACAACATCCTATTTAACAAAACTGATGAGGCAGGAATGTTTGCAACATCCTCCTTACACTGTAGTTGGAAGTGTTAATGTATAATAAAGTGACTTATAAATTAATGGCATTATTGCTTTGGACCTTTCAAATGCTTATATAAGTTATAAACATTATATTCTTAAGAAGATGTTTTATATCTAACTCTATCTGAGTAGGCTTTAATTCACCATTGCCTTCACCTGTTTTTCATTTAGAATTTTGTCCAAGACTACTGACAGAACATTGTATAATAACCCAACTGTGTATAACAGCAAGAGCCCTGACCAAACACTACTTTTGCCTCCAAAAAAATCAGTGTAAGCAGGGCCCTCCCCAGTGGCACAGTGGGTTAAAGCACAGCACTAAGAAGCTAAAGCCACTTTAGCATGAGTTCAATCCCCACCCCGGAGGTGATCCACATGGCATGGCAGACTTCTCCTGACCTATCCACTGCTCCCCTCAGCAGTATACTTTGTCAGTGTGCCTGTTCTGCTCCTCACTCTGTCACTGGTGAATACTCTCACCACCCCTGCACCTCTGGCCTGTACCCCAGTTCTGTTTGCATAAATAAATAAACTTTAAAAAAAAAATCAGGGTAAGCTTCTTAAAAACCAAAAATGTAACCAATTGCATTTGTACTTTGCTAGTGTTCAAGATAATTTTCAGTCCTAAGGATGACTTGAAGGAAAGCAAGGCAACTATATGCTGGACATATTAATGAAGTTTTTAAAAAGATCCTTAAACTCACAAACCCACTTAACAGAATTTTTGCTCCACTACTTCTATGCATAGAATAACCGGAGGTGGGTAGAGAGTTGACCTCATTTAAAGAACTGGTGACTGATAGATAAGATTCCCTTCCTGAACAGATGAAAAGATCTCTCTTGACTAGTTTAAATGTTGTAACTAACAATAACAAAAAAGCAAACAATAAGTTTTCTCGTTCATTCATTCCAAAAGCAATAACTGTTAACTGGACATCTACTATTCCTCCAATTACTGATAGATAATGATGACTTCAGTTCTAGAAGCTCCAGTAGATGGAAGAGACCTAGAAGTACACTAGAACATAACTGTAACTACTACATGTGAAAGCATGGAAGAACCAAGAGGCAGCCAAGGAAAGTGAAGCTGAGGAAGTAATATGTGAAGGTTTTGTTTTGAATGATGATTTTGTTAGACAAACTTGGGAGAGGAAAGGTTACAAAAAGCAAATCAACAAAGTACACTCCTGAGGGGAGCAGCAGGTGAGACAGGAGAGGTCAGCTACACCTGTAAGTTAACTCCAGGGCCAGGAATGGAACTCACACTGAAGGGGTTGTGGCTAGCTTGCAGTGCTGGGCCACTTGCTCCACCAGGGAGGGCCTATTTTTGGTTTTAAGGAAATGCAACATAATTGCCTATTCCTCTACTATAGGCTTTAATAGTTACTTTCAAAAAGCACAGTACAGAAAAGAAAAAAAAAGAGAGAAACCTTATAGTTGAGAAAAGTGATGAAACACTAAGTCATGCCACGTGATCTAGGTTAACAGCAACGATGATGCCATACTGATATTATGTAACTTTTATATATATAT
This sequence comes from Condylura cristata, assembly GCF_000260355.1. Lineage (NCBI taxonomy): Eukaryota > Metazoa > Chordata > Mammalia > Eulipotyphla > Talpidae > Condylura > Condylura cristata. The sequence continues at coordinate 73,458,551 of NW_004567103.1, read as the reverse complement.
GATATGATGACTATTACACTTTCCCTCTGATTTTCTATCACAAAACACATTACTCTAGTTTGATTATCAGAAAAGTCCCAATTACAGAGCATCCTACAAAACACTGAACTATAATTCTTATAACTGTAAAGGTCTGCAATACAAGTCTAAGAAATTGTCACAAGAGAAGTTTAAATAGACTCAACAACCAAATGCGAAGAGAATTCCAGATGTGATGCTCTTGTAACAGAATAAGGGTATTCAGGAAAAACTGAGGAAATCTAAATAGAACCAATAACATGGCTCATATGGTGCATATCAGTTCACTAGTGAAAAAATATTAGTTGGGTTTTTACGTGGTCTTCGTGACAGAGGCAAGAATGAATAACTCATCGACCATTGGTAGTTGAATCCAACATCTAGCTCCTTCTCTCCCAGGAAATCAGGGGTGGAACTGAAATTCTCACCCTCTATTCATATAGGTTTCTCAGGCAGCCAGCCCCCATTCTTTGGTGTTTCCAAAGGAAACCACCATTAACGTAACAAGAGACATCTTCAACATGTTAAACACTTAAGAAGTTCCAAAGCTTTTTGAGACAAAAACTGTAGATGATGACCAAATATACAGATGAGAAATATATTTTAATTATCTGAATTACCAAAGATATATTTTTTCCTATAAATCACGATATCACACAAACATACTCCTGTAAATAATTATAACAGCAGACTGAGTGCAGGGTATAAGAGAACTCTCTACTATCTTCAAAATAATTTGATAAATTAAAAAAAATTAATAAAATAATCATTTGTTAAAAACATATAAAAAATAATAGGGGGGTCTCCTGGTGGTGCAGGGGTTAAAATCTCAGCACTGTCAAGCTATCTCCAGCCACAGTGACACAAATTCGATCCCTGGCCAGGAAGCTAACCACATGACACATGATAGAACTCTTCTGTCTCACCCACTGCTTCCCTCAGCAGTGGATTTCAGTCAATCTGCCTGTTCTGTTCCCTACTCTGTCTCTGGTGAATTCTTTCACAAATACCCCACCTGTACCTCTGGCCTACCCCCCAGTTCTTATATGCTTAAATAAATAAAAATAAATCTTAAAAAAAATAATAAATCTAGCCTTAGAAATTAAAGAAATAAAACAGGCAAAATGACACTTATTTAAAGGAATAGTTATAGCCCCACCAGCATAAAATTTTAATGCCATTTCCATCATTCTAAAATTCAGTTTCATTGAAGAAATGTCTTGCATATTTTTTAGTAGGAAAGAACCCTATTTCTTTCCTAATATGGAGACTTTGTATAGAATAATAACTGATGCAAGGTATGGGAGTGAGATCACTTCTGGTCAAATATCAGGTTCTATTAGTTCCATGTTCTTGGGGCAATCAATTTAAACTGTGTCCTAGTTTTCTCATCTGTAAAGTAAGATATCATTGACATCATCAACATCCAATAAGACTGATGTGAGGATGATATATATTAATACATGTAAAGCAATAGAGCAGAACCTGACATATGCTGTGCTGATCATTTAATCTGTCCATTCATGTTACAAAAGTGGACAAGAAGTAAATATCAATAGAATAAAAACTGCCCCTTCAGTTCATTTTGTGGAGGTAGAAGGCTTTATACAACAGGAAAACTAAAGTTCTTGTGTCTAGTTTATTGTCTTAGTTTTTAAACCTATAAAGTTAACATTGGCAGAGTCTATGTCACAATTTTGGCAGAGTCTATATCACAATTTTAAGGTCCCCTGAGTGGAAATAACCTTTTAACAGGTTTCTTTAGTGTTTTCAGACACCTACACATTGCTGTTTGCATAGAAACTGACAAATTTTCAAACTTCATTTCAGCCTGCCATAGTACTACTAAGAACACTAAACATGTATACAGCTTCTCCCCTCCAAACTCCTATACACTAAACATGTATACAGCTTTTCCCCTCCAAAGTTTTAACAATAATAAATTAGACTATAGAACCTGTGTTCCAAATATTTATCAGTGAATATAACAGCCACAAAGAAAGCAAAGTCAAACATCTGTCTTGATAATTTGTTTAGAAAAAGGAAGAAAAACTTTCTTTGGTATATAACACCCCCCCCACCCCTAGCCCAAATTTCCTCAAAAAATAAGAAGGAAACTAAAGAAAAATAGTATGGGGTTGAGGGTGGGGGAGGATAAAACAGTAAAACAAAAAATGTTACATAAGAGGATAGTTGGGATTTTCTGATTTTGTTAATAGATATTATATATAGATAGTGTTATAGGGCAACCCCAGTGTGAAATGGGTTGGCTTGACTGTCCTCACCTATACTGAAAGGGGACTTACAAGGAGACTTAACTGCAGGTACACACAAAAAGGGTAATAAAGGATTTATTTACAAAAAAAAAAGGTAAATGAATCAATAAATGAGTAACTCAGGGAGAAAGATATAAATCGGTGAATTAGTCCTACCAATTCCACTAAGCTGGAACCCCAATAATGCACTGAAAGACAGCAAAAAACCAAGCCCCCCACCTCCCCCAACACCCATATGTCCAGTCATATACCAAACCTGGCTGCCTAACTCCACTGTCAGGTCCCAGCCAACCACCTGTCAGTGATGATGGGATTTCAATTACGGATTTGTACTCCTTGGTGTCTTAAATCTCTTTAGTCTGAACCCTCCCTGGTGGCACAACAGGTTAAAGCACAGCACCACAAAGCTTGTCGCAGCAGCTTCATCACGAGTTCCATCCCTGGTCAGGGAGGTGGCTCACATGGCATGACAGACCTCACCAGATGAGCCCGCTGCTCCCCTCAGACCTCTCCTGACCTACCTGCTGCTTTGTGGATCTGTCTGTTCTGTGTCTGTTGAATTCTCTTCCCACTCTTGCATCTCTGGCCTGTACCCCAGTTCTGTTTGCATAAGTAAAGAAATCTAAAAAAAAAACCTCTTTGGTCTAGGGTAGGGGTGGGGTCCATGAAACCTATTTGTGGAGTTTGTTCAGACATCCTTTCTCCCCAACAATTCGAGAGGACAGAACACATGGATGAACAAAATTTTATCTATGACTATTCATATAAATATAGAATGTTAATCCCACCCTCTTAATTAAAAATATTACAAGCTTTTCTAAAAACTAAGTTTCTACAAAGAAACTAGCTTTCAAACACTTCATAAATTACAAGTGTATAGGTTTACTATTTTCCCCCAATGTATATTCAATTCAATTATCTGGTTTATATTAATGTTAAACTACTTTCACAGTTACAGACTTTTAAAAGCACTGAAAATATTCAACTGAAGGACAACAGAATGAGGACACAGTAGTTGAATAATAATTATTAAAACACATCTAAGGTAATAGTACAAAAGCCTGATTATACATTGTGGTTTGAATCCCATTGAGGAGGATAAATTCACAAAAAAAGTCTAAATTTTTATTGCTTAGTTCTTTAAACATTTAATTATATTAAACCAATAGGATGGGTGAAGGAGTAATTAAAATAATTTAAGCTAGGCTTGCAAAGTTAATTTTATTAAAAGTTGCAGCTCTGTTGGTTACCTGAAATATAATTTTATAACTAAAACACAAAATGATCACTCAATTATAAAGAATTAAACAGAACCTAAATAATCATAGTGATGTTAATGATTTAAAGTTAATGTTTCAGTTACTAATTATCAGATATACAGTAGCCTATATAATTCCACAAAGATGGAGCAAATTAGAAAAAGATAATATGGAAAAGTAACAGAAGAAGGGGGAGTAATAGCAGGGAAGGAAGACACTTGTTTCTAAAACTAGGGAAGAAAAAATCATAGCAGACAGCTAAATTACACAATAGTCTGGGTATTCAAGCATCTTAAAAAAAAAAGTAGGCTCAATATGAGAGATGTAAAATTGCTTTAGGGCCTTTAACTATTTAAGGAATTAAATATTTGTCACATCAAAGTATATTTTAATTTAATTCAAAAGGTAGATGACCTCCAAAGTATAAACTGCCATCTCTTCCCTCTTCACTACCATTTTGTAGTAAGAGCAAGAGAAGTAGGGCACAATTAGGAAATAAAACGAAGGTCAAACCAGTTTTTATCATTTATACATATACAAGTTCTTTCTACTTCAACACTTTTAATTTACTAACTTTCATTCACCCTAGCTCAGAAATTACTAAGAATGGCATTTCAACTTTACCATTTCAACAGAGGTTGCTAGTGACTGTGAGCTATGATCTTAGAATTCCACATCATTCTGTTTACTTCTATAGCCTGTTTTTAATACTAAAGTTAAGTTTTCCTCTCAGTTATAATGATTTGTAAGATTTAACATAGTAAATGCTGTAAAGTCAAAAAGATGTGAATCAGAGTACTTAAAATGCTGGTGAAAATTGAGAAGTGAATATGATGGACACAAAAGCAGAGTTTTGTTTATAAATACTGAAGAAATATTAAATGCTTTCTTTAAATTTAAAAAATAAGAATGGCTTTGAAAGAAGATAATAAATCACTAAACGTGACAAGTTACAAAGCAACTGGAAATAATTATAGATGAGGAAAAGCAACTGGTATAAACACTCTTGGGAGCCTAAAAGCTCTATATAATTCTTAGTCTAATGGTAACTAAGGAGGAGACAAGGGTTTACTGGAGAAAATAAAAGTTAAGAAGGATTAAGGTGCTGAACGAATATTTATTTCAATCCCTGATTAATTCCATACATTTAAGGTCTATTCAAATCTCTGTGTCTGAAAGTGGGGAGGATCTTCCCCATGAATTTCTTGTAAAGCTTATTAAGATGGTGTTATCCTTTGCAAATGTTTTCTTGGAATATAAACAGGTCTGGAAAAATAATTTTGATACTCACATACACCTACATGTATCACACATATTTTAAATATATATTATAAAATGATTATAACTAGTTTTAAGATTTTGAAGGAAGAGTTTACATTTGTTGAAAACATTCAGTGACTAAAAACAAAAACCTCTTTCCATTACTTTGAACTTAACTTATGAAGTCTTCTGAAATTCATTCTGTTCCAAAGCAGAAATTTCTTTTGTTTCCCAAATGTGTATGACCTATGTCTTCAATTACATTGTTAGAGTTTTCCAGGTAATGACCATGTTTCTAATTCTAACATCTATTCTAAACAAAGGCCCACAGAATAAAAAGTAGAACCTAAAAAATTATCTGGTTATAAATCAGCAGTGACTAAGAAACACATTATCAATCTTTGCTACGACATTTCCATTCATATTATATTCAATATTTATTTTTTTCCTTAGGAATAGAATGTGGAATAAGTCATTGGTGAAGTGACATTTAACTGAAACAGAAAGAGTTAACTGGGAAGATTTTTTATGGTTCCACTGAAAATTTTTTTAAATTTCAACATCAATTTTCCTTATATCCAAATATATTTTAAAATGTATGTTCTCTGCTATTATTAAAGATATCACCGCCACCAATTTCTTAAACTGATATTAAGATCAGAACCTTATTGATTTACATTACTGTGAAAATATATGTAAATAGTATCAAAGTTCCTAAGCATAAGCCTTATTTCAGTGAAAACACATAAATATGGATATATATGCAAGATTATGTCACTTATATATGTCAAAATGTTTAGTGATAATACCATTTTAGCATCATGTTTCATACTTACATGAAGCAACTAACAAAAACCTTTACAGAAAAATCTGTAAATTTTAGCTTTTATATAAAGCAGCACTATGACATATTATGAGAGTGAAAAAAGAGTTCAGTTTCATCAAAGGCTATAATTCAGAGCATAGTCATGTTTTCTTGGCCAACAAAAATAGAATTCTGGATAACTAAAGCTAATACTAACATATGTTTTAAGTGCACACAGCATGTGTGTGAATGTGTGCATGCTAATCTACACACACACAAGCTGGAACATGTACAGATATACACATTCTTGTTTTTAGTCTTTTGGTACTCCATCCCTGTCTTCCCTGTCCTCTCTCCATATACAGACATAAAGTTATATGGCAAGATAAAGAGCACATAGTAAAACAGTAGTTACTAAAAATCGGTTGTAGAATTTTATAAAAGGCATAAAAATCATGAAAATACTTACTTCATCAGCAACCATACACCTGAAAAAAAAAAAAAAAAGCAGAATCCAATTAGTTTCTTAATTATTAATTGTTTATACAAACAATGGATCTGCCATATGACCCAGTGATTCCACACCTAGTAATCGACCCAAAGGACACAAAATACTAATTCTAAAAGAAATTTACATTCCTATATTACACTGTTAACTATAGCTAATATATGGAAATAACTTAAATGCCCCCAGAGAGATGAATTGATTAAGAAAATGTGGTATAGACACACAATGGAATGCTACTGAACGATTAAAAAAAATGAGCTCATGATATTTGCAGTAATATGGATGGAGCCAGAAGGGGTTATGCTAGACAAAGAAAATCAGAAGGAAAAAATAAGTATCAAATGGTTTCACTTACATGTGGAACACAGAGAAAATGAAGAAAGGGTGAGGAAAAAGAAAAATCTTCCATGTTGGCCATAAATCTGAGGAACACAGCAAAGAATGGAGTAGGAGAAGGGTCAAAACAGGGTAAGGAAGAACACAAGGACTAATGTGACATTTCATGGGTATTACAGTGGTGGGAGAACTACAGGGACAGCACCTGAGGTGAGAATTCAACTATTATCCAAAAAATAACAATAATGTAAGAAAATAAACAATAATAAACTTTACTCTTCTTAAACTTGTGATTAAGAGGCCTTCCTGGTGGCTTGGGGTTAATTAAGTCTCAGCACTATGAAGCTATCACGAGTTCAATCTCTAGACAGGCAGCTAACCCACATGGCACAGCATACCTTTCCTGTCTCACCCACTGCTCCCCTCAACAGTGTGTTTCAGTCAATCTGTCTGTTCTGTCCCCTACTCTATCTCTGATGAATCCTCTCATCCCCACCTCCCCATACCTCTGGCCTACACCATAGTTCTTGAATGAATAAAAAATAAAAATAAATCTTTAAAAAAAGTTCTGATTAAGTGTCTTATAAAATAATTTACAAATGTTAAAGTACTAAACCAGAGAGAGGTGTTTATGTGCTCATGAGAACACAGACTGGTGCTGGTTTTATAAGACACTCCAGTTGCCAACAGCATATGGTTATGTGGGAGTCTTGTAGCTTCAGATGTGCCATTTCCCACTTTCCACCCAAGACAGCTACAATGACCCTTCAAAACTACAGCTAAATGGCAAGTTTCTTGTATCAATGACTTCCCTCCTTAACCTTAAACCTTAAAATTGGTCTTCCTAGAGGTAAGAAGAAGGTTATATTAAAGTTCAAGAAAGTGTATGTCAACTACATCTTAGCATGTTAGACATAATTATGTGTTTTATTATATATTCTAAGTCTATTTTCAAACTGAATTTTGGTTTCTACTACTATTTTCTTTTCCCTATTCTTTCTTATGAACCAACAGGAGTAAATTCCATCCATGGAAAACTAAGGACAGGGGCATAAACTGATGCCCTTAGAAGAAAAAGCAAAGAACAAAGATATAACACCAGCAAGCCAAGATTATAAGGGTGCGTACAGAACAGTGCATCCTAAGGAGAAAGTATACTACTATGAGTTCATCACAAAGAGAAAAAGTAACCTCTTTAATGAGGACAGTTCCAAACAATTTTAAAAAATACTGGAATATTATAGAGAGTAGATAGCAATAAGTTCCTATTTCTGTTTTTCCTTTTCTTTATTGTTTCATACCTTGACATTATAAATTATGAAAATGCTGACAACAGGACACATAGTAGGGAGCAGTATCCCTTCTTAAACTTTCAGAAGTAATTAGAGTATGATGGAATTTTTTTTTTTCTTTAAATGTTTAATAAAATTTACCTGGCCTTGGGTTTTTGTTTTTGGGAGATTTTTGATTACTGTTTCAGTTTCCATGATCGTGATAAGTATAGTCAACATTTCCTTTTAAAAAATTGATTATGATTGACACCTATTTAAGTATACTAAATAAGTATCCTAGAAATGAAGTGCAACAATTATCTGAAAGCACACTACAAAAAGTTAAATAAATGAGTACATGGAGGTAAAGAAAAAAAAACTTGCAGACCCAGAGTGAGTATGTGAAAATAGGTGTTCAAA
>NW_004567103.1:73429443-73447168 GCF_000260355.1 Condylura cristata | reverse complement strand
AAAAAAAAACACTTCTCTATAATTAGCTCCCACATCTCTTTTGAATAATCATGTCTGTAAAAAAGAAAACAGCAAGCCTCTCAAAGAGAATATTTTGACTATCCTGAGAATTTAGTGCGCTGAACATATATAAGACAACCAATTTAGCTCTAGTTCAAATGCTAAGTAAAGGATTCAGGTCTTGATATCTGAATATAGGATCTTCGTAATCAATTATAATGCATGCTTTTGGCTCACAAGAGAACTATTACTTTAGGGAAGGTAACAATTGACCTTTCGGATCCTCATATATAATCTGTCTATAAGCATCAATGAAAAACAACCTATATTTTCCTATGGTATATTTGACCAACACTAGCTTACTGTTACTTTAATAAATATCACTTACTCTTCCTTTCAGGCCATGTGACAGATGCCCTGGGTTTAGATGATCAAATCTTAGCATTTTGTTCCAGTCTCAGAGATGTCTTAAAATAATTTTCTACAACTGAAAAAGTTCAACATGATAAACACTTTTAAAGCAAATCTTTATCAGTACAAAGTTGAAAGGCTCTCTCAAATCCTTATTATTTTAAAGCTGTACCAGTTATGGAAGGGATTATGTTAAGCAAAATAAATTAGACAGTGAAAGACAAATACCAGATGACTTCAAAAATTTAGACTATAGACAAACAGAATAAATAAAGCAATAAAACCACATCATAACAAACCCTAGCTATCTGAATGTAGAATTGAGGCTACAGATGGGGAGGAGGAGGATGAGGAGCAAAGTGTGAAGTGGGCCCAAAGAGCCATGGTGGAAGATTAAGGGTACTGTGCTAATGGGCATGGTGGGGTAACACAACTTTGCAAACATATACAGTGCTATATATCAACATTACCTCATTAAGAAAAAAAAAAAAATGATACTGGGTCCTCCCTGGTGATGTAAGTGGTTGGGATGCAGCACTGCAAGCTAGCAGCAACCACTTCAGTGTGAGGTGATCCAAATGGCACAGCAGACCTCTCCTGACCCACCCTGCTGCTCCCCTCAACAGTGTACTTCATTGATCTGCTTGTGCTACTCCCCACTCTGTCTCTGGTGAATCCTCTCACTGCCCCTGCACCTCTGGCCTGTACCCCAGTTCTGTATGCATAAAAAAATAATAATAATAAATCTTAAAAAAAAAGGAAAAAAGATAAGGTTGAAAAAAATTCCATTAACACCCCCCCCGCCCGTGTGTGTGTGTGTGTGTGTGTGTGTGTATTTATATATATAATATAGTCAGGAATCCTTCAGCATCAGCTCCCACCTAACTTGGACTCTTCATAACTTCTGCGGCAGCTTTCAGGAAAAGCTCCCTGGGCCTCGCCCTGCTCCCTATTCTTTCTAGCATTCATCTCTACCTCTTTCCTGGTGCCTTCTCCTCTGCCCATCTTCTATAGTGTTCAGTCTTTGCCATTTTCTCCTTATGTTTCTCCTGAAATCCTAAAGCTATCATGCATTCTCATAACTTTAAATAACCACCATAATAAGCACTTAAGACTTTAGCATAAGTTTTAGATCACAACTAAAATCTCTTTTGGAGATTTTTTTTCCCGTAGGTATCTTGATGTTATTATAACCATGTATTGATCTTTGAGCCAAAATTATACCTAGGATAACAACAACAACAAAAATAATAAAGGTGTTTAAACAACCGATTTGAATCTGTAATTCTTAACAACTGGGTTTGAAATTGTTATAAAGGCTCTCCCTGGTGGCACAACTGGTTAAAGCACAGCACTATGAAGCTACCGCAGACATTACATTGCAAGTTCAATCCCTGGCTAGGGAGGCTATCACCCACATGGTGTGGCAGACCTCTCCTGAGGAACCCGCTGCTCCCCTCAGCAGTGTATTTCAGTACATCTGCCTGTTCTGCTCCCCCTCTCTGTCTCTGGTGAATCTACTCACCCCCCGGCACCTATGGCCTATACCCCAGTTCTGTATGCATACATAAATAAATCTTTTTTAAAGGAAATTTTTATAAAATAGAACTGCATACATAAATAAATCTTTTTTAAAGGAAATTTTTATAAAATAGAACTGCATACATAAATAAATCTTTTTTAAAGGAAATTTTTATAAAATAGAACTACAAACCAATAGTATTTATTCTAGCTGGATATCAAGTCAGTCAGTCTCATTTCTGTAAAAACTTAAAGCACTGCTCTTATTTGCACGCATGTGATGAAATATATCTAGACCTTGATCACTAGCTGCTCAGTCTCATTTATGAAATAATAAAGCAAAGTAAGCTGAAATATAATCAAATGAAGTAAGGTAGAACTTTGTAAAGAGAAGGATATCATAAAAACTGTATTAGTATGATAGCAATGGTAAGTTCTATTAAATAAAAAACTAAACAACTATGTTAACTGTCAGTAAGTAGACATGGGCAATGGATGAAAGTAAGTGGGCAATTCAAGTTGAACCACTATAAATGGAAGGAAATGTGACAAAAAACTGGTTTCATAAACAGTTTACATTAAGATGATGTTCAAGAATCAGGCAACTCAAAAATGACTTAATCATTAAAGGGAACTAATACATTACATAAAAGATTAACAAGATATCCAGGAGTGGGATGGATTTGGACTGGTTCATTAATAAGTCTATTCATGTTAAACCTCTACTCTATCATCCTAAGTAGGTGTGAAGCAATTCTGCTTCTGCTGCATATGCATGTTTTAACTTGAAAAACAGGTTAAAATAACATTTACTCTTTTGTTATGTTTTAGTTCTTTTTACCTATTATGCAACACCAGTCACACAAGAAAAATCTAAAAATCTGTAGTCATTTCAAGGTACATAAGAAATAGATCCTTTGAATTTTTATAGAGAATTGCTTTTCACTTCATGAGCTTTTAAAAAAAAATTTAAACTAATGCCAAAAGCCTTATAATATCTCAAAAGTATTATGCTTCATTAGTTTGACTTCATTAGCACAAAATTGTCCTGTAGCTTTTACTGATAAAAAGTAAAACAGGAAATAGTTTCTCTACTCTCCTAGAGGGTTCTACAAAAAGGTGTACCTCAGCTGTTTTAAGAGAATTATTATTGCTTTCAAGATGGATAAAAATTCCCACTGAGCATTATTTCCCATTTTAGCCTTCATACTATTATTTATTCTTCTTTATAAAACTGCTGGTCAAAAAAGGTGATTATTCCTATAGCAATTAGTGCAGAATTTTTAGAGCTTAATTAGATAGTAACATTCATTAGGGTATTTTGGAATTGAAAACAAAAATATAATTCATACAAAAGCAACTAAGAAGTCAAATCTGTTTAATCTAGTTTAAAGTGATTTCATAAGTAGTAAAAATGATTTAGTGTTAAATTGCTTTGTTTATAAACATGTGCATCATTGATACTTAAATATTGATAGCTTGAGGAACAGTTATGTTACAAATCTGGAGCATTTCTCAGAACATAATAGGACACTACCCTTTTGTTAATGAATTTCTTGTGTCAGGTTTTTAAATATATTGAGTAATAATAATAAAACATAACATTTCTATTACAGTGATTACTTGTAAAGAAGTGGGAGTAAATTAAGCCAAGCATATATATGTGCTTTAATTTCCATAACCACTAAGTACATATTATTCATTCTGTCATTCACCAAATAAAGCTTTGAGCAGCAAGCATAATGTTAATCCCTTACTCTTGCCAACAAACATGTAAGTATAAGGATACTAAATCTTATAATATAATCTTAAAGTCTTTTAGGATAAAGGCTATATAAGACAGAAAAGGTAACAAGTCACTATTTTCCAAATGTACAATAGAGACATGCAAAAACATTAAAATATTGGTTGAGTTAAAAATAAAAGCCTCTAGTCTGAATATATCACTTTTCCAAAGAAGATATAACAGATGATCAACAGGCACATGAAAGGCCTTCCATCATCTCCCATTATTAGAGCAATTCAAATCAAAATAACAATGAAATATTAGGTCACACTTGTGAGAATGGCTATTATTAAAAGACAAGAAACAGTAAGTGTTGGGGAGAGTGTGAAGAGAAGAGAGCCCCTGCCTACTGCTGATGGCATGATTGGGGCAGCTATTATGAAGAGCAGGATGAAGAATCCTAAATATATTTTAAAAATAATTCCATACAGTTCAATTATTCCACATCTGGGTATTTCTGCACACCTAAAGAATTAAAAAAAAAAAAAGTGATTGCGAAGAGATATATGCTCCCCATGTTAATTACCGCATTATTTACTTAAGCAAAGACCTGGAAAACACCTAAGTTCCGATCAAAAGAAAATGGGATAAGAAGATGTTGGATGTATAAGCAATTATACAATGAAATATATTCATATACACACATACACACAAATACATATAAAGATGAAATTCTGTAATCTGCAACAACATGGATGGAATTAGAAGATATATTAAACGAAATTTGTCAGGTATTATTTCACTCATGTGCTTCAAGAAGCAAAACAAATAAAAGTGAACTTTTAGCATGTAACACCAATTTAGTGGTTACCAGAAAGAAAGGGGAGGGGGAAGGAATAAGTAAATAAAGTAAAGGAGTCAAACACTCTCTAAAGATTTAAAGAATTGAGGGTCTACCTGGTGGTGCAAGAGTTAAAGTTTCAACTCCGTCAAGCTGTCACCAGTCACTGCAACATGAGTTGGATCCCAGACCAGGGAGCTAACCTACTGGCACAGCAGACCTCTCTAGTCTTGCTGCTTCCCTCAGCAGTGTATTTTAGTGGATCTGCTTGTTCTGCTCTCCATTCTGTCTCTGGTGAATCTTCTCACCACTCCCATCATCTCTGACCTACACCCAAGTTCTTGTATGCATAAATAAACAGAAATAAAGTAAAGAATTGAAAAGGATAGCTCTGAGGAGTTAGAAGTTATAAAGTGCAAAGTTGGAGGATACCAACTTTGTTGGTAGTTATTTTTCATAAAGTGACTTATAAAGCTGTTGAACCTTTAAATTACATGCCCATAAAACTTTGGTAAAAAATAAAAATTAGAAGTAAAAATAAGACCAGTAGATAAAAACAAACTAATTACAATGTAACATCTGGCAAGAATATCACAAGCAATATACTTTTTTACTACATTCAGTGCAAGTAATCTCCTTTAAGGATAAAACAATTATTCCACAAAATTGAACTGATTCAGTTCGTCAAATATTGAGTGCTTAATGTGTAATAAGCTCTAAAGTTAAAAAGGCAAAAAAGTCCTAAGAAGAAAAGTTCCAGAGCATATGAATGCTTAGTGCAAATTAAATGTCTGAATATTCAACAGATTAAGTCTCAGCACTATGAAACTATTGGCAGCCACTGAAGCACAAGTTCGATCCCTCCCGGGCCAGGGAGGTGACCCATATGTCATAGCAGACTAATCACGTCTCACCTGCTGCTCCCTGCAGCAGTAATTTCAGTCGAACTGCCTGTTCTGCTTCCCACTCTGTCTCAGATGAATCCTCTCACCCCCTGCACCTCTGGCTTACACACCAATTCTTGTATGCATAAATAAGTAAACTTTTTTTTTTTAAAGGATTTTTATTTATGCATTACAGAACTGGAGTACAGGCCAGAGATGCAAGGGTGGTGAGAGGATTCATGAGAGACAGTGGGGAGCAGAACAGATCTACTGATGAAATACACTGCTTAGGGGAGCAGCGGGTAGGTTAGGAGAGGTGTGCTGGCACCATCTGGATCACCTCCGGGGCAGGCGAGGATCGAACTCATGCTAAAGTTGCTTTAGCTTCTTAGTGATGTGCTTTAACCAACTGCATGACCAGGGAGGGCCCAAGGGTGTAAACCTTTAAAAAACAAATTTTAATGACACAACAGCAATTTATATAAAGTTAAGCATACATGTCCTAGCAATCCAATTCCTAAGCTTTTACACAAGAGAAATGAAAATGTTGACAGAGACCTGCATGTAAATGTTTATCTATAATGAAAAACCCAATCCCAATATCCATCAACAGAGTTACATAACTTTTGAACATCCATAGAATGCAATATTACTCATAAATAAAAACACTGACCAAATAGGTCAATCTCAAAAGTATTGAGAAGGAATTGAGAAAGAATGTGGAGAGAAAATACTACATACAAATAATTTATTTATATGCAGTCTAGAAAAAATCACAGAGACAGAAATCAGAACAGTTGTTAACAAGAGCTAGAAAATGATGGAGGGCGCTGATTACAAAAAGACACAAGGGAACTTCCTACGGTCATAGATCTCTACTTCCATCTAGAAGTAGGTGATGGTGATTGCATCAGATTGTGTAAATTTGTCTAGACACACTAAACTGCATACTTCCAAAGGATGTTTTCTTACATGTAAATTATACTTCAATAAATCTCTTTTAAAAATATTTTACAATGGGCCCTCCCTGGTGGCGCAGCGGGTTAAAGCACTGCACTAAGAAGCTAAAGCCACTTCAGCATCAGTTCGATTCCCGCCTGCCCCAGAGGAGATCCACATGGCGCGGCAGACCTCTCCTGACCTGCCCGCTGCTCCCCTAAGTAGTGTACTTCGTCAGACTGTCTGTTCTGCTCCCCACTTTGTCTCTGGTGAATCCTCTCACTATCCCTGGACCTATGGCCTGTACCCCAGTTCTGAATGCATAATATTAAAAAAATTAAACATGTTCTATGTACTAAAATAATTTTTAAGATGAAATAATCTCCTTGACTTAGAATTCAAAAGGTCATAGGAAGATGTTAGAATGAAGAAGTTATCAGGAAATACTTATTTCTCCTCTGCTCCATGAAGAAATTCTGGGTAAAACAGTAGACTCTGATTAATTTACAATTAGGGAGATCATATCAAAATCCAAATTCTAAGCTATGCATCTTGGGTTGGAACTCTGGAAATTCTAGGTAAGTTGAAGCAGATCACAAGGTATTCTATGTAGATAAAGAAGAATGAATCCACAATAGAATAATTTGACATAAATCTGGGTTAAATAAACAGTTGGCTAACGATGGGACACATAGGTTTATCCTGTGGTGGATGTTTCAAATCCTCGGATTCAAATAAAAAGCACTAAATGAATGTGGCAAGTACAAGTAGTTTTGAGTAGAAACCTTGTCCAGGGGAACACCAGTGAGGGATACCCATGCAAAAAGTCAGATGCCCAAACATTAGAAACTGATTATGAGTTCTTTAGGTCCTTGTAAAACTGTGAAGACATTTTGACAAAGGACCAAAAGTCACATAGCTGTCCAGGAGCATGAAATAGGAAGGTTATGAATATAAAGAGAAGACAGAATAGTGCAAAGGCTGACAAGGTGAATTAGAATAGAATCAGGATTAGAAAGCAACACTAGAAGTAGACAGTGAAACAATGATTTATGAGCAAATAGAAGGGTAGTTGGGGAGCAACCTATGGGAACATAGCATATCTAGATACACAGGACCACTAAAAGTGAACATTTTTTTTTTTTTAACATATACAAGAACTGTGGTGTAGGCCAGAGGTGGGGGGCTGGAGTGGGAGGATTCATCAGAGACAAGAGTGGGGAGCAGAACAGGAAGAGCTATCGAAATACACTGCTGAGGCCCCTCCCTGATGGTGCAACGAGTCAGGATGCAGCACTGCAAGCTAGCCGCAGCTGTTTCAGTACGAGTTCGATATCCGGCCCTGGTGGTGATCCACATGGCGTGGCAGACCTCTCCTGACCTGCCCACTTTTCCCCTCAGCAGTGTACTTTGTCCATCTGCCTGCTCTGCTCCCCACTCTGTCTCTGGTGAAGCCTCTCACCACCCCTGCACCTCTGGCTTGTATCCCAGCTCTGTATGAATAAATAAATTACTTTAAAAAAAAAAAGAAGAAGAAGAAAGAAATACCTGCTGAAGTCAGCAGACTTCTAGACAGAACTGCACTATGAGGATTAGACTAGGGATCTGATGCAGGCTGCTGTGGCTGGTGAGAGCTTGATAGTGCTGAGACTTTAACCTGTTTACCAGGGAGGCCCTAGAAGTGAACACTTAAAGGAACAAAATTTGTCTTACAGTTCAGGTATCAGAATCAAAGCCTGATACTGTATTTTCTCCAGGGTGTTGAGGAATCTGACATAGGTTAATTTATGTATTAAAGCTGTATTACCAACAGCCTTGCTTTGCAACTTAATATCAAATTTACTTCACAGACCAAATTGTGTGATAATATATCCAGAAATTCTTACGAAGAATAATTTAGAAAAATATAGGCTTTGGCATGGTAACAAAATCTTCTGGGGTACAAACTCTAAAAATATAGAAAAAGGAATCTGCATGTATTTTTAGTCATGTATTTTTTAAACTAAAGACAAAAAAAATTCCAGTGTTTGACTTGATAATAGATAAAACAAAGAGGTACCAATGAACTCCAAATTCTGAAGAGGAAAAACCCATTTTAGCTTTTCTAAAGGTATATACAAGCCCCATGAAAATAAAGGAATAGGGCTCTAGTGAACACAAAGATTTTTTTGATAGATGGAAGAGGAATATGGAAGGAAGGGATTTCTAATAACAGAATTCCAATCAAACTCTGAAATCAATCATACCCATTGTGGCCAAACACCCAGCCAAAGAGACTTGGACCAGAGCTGAACAGCCAAGAAAATGAGTCCAAAGTACCTCCCAGTAAGGAAAAAAAAAAAATAATAGGTAGCCAGGGCTCAGAGGGTAGGGAGAAAATAAGGGAAATTCAAAAATGTACTGTCCAATTTGGATAAATCACAAGGTCAAGATTATGGCTGTCACTGTCTCTGAAGAGACCACCTGCCAAAGCACTAAAGCAAAAATTAGGAAGAGTCTGCGAGACTATCTCTCGTTCCTTTGCACATTGCCTCTACCACTCTCTCCTCTTTTCCACAGCCCTTACTCAGGAAATCCAATTTGTAGCATGCCAGAATTAGTCAGATATTATAGGTGTGAAGATGGGAGCAGAGAGTACAGCTCATCATTCACCGAATGAAGCTGCTAACACCACTTTCTCTAACAGATTCATCTCTAACATTAAAGCTTAAAACCTTGGTTCTCAGGTCTTTTTTTCTCTCTTGTCTTCATCATTCTCATAGATATGTTACCACTATCAGTAACACTTTTCATTATTTAAAGTCATTTGAAACAGATAAGGGAACAAATAAGCATGTTCAGAAGGTGAAGAAAGAACTGAATAGTGGGTTTGAAGTGTTAAGATATTTAATATTAAAAAATTCTCTTCTTGACCTGGCTAAGATTTGCTATGTCAAAATGTTATATAAACATAGTCACAAGAAGCCTCTACTCCAGTGATAATAAGTTTTATTTTCCAGTCTATAGCTTAAACTGATAATTGACCTAATTGCTAACAATACTGAACTTACAATTCCCCACTCATCCAGAAACACTGTTAATTAAATAGCATTTCTACTTCCCTGCTTGATGACTTTTTGTATAAAACAAACTGAAATAGTTTAGTATCATAAGGTCTCTGGTATCTGAATAATAGATATATTTCTCATTTTCTTCAAAGTAGTAGGTACTGAATTTAATAAATTATACTTCCTCTACCAATAAGAGTCTGGGGATCAAATTCAATTAGTAGCCTGTTTTTGTCTTTAAAAAGATATATTTTTAACCATACAAATCATATCAAATGCTAATTATTAGCCTACAGAGACGTCCTGTCCGTTATGCTAACCACTAGCTAAATTAAATATAAAAACTCAGTCCTTCAGTCACATTAGCCACATTTTAAGTTCTAAAAAGCCACAATAGTAGTAAGAGATACTGTACCAGACAGTGACAGATAAAGAAAATTTCCTTCATCACAGAAAATTTTACCAGTCAGTGACAGAATCGGCCTGAAAAATGACCACTGAGATCTATATTCCCACAATGATGAGCACAAGAAATGTATATGATTATGTTCATGTAAACATTATTTATAAACTACATCATGAATAAGAATGCCAGGTTTGACCTTCATGACCGAAAAAAATAGTATACAAAATACCTATAAACTAGGTTTAGTAACAAGGACATATCATAGATTTTTTGCTGTCAGTAATCAATATTAATATAATAATAGGTTATGGTATTATAGGACAGTACTACAAGTATGCATCTAAAACTGCAAACTTACAAATTTAAAATACTGTTTTTGCACTAGCCAGACTGCTCTGAATTGATTCTTTGGCATCAGAGTATGACCTGGTTCTAAACCCAAGCAACTTATTCATACAGGGGTTCTGCCATTTTTGATTAAGAAACATTAAATGCACTGAACCCAGTTTATTTATTAGGAAAATCTAGCTAGAGTATGTTTCAAAGTTTTAAGAAGAATTAAGTAATTTAAAACATGTAAATCAGCAGAGTCTCTAGGCAAAGTAAAAATTCAATAAACATTCCAGCCTGGAAAAGACTGATTTGTATATGAGCTCAGATTAAAAGGCAATAATTTAAAATAAAAATATTAATTACTTTAAGTTATTCAATCTTCAGATATATATATATATATATACTTGTACATACATATGTGAAACTGCTGTGCCACTAATAAACATTTAAAGGACTGGATAAAATATCAAAGACCCTAACAGTTACTTTCTCTAACAAATCTACAAGTAGAAGAATCTAGCTTGGTTGATCACAAGCTCCTACTTTCCTGTGAATGACCCCAAGGATTAATTGAACAATTAGTTCCCATGGAAATGCATCCAATTAATAGAAATAATCTACAGTTATGATTCCATGGCAGTGGCAACAGGTGGAACAATGTGGAGACCTAAGAATATCACACTATTCTTATGACCTAGAGTAGAGGTTGTAGACTGGTGATCTGGATTATGAGAGGATCTGGTTTTTGGAAACAGATCAGAACGTTGTTTTTTTATTTTTATTTTTTTTGAAATTCACATAAGTTGCAAACATTTAAAATCCAGAATATTTTATCAAAATTTGAAAAGTTGAGAAATCTGCCAATATTGTAATGGTCCTCTGGCATTACATATTATGTATTACAGTAATTGGCTGGAAACTCCCTTGAGATTTGAAGTATATGATACTTTGCAAGCTACTTGCCACAATGGTATGGGTTATCTGCTTAGACCCTAAAAGTTGGTTTCTAAAAAGCTGGAATTCTGAAAAGAGCCCACAGTAAGAACGTTAACCAGGAAATATACTTATTTCACAGCTTACACAGATAAGCCAATCATCTAATCATTGTGGTAGAAGGATCTTTCCATCATTTCATATTTTATTTTAATAGCTAACAAGGGTTGCCAAATGGCAATCTACTTAGATGTGCTGGGAAACAGATTCATTTTTTCAAAAGAAAACTATATCAACTACTCCAATACCATTTACTTAGAAATTTTTATAACTTGCAGACAGATAAACTCAAAAACAGCCTCAGTCTGAATGCACACTACCACCAAAAGGAATTAAAAATAGGGTAGGTGGGCCCTCCCTGGTGGCGCAGCGGGTTAAAGCACTGCACTGAGAAGCTAAAGCCACTTCCTCATGAGTTCGATACCCGCCTGCCCCGGAGGAGACCACATGGACCTCTCCTGACCCGCCCGCTGCTCCCCTCAGCAGTGTACTTCGTCGATCTGCCTGTTCTGCTCCCCACTCTGTCTCTGGTGAAGCCTCTCACCGCCCCTGAGCCTCTGGCCTGTACCCCAGTTCTGTATGTACAAAAAATAAAACGTAAAAAAAAAAAAAAAATAGGGTAGGAAAACTTGTTTTAGCCCAAAGAAAAGCAGCAGGAAAGTAGACTGGAAGTTTAGAAATGGAATGGACATAAAACTAAAAGGTTTCTGTACAGCATGGTGTGGTGGAAAATGTAGGTTATCCTGAAGTTCAAATTCAGATCTTGCTACTAAAAGTTGGCTGAGACTGAATGACATCTTTGACTTATATGGGTATCTGTTTCACATCTATTAATTGGTCAATCATAGAATATAAGGATCCATGGTTCTATGATATGAAAAGTTATTGATATAAAAGTACTCAGGGAAAGTTTAGATTTGTTAAATGTAATGCTAATACCACTATTGTAGATAGCAAGTTTCCATTTTCTGTGAGGTAGATGAGTTGTACGTTATGTCTCTCACAGTCAATTCCCCTTCCTAAGGCTTAGTTTGTATTTCTTGCTACATAAATTCCATGTTTTCTTAGACCCAGACTTGAGTTTATTTCAAGTGACTTTCATTTTCTGCTTTTATTTAAACTGAGCAGTGCATTACCTCACTATTTTTCCTTGTATTATGCTTTCTCAGTTAAGACTTTCTAAATTGTGCATAATTCTGTCAGGTATATCACAGTGATCAATTAAAGACAACTTGCACCAGAGAAGCAGGCCTGTAGTCTGACATTCAGTACATACTCTAACATCCTAACACCAATATTGAATTCTACTTCTGTCTCTGATACTATGAAGCATTAACAAAATCAAACATCTACCGCAACTTACTTATCCACATACAGTAGAAGTAACATATAAGGTAACAGAACTGAAACAAAAATGATGAAAAATAAAGGTGCCAAGTGAATCCAAACAATCACATAGATACAAATATGATTAATTATAATTAAAAATTAGATAACTGAAGTGCTTGTTATCAAATTAACTTTTCATTGAAAAGAAAAAGCTCAGGGGAAATGACAAATCATTATCTCACCTTTGCAATATAGCATAATTAGAATTTTACCTGCTATACACTTCACGAACACATAGATATGCATATATGATATATAAAAATAAACACAAATATCACAAAATATTGGGACTTATTTAAAATGCTTTCATACTTCCTCTATACCAAATGAGTAGTTCCTAAAGATATACCGGTTATTTGATCACAGCTGTCATTACATGATAAAAGTATGATATCCTAAGATAAATTTCTGGCTATGAGTTATTTTAATAATTACCTAATTAAGACCATAATTAATAATTTTAAGGTAATTTTTATAAAATTTTACCATAATAACTAATACTAAAAATCAGTTTGAGTAGCACCTCATTTTGAGAAGGTGCAAGAAATAAGTTGCTTGCTATTCTTTTTTTCAAGAGTACAACACAGACAACACAATATAAAACACATACATGCGGAACATCATACTTATAAACCAGGAAGAAGACCATGACCAGATATTGACTCTGCTGGCACCGTGATCCTGCTTTTCCTAGCCTCTGGAATGGTTAGATATAAATTTATGTTGTTTATAAGCTTCCCACTACATGGTATTATTCTGGTATAGCAGTTTGACCTAAGATAGCCATCATGGATCTTTCTATAAATACGAGAAGCTAATATTAAAATAAATCTTTATTACTTTAAAAAAAAAAGCACATTCATGCTATAGTTGTAAAGAACAAAAGCAGCCACTAAAATTGTATATACATATGCAGATATATTATGATTATAGTACAATACAAATTGAAGAACTGGGGTTTTGTCAGAAAGAATTTATTCAAAACCCCAACATTACCGTAGGTGGGCAAGTTATTTTACCTTTACCTCTTACAATTACTGCTTTCTCTTGGAAAAATTTAGGATAACACTACCACCATCTCAGAAATCTTGTAATAAATAACACAAGTGAAAACACTGTGTGGGGGTGTTTCAGAACAAGTTCTTTTTTAAGCGAAGTATACATCTTTCTAACAAATAGAGACTTTTTATTAAACCATTGGTTGAGAGTCTCAGTTTAGACAAGAAATGTCAAAGGTGAATGAAAATTCTAAGAAAACAATAAAGCTTAAGTAGCAAGTACTGAAAGAACCAAGAAAGCCTTCTTTAAAATTCAAACAAAATAACCTCCATGTACACAAAATATGATTTGTGATATCCAACCAAGACAGAGTTTTGGATATTATAACAAAAGCAGTTAAGAATATTTAATATGACTATATAAAGAATATCTTAAGTTTTAACTATCAACCAGACTGAATATGAGATAATAATACTACCCAATACTATAGTATTTTTGTCAGTAAAACAGCATGACTTATTTATCAAGACCTGAATACTTCTTGCTAAAAGATGATTTAAATGTATATATTCAGGATTTAACAAATATTCAAAAATACTCCACTAGTAGCTGTGTTTTAGTCTCCTGAAGCACAGAAAAATGAATTATTTTAAATACAGAACCAAACTTTTGTCCTATGAACAAGAATGATTTTTTTTAAAGTGGTTAAGAAATGTTATTTCATTTTTATAACAGGAAGGTATTCATCAAGACAATGAAAGAAGTTATAGAGATTTCTTTAATGAATACAGCTCCATTAAGCAGCCTGCTGGAACATGGTGTAAAGAGAAACAGCACATATTGGCTTTTTCAAGTGTGGGTGTTCTGGTATTCTTGGGATTTTTCACCCACTCATATGAGTCAGTTTTATATAACACTGTAACATATAATTTCCCTCCTACTCACAAACCAACACTTCAGAGATAACATCTCACCACAAGTTATTTCAGGAATATGGTAACTCAGAACATTTTAATATTTTATAAAATGTGCAAACAACCAAATTATTACTATGGCTTTCAACGAAGCATTCTAATCTGTTCCTGTATTGTAAGAGTTTGGATGGAATTACTAAGAAAATATGTAAACTGTTTCATTGTAATCAAACATCACAACTATATTTAAAATCTAGGTATTTTATCAAATATTAGTTATTTTTACACATAAAAAAATACAATTAGTAGGGGATTTAGCACTAACACACCTACTGGGAAAATATTTCCATGGCGACTTAATATAATACTAGATACAATAAAAGTAGAAATAATTTTGTTTTCTCCACAGTACATCAAATATTCCATTTCTGAAGGATAATTAAAAGAGCGTCTGTGTAAAATGAGGTTGCCACTATTATAAAGGGATTGTACACATTTTTGCTTAATGCAAGAAAACAAAAACAATGGTTCTATGAGTAGAATTTGAAAACCATTATTATAGTAAGAAATTTTCTACTAACCTATTTATAATGATGTGATAAAATTCTAGTTGTCTCTCAAAAGAGGCAAAAAGCAGACAGAAATGAGGATACATTTTATAAACAGCTATAATAATGAAATATACCTTTCGAGGCTCAACTCATTTTAAGAGAAGCACCAACTTTATACCTGATGAGAAACTAACTTAAAATAAAAAATAATGTAGTAGATGACCTCATGAAAGATGAATCATTTCCACCACATACAATCTACTTAAATTAAACAAGACCTGTTAAAAGCCCACAGATGTTACACACAGCGAGGTTATTTCAGGGTGCTCATACTGCTGCTATATAACTTTTAATTCCAAATTATGACAGTGATGTATCACAATCAATGGCATATCAGTACTACATTATAACATGAAGTTGCAATTCTAATGGAAAGCAGGATAGAAAAAGGACCTGTCTTACCACTCTAAGTAGAAGTAGAAAAAGGTACAAACTCAATTAGGTCTTTTATTAGCTTAAAAGTCTTTTACTTGAGACAAATTATATTGAGAGCTGGGACAACAATGACTGACAATAAATTTGTTATAAATGAACCTCTTTGGGTTTTTTCTTAATGGATAAAAGCTAGTAATATATACCTGTAGCCTTATACATGTAAAACTTTTAGCACATATTATTTTTAAATTCACTTACCTAGTCATTCCTATGTCCTAATAAGAAAGTACACTCTTTAATAGTAATAGTATATTAAAACATTTTTACCAGGGTTTTATATGTATGTGTATATGATTACATACATATAAAAATACATATCCATATATATCATAAAAAGCTACCATTTATGCATTTTAAGTATACAATTCAGTTACATTAAGTACATTCACACTGTTGTGCAATCATCCCTACTATCCATTTTTATCCAGTTTTTAAACACCCCAGACAGAAATTCTGTACTATTAAAGATTAACTCTCCATTACCTCCCTCTCTCCATCCCCTGGTAATTACTGCTGTAATTTCTGTTTCCATGACTATGACTATTCAAGTACCTAATATAAATGGAATCACACCATTTTTCCCTTCAGTTATACACTTGAAAGTTTAAAATACACAGAACTATAGTTAGAAATAGAAAATCTTCCATAGACAAAGAAAAGAACTAAAATAATGCACATATCAACAATATAAACATGTTTATATGCAAAATATGTAGGCCATGAAAAGGATATTCATTTGCTTTTTTAAAAAAGATTCTATTTTTGCGGGCCCTCCCTGGTGGCGCAGCGGGTTAAAGCACTGCACTAAGAAACTGAAGCCACTTCCGCATGAGTTCGATCCCCGCCTGCCCCGGAGGTGACCATATGGCACGGCAGACCTCTCCTGACCCGCCCGCTGCTCCCCTCAGCAGTGTACTTCGTCGATCTGCCTGTTCTGCTCCCCGCTTTGTCTCTGGTGAATCCTCTCACCCTCCGCATCTCTGGCCTGTACCCCAGTTCTGTACGAATAAATAAATAAATCTTTAAAAAAAATAAAAAAAAAAAAAGATTCTATTTTTGCATTCACACAAGAACTGGAGTGTAGATCAGAGATGCAGGGAGGGGGGAGCAGGGAGTGGGGGTTGAGGCAGTGAAAATATTCAACAGACAGAGTGGGAGCAGAACAGGTGGACACTGGGATAGACAGGAAAGTTTTCCTACACCATGTGGATTTAGCTCTCTGGCTGGGAATCAAACTCATACTTCAGTGGCTGTTGATAGCTTGGTAGCACTGAGACTAACCTCTGTACCACTAGGGAGGCCCAGGATACTCATTTACGAACCAGTTTTCTATTACCCATATAATACTATTTAAAAGACTAAAGAGCAATATGCATGTAAAGGGGCCCAAGGAATATATATAAACTTTGTCACAGTATGGTAACAGCTCAAAATACAGGGGGGTGGGGAAAGATAGCAAAAGTTTAAAAGGAAATATCATGTGAAAAATTTAAATAAGTTTTTTTAATGATATATCATTAAGACAACAAAATTATTGAGGTATCTACAAATAGAGAATGGTATCCTGGTATTTGTCTTTACAGTACCAAAGCCAGTATCAACAATTCCTGACACTGGCTAAGACAATACCATGGCAGTCTTTCTTGTTAGCCCCCAGGTGGCAGTGTGGCCCAGAAAGCTCAGCTCCAGAGCTCCTGACCTATGCAATACAAAATTATCTTTTTAGAAAGAGACCCTACTTTGCCTAATAAACAATTACAGAAACTAATCTACACATGAAAATTTTTTAAAAGTTCATTTCATTTCTATTTGAATATGAATGCACTGGATTTTACACGTTTGACTCAACCCAACTCTAGCTTTGAAATGCCCTCTTAGCAAAGAATGGATACTGAAATATTTTCAACAATATGGTTTCTATACAGCACAGATGTATAGAAGATTAAATGTGAGAAATCATTTGTTCTAAAGTATCTATCTTTAAAATGATATACCTATATAGGCCCTCCCTGGTGGCACAACAGGTTAAAGCACAACACTATGAAAGTAGCACAGCCACTTCAGCACAAGTTCGATCCCCAAGGAGGTGACCCATATGGTACAGCAGACCTCTCCTGTCTCTCCTGCTGCTCACCTAAGCAGTGTATGTCATCTATCTGCCTGTTCAACTCTTCACTCTGTCTGGTGAATCCTCTCATTGTCCCTTCACCTCTGGCCTGTACCCCAGTTCTGTATGCATAAATAAATCTGTAAAAATAATAATTATATATATATTT